>NC_057354.1:18213083-18516113 GCF_016509475.1 Prionailurus bengalensis
AGAGAAATCCATGCCTGAATCAGAGTCCATCAGGAAACATGAGAGAACAGGATGGGGAGAGCCAAGGAGAAGGCAGATGACCTGCCTCCACAGGACTCTTGCTGACCCAGAGGAGGTCTTTTAAAAGTTAAGGTGCATATTTTCTGGGTTGCATTCAGTCATCAACATGCATGGATTGAGAAACTACCCTGAACTAGGCACAGACCAGACATAGCAAAAGACAACAGAGGCACCAAAAAAAAATAAAAGCCAGTCCCCATGGAGCAGACATTGTAGTGAAGTAATATCTACCTGCCAGACTCCCTTTGGCATCAAACAGGATGGAATCATCTTTAACTGGAACCATCTCAACCAAGACCCTCAAGTGGCAGGAAGGAGCTGACCAGGAAGCAGAAGGAATGGAAAAGCCAGTGTCCAGGCAGCATGTCACTCCTGAGCTCTGTGGTCAGCTCTGGAAGAATCCAGCAGGAGATGGCCACCGTATATCACCCCACCAGCCTGTAATCAGGTTTGGGGTCATTGAGACCCAGGATCTCTTTGGTTATCTCCACATATTAAGTGGTAGGTCTTTAATATTCCTTGAATATTCTGCCCATTTATTATATTGACCAGGCGTACAATGTCCCCTGAGTTTCTCAGTATTTCACTTGTCACTCTAGGGAGTACACTTTATCTGGCTTTTATCTTAGCGATTTTATCATCTAAGTGATCTCCAAACACCTTTTGATATTTCCTAGGTCTTTCCTCCATAGACCTGCTATTTTGGAAGCTTTTGTTTCCCAAACTGTATTTAATAATTAATAATTTGTTTACTTGTATGTTTTTCCATGAGCATAACTATCCCAAATGAACTTCTGATCAGCAGACCATATACAGAGCTAACACACAATGGTCTAATTCCAGCCCAAAGCCAGAGATTCGGTGTCCTCCACTCCAGGACAACAACCTGATAGCATTTGGCTTTTAATCACTTTGGGGATATCTTATTGGCTTCTCCTGCCAAATTTACGGACACCACTTTGGAAACCACTGATCTGACCAGGGTCTATTTCCCCTCATGTTGCATGGCATGAAGCTGAGGTCCAGGCAAGAAAAAAAAAAAGATTTAAAGGCACCTGGGTGGCTCAGTTGGTTAAGTGGCCGACTTCGGCTCATGATCTCATTGCTGGCTCGAAGGCTCGTGAGTTCGAGCCCTATATCTGGCTCTGGGCTGATAGCTCAGAGCCTGGAGCCTGCTTCCAATTCTGTGTCTTCCTCTCTGCCTGCCCCTCCCCTGCTTGAGCTCTCTCTCTCTCTCTCTGTCTCAAAAATAAACATAAAAACAATTTTTTACAAGATTTATCCAAAGCCCCACAACCCATCACTGACTTAGGCCGAAAGTCCCCTTCCAAGGGTTGAAGATTTTGGTAGCCATTTAAACAGTAGCATTTCCAGGGCTCTGGTGCCTGATAATCACTGGCTGGTACCTGGGTATACGGAGCAGGAAGAAATATTTTCTGGTTTAAAACAAACAAGAGCTATATAAAAGCTGAGTCACCCAGTTCTGAGGCTCCCACCATGGAAAGTCTGAGAGTTCAGGTGATGCTAGGCCAGATAGAAAGGTGAGGGAGGGTGAGACCAAGAACAGTGCATTTCCACAGAGCTTCTAAAAGTTGACAGGCAAGCTCATCATTCTCCCAGGAGAAATGCAGCATGATGTCTTTTTTTTGTCATTGTGCCTGCAGGGCAAATAGCAAGCACTGATATCCCCATTTTTATCTCCGTTTGTGAAAACACAGCCTAACATGCTAGCAAAACCCACAGAACACCCAAGTCTATGTCTCCAAGAGCCTCAGGTCTGACTTTGCAAGGAGCCGTCCTTCTGTTCCAGAGAGGGTGACAGTAGAATAAGAAGTCTGGGGCCGTGAGACCAGAGTTCAAGTTCTAGCCTTGCCACTTAACTTGGTGTGTTGCCGTAAGCCAGTTTCATAACTTCTCCAAGTCTTAACACAATCCTCTATTAAATTCATTTAACCCTGATGTCAGCCAAGTTCACTCTGTCTTTGAAGGTTTAATTGAGATGGGCTCTGCTTCCTATTCCCCAATCCTGTGGGCAAGTCTGTTATCCACCCCACAGATTTCTGGGAATTGCAAGGGAGTCCTGTTTGCATGGCCACTTCCTAGTTCATGCTCAGGCTTTACTTCCTGCTCCATATACCCAGGTGGAGTTTGAATCCCAGTAATGCCCATGACCAGAGGTTGAACATTGCACATCCTCATTCTTAAACCCCCCTGCGTCCTCATCCTCATGGTTTGGAGCACATCTCCCCCCAACACCCTGTTGCCCAAACAGCCCCTGCCTCGGCCTCTTCTCCCATACCTCCCCAAGCAATGCCACCTTCTACCCAAAAGTTGTTCCTTTCTTCAGCTGTATAATTGAACTCTTTATTTTAACATATAGTGAACATATACTGCTGCATCAGTTTCAGGTGTATAATATAGCCATTCAACAATACCATACCTTACAAAGCGCTCATCAATATAAGTGCACTCCCAATGCCCTTCACCTATTTTACCCAACCTCTCCTCACCTCCCCTCTGGTAACCATCACTTTGTTCTCTACAGTTAAGGGGTTTTCCCCCCTCCATTGCTCCTTTGTTTTGTTCCTTTAAATTCACATATGAGTGAAATCATATGGTATTTGTCTTTTTCTGACTGCATTTCACATAGTATTCTCTCTAGATCCATCCATGTTGTTGCAAATGGAAAAATGTCATTCTTTTTTAATGGCTAAATAATATTCCCTACATATATCACCTCTTTATCCATGCATCTACTGATAGACACTTGGGCTCTTTCCATAGTTTGGCTATTATTGGTAATACTTCTATAAACATCGGGGTGCCTATACCCCTTCAAATCTGTATATTTGTATCTTTTGAGTAAATACCTAGTAGTGTAATTGCTGGATCGTAGAGTAGTTCTATTTTTAACTTTCTGAGGAACCTCCATACTGCTTTCCAGAGTGACTTCACCAGTTTGCATATGCACCAACAATGCATGAGGGTTCCCCTTTGCCACATCCTCGCCAACACCCTGTTGTTTCTTTAGTTTTTGATTTTAGCTATTCTGACAGATGGTATCTCACTGTGCTTTTTATTTGCATTTCCCTGATAATGAGTGATGTTGAGCATCTTTTCATGTGTCTGTTGGCCAGCTGGATGTCTTCTTTGGGGAAATGTTGGTTCATGTCTTCTGCCCATTTTTTATTTGATTATTTGGTTTCTGGTATTGAGTTCTGTAAGTTCTAAATTTTGGATACTAACCCTTTATCAGATACAATATTTGCAAATATCTTCTCCCATTCAGATTGTCTTTTGGTTGTTTTGATATTGGTTGTTTCCCTCGCTGTGCAGCAGCTTTTTATTTTGATATAGTGCCAACAGTCTATTTTTGCTTTTGTTTCCCTTGCCTCAAGAGACAGATCTAGAAAGATTTTGTTATGGCCAATGTTAGGAAAATTATTTCCTATATTATTTTCTAGGATTTTTATGGTTTCCAGTATCAAGTATAGATATTTAATCCATTTTGAATTTATTTTTGTATATGGTGTAAGAAAGTGGTCTAGTTTCATTCTTCTGCATGTTACTGTCCAGTTTTCCCAACACCATTTGTTGAAGAGACTGCCTTTTTTGCCATTAAATATTCTTTCCTGCTTTGTTGAAGATCAATTATCCATATAATTGTGGGTTTACTTCTAGATTTTCTATTGTTACATTGATCTATACATCTGTTTTTGAACCAGTACCACATTGTTTTGATTACTACAGCTTTATAATATAACTTGAAGTCCAGAGACAGGATATCTCCAGCTTTGCTTTGCTTTTTCAAGATGGCTTTGGCTATTCAGGCAGAGTCTTTTGTGGTTCCATACAAATTTTAGGATTATTCTACTTCTGTGAAAACTGCTTTGGTATTTTGATAGGGATTGCATTAAATGTGTAGTTTAACAATATTTGTTCTTCTTACATGCACATGGAATGTCTTTCTGTTTCTTTGGGTTATCATCAATTTCTTTCATGAGTGTTTTATGGTTTTTAGATGACAGGTCTTTCAGCTCTTTGGTTAGGTTCATTCCTAGGTATCTTATTTTTGGGTGCCATTGTAAGTGGGATTGTTTTCTTAATTTCTCTTTCTCCTGCTTCACTACTGATGTTTGGTAATGCAATGGCTTTCTGTACATTGATTTTGTATCCTGCAACCATGTGGAATTCAGTTATCAGTTCTAGTAGGGGTTGTTTTTTTGTGTGTGTAATCTTTCAGGTTTTCTATATATAGTATCATGTCATCTGCAAATAGTGAAATTTTTACTTCTTCCTTACCAATTTGGATCCATTTTATTCCTTTCTCTTGTCTTATTGCTATGGCTAGGACTTCCAGTACTTTGTTGAATAAAAGTGGTAAGAATGGATAGCCTTGTCTAGTTCCTGATCTTAAGGGAAAAGCTCTTAGGTTTTCCCCATTGAGGATGATGTTAGCTGTGGGGTTTTCATATAAGACCTTTATTATTTTGAGGTATGTTCCCTCTAACCTTGTTGAGGGATTTTATCATGAATAAATGTTGTATTGTGTCAAATGTTTTCTCTGTGTGTACTGAAATTGTCATGTTTCTTCCTTTCACTTATTGGTATGATGTATCACATTGATTGATTTGCAAATATTGAATCACCTTTGCATCTCAGGAATAAATCCCACTTGATCTTTGTGAATGCTTTTTTTAAAGTCTATTTATTTTGAGAGAGAGAGAAAGAGCACAAGTGGGGTAGGGGCAGAGAGAGGGAGAGAGATTCCAAGCAGGCTCTATTATCAGCATAGAGCCCAACAGAGGGCTCAAAACCATGAACCGTGAGATCACGACCTGAGTGGAGATCAGATGCTTAACTGACTGAGCCACCCAGGCACCCCTGTGAATGATTTTTCAATGTATTGTTGAATTTGGTTTGCTAGCATTTTGTTAAGAATTTTTGCATCTATGTTAATCAGGGATATTGGCCTGTAATAGTCTTTTTGGTAGTGTCTTCATCTGGTTTTGGTATCAGGGTAATGCTGGCCTCATAGAGTGAATTTGGAAGTTTTCCTTCCTTTTCTATTTTTTGGAATAGTTTGAGAATAAACATTAACTCTGCTTTAAATATTTGGTACAATTCACTGTGAGGGCATCTAGTCCTGGGCTTTTGTTTGCTGGGAGGTTTTTGATTACTGTTTCAATTTCCTGGCTGGTAACTGGTCTGTTCAAATTTTCTATTTCTTCCTGCTTCAGTTTTGGCAGTTTATATGTTTCTAGTAATTTATCCATTTCTTCTACATCGTTCAATTTGTTGGCATATAATTTTTCATTATAGTCTCTAATAATCCTTTGTATTCCTGTGGTGTCATTTGTTATTTCTCCTCTTTCACTTCATTTCTGAGTTTGTTTGAGTCCTCTTTTTTCCTTTTCTTTATAAGTCTGGCTAGAGGTTTATCAATTTTGTTGATCTTTTCAAAGAACCAGCTCTTGGTTTCTTTTTTTTTTTTTAGTTTCTTTTTTTTTAATTTATTTTTTTTTTGATTATATGAAATTTATTGTCAAATTAGTTTCCATACAACACCCAGTGCTCATCCCAAAAGATGCCCTCTTCAATGCCCATCACCTACCCTCCCCTCCCTCCCATCCCCCCCATCCCCCATCAACCCTCAGTTCTCAGTTTTTAAGAGTCTCTTATGCTTTGGCTCTCTCCCCCACTCTAACCTCTTTTTTTTCTTATTTTTCCTTCCCCTCCCCCATGGGTTTCTGTTAAGTTTCTCAGGATCCACATAAGAGTGAAAACATATGGTATCTGTCTTTCTCTGTATGGCTTATTTCACTTAGCATCACACTCTCCAGTTCCATCCACGTTACTACAAAGGGCCATATTTCATTCTTTCTCATTGCCACGTAGTACTCCATTGTGTGTATAAACCACAATTTCTTTATCCATTCATCAGTTTGGCTATTGTTGATAGTGCTGCTATAAATATTGGGGGTACAAGTGCCCCTATGCATCAGTACTCCTGTATCCCTTGGGTAAATTCCTAGCAGTGCTACTGCTGGGTCATAGGGTAGGTCTATTTTTAATTTTTTGAGGAACCTCCACACTGTTTCCAGAGTGGCTGCACCAGTTTGCATTCCCACCAACAGTGCAAGAGGGTTCCCATTTCTCCACATCCTCTCCAGCATCTATAGTCTCCTGATTTGTTCATTTTGGCCACTGACTAGCGTGAGGTGATATCTGAGTGTGGGTTTGAATTGTATTTCCCTGATGAGGAGCGATGTTGAGCATCTTTTCATGTGCCTGTTGGCCATCTGGATGTCTTCTTTAGAGAAGTGTCTATTCATGTTTTCTGCCCATTTCTTCACTGGATTATTTGTTTTTTGGGTGTGGAGTTTGGTGAGCTCTTTATAGATTTTGGATACTAGCCCTTTGTCTGATATGTCATTTGCAAATATCTTTTCCCATTCCGTTGGTTGCCTTTTAGTTTTGTTGATTGTTTCCTTTGCTGTGCAGAAGCTTTTTACCTTCATGAGGTCCCAGTAGTTCATTTTTGCTTTTAACTCCCTTGCCTTTGGGGATGTGTCAAGTAAGAAATTGCTGCGGCTGAGGTCAGAGAGGTCTTTTCCTGATTTTTTTTTTTTTAGTTTCTATATAATTTACTTCCACTAATCTTTATCATTTCCTTCCTTCTGCTAGTTTTTGGATTTGGGTTTTTTCCTTCTTTTTCTAGCTCCTTGAGGTTATAAGATTGAGTTATTTGAGATTTCTCTAGCTTCCCTTTTAGAACAGCTTTTGCTAGATTCCAAGGGTTTTAGGCTGTTTTCATTTTTACACGTTTCCATGTATTTTTTTATTTCTTCTTTGATTTCTCAGTTGACCCATTCATTGTTTAGTAGCATGTTATTTAACCTCCATGTACTTGTGGTCTTTCCAGATTTTTGCTTGTGGTTGATTTCTACTTTTATAGCGTGGTGGTCAGAAAACATGCATAGTGAGACTTAGATCATTTTGAATCTGTTGTGTATGTTTCTCTGGGCTAATATGTGATCTATTCTGGATAATGTTCCATGTTCACTTGTATATTCTGTTTTGGAATTGAATATTCTGAATACATCTGTTAGATCCATCTGGTCTAGTGTGTCGTTCAAGCCCATTTCCTTGTTTATGTTCATTTGGATGATCTGTCCATTGATGTAAGTAAGGTATTAAAGTCCCATAGAGTTATTGCATTATCATCAGTTAGTTCCTTTGTGTTTGTTACTGAATTATATATTTGGGTGCTTCCATATTTGGTGTATATACATGTGTGTGCGCACACACACACACACACATATATATGTATATGTATATATATATATATATACATATATATATATTATATATATATATAATTGCTGTTATCTTGTTGGATTGTCCCCTTTATTATATAGTGTTCTTCTTTCTCTCTTTTCACAGACTCTTTTAAAGTCTATTTTGTCTAACATAAGTATTGCTATTCCAGCTTTATTTTGATATCCATTTGCATGATAGGTATTTCTTCATCCCCTCACTTTCAATCTGCGGGTGTCTTTTAAATATATTTTTTAATGTTTATTTGTTTTTGAGAGAGAGAGACAAAACGCAAGTGGGGGAGGAGCACAGAGAAGGAGACAGAATCCGAATCAGGCTCCAGACTCTGAGCTGTCAGCACAGAGCCCGACGTGGGGCTTAAACTCATGAATGGTGAGATCATGACCTGAGCCGAAGTTGGATGCCCAATGACTGAGCCACCCAAGGACCCCCAATCTGCAGGTGTCTTAAGACTAGAACGAGTCTCTTATAGGCAGCATATAAGTAGGTTTTTTATCCTTTCCACCACCCTGTGTCTTTGAGTGTTTAGTCCATTTACATTCAAAGTAATTATTGATATAGATGTATTTATTAACATTTTGTATTTGTTTTGTGGTTGGCTTTGTATATTTTCTCTGTTCCTTTCTTCCCTCGCTCTCTTCTCTCACTATAAATTGGCTTTCTTTCATAATGTATTTGACTTCCTTTCTGTTTTTTGCAGATTACTTTTTATTTTTGATTTGTGGTTACCATTATGTATATAACATCTTCTACATATAGTAGTTATATTAAGTTGATGGTTGTTTAAATTTGAACCCATTCTTTACTCCTCTCCTCCCCATGTTTTAGGTATATGGTATCATACTTTACTTCCTTTTATTTTGTGAATCCTTTGATTTTTACAATATACTTATTTTCACTGCTTTTGTGCTTCCTACTCACTCTTACTTATGGTCTCTCCTTTCTACATGAGTCCACTCTAACATTTTCTTGTAGGGCTGGTTTAGTGGTCATGAACTCCTTTAGTTTTGGTTTGTCTGGGAAACTCTTTCTCTCTCTTTCTATTCTGAATGATAGCCTTGTTGGTTAGAATATTCCAGGATGCAAATTTTTCCCATTCTGCATTTTGAATATATTATGCTTGCAGAGCTTCTGTTGAAAAATCTCCTGCCAGACTTATGGGTTTTCCCTTGTAAGTTACTGACTACTTTTGTCTTGCTGCTTTAAAATGATTTTTCTTTATCACTACTTTTTGCCATTTTAATTACTATGTGTCTTGGTATAGTCCCCCTTGGGTTGATTTTGTTGGGGGATCACTGTGCCTCCTGGGTCTAGATATCTGTTTTCTCCTCCGATTAGGAAAATTTCAGCTATTATTTCTTCAAATAAATTTTCTGCCCTACTTTCTCCCTCTTCTGAGGTCCCTGTTATTATGCTTGATGGAGTAACTGAGTTCCTGAAGTCTTTTTTCATTTTGTATAATTTTTTTTTCTCTCACCTGCTTAGCTTGATTACTTTCCATGACTCTGTCCTCCAGGTCACTAATTCATTCTTCTTCCTGCATGCTATTTATTCCATCTAATGGTTTTTTTTTTTAATTTCATTTATTGTGTTCATCACCTCTGGTTCTTTATCTCATTGTTAAAGTGTCTCTGATGTCCTCCACTCTTTTCTGAAGTTCAGTGCTTCAAATTCTCTATTTAGGCATATTACTTATCTCCATTTCACTTAGGTCTCTTGTTGTGGTTTTGTCCTGCTCTTTCATTTGGGACACATTCCTCTCATTTTTTCTAACTCTCTGTGTTTCTGTGTGTTAGGAAAGTTAGCTGTGTCTCCTGTTCTTGAAAGTAGCGGTGGGGCAAGCACTTTTAAAAAGGTGGCACTGTCCTTTGCGAGAGGAGATGTGCCTCCACTGCTGAGACCAGGGTGGCTGGGGCCACCCCACAAAGCATGCAGGGTGAGGCATGCAGTTTTAACAAGGTGCATGTGTCCTCTGTGAGAGGTTACCAGCTGCTGCCCTATCACTGCCAGGACTGAGTCCCTGCAAAGTGCACAGTCAGAAGATATAGTGTTGGCAAGCTTTGCAAGGTATTCTCAGGGAGCAGCCCAAGCATCAAGGCTCAGGCAAATATGACTGGAAAGGACAGATCCGCCAAAGCAAAGGAGAGCAGGGCTTGGTGTAAGCAAGGTAGGTAGTTAACGTGGGTGCTGTGCTGGTTCCCGCAGGTAGCCGTGTGTTTATGCTGGGGGGCAGGGGAGGAAATTGGCACCTGCCAGCTCTTTTGTTTCTGGAGGAGTCTCCCTGTGAATCCTCCCCTCTGGGACACCCTCTGAAATGAGTAAATAACTCTCCTACCCATATGCCCCTGGCATTTTTCAAACTGCTGCTTCTAGGATGGATCTCTGTGGGCTATTATGCTATCTCTTTAAGCATGGAGACTTTGCTTCCTAATGCCCTCCTTGACTCTCCCAGAGCCAAGCCTGCTGATTTTAAAATTCCAGGCTCGGGGCACCTGGGTGGCGCAGTCGGTTAAGCGTCCGACTTCAGCCAGGTCACGATCTCGCGGTCCGGGAGTTCGAGCCCCGCGTCGGGCTCTGGGCTGATGGCTCAGAGCCTGGAGCCTGTTTCCGATTCTGTGTCTCCCTCTCTGCCCCTCCCCCGTTCATGCGCTGTCTCTCTCTGTCCCAAAAATAAACGTTGAAAAAAAAAAATTAAAAAAAAAAAATTCCAGGCTCTAAGTCCCCCTAGTTGTAAGAACTCACAAAATTCACCCCCTTTGGTTTCAAAGCCAAATGTTATGGGGATTCACCTTCCCTGTGCAAGCTCTGTTGTGATAGTTTTTTTCCTCCCCTCTCCTCACCCACAGCTCCCTCCCTCCCAAGGATGGCCCATGAGTTGGTTTAGCTCCCCACCACAGCTCCACCCTTCCTACCATCTTTAATGTTGCCTCTTCTCTACATTTAGTTGTGGAATCTGTTCTTCCAGTCTTCAGGTTATTTTTTGCATTATTTTCACTATTGTGTTATCTAGTTGTATCCATGGGATGAAGTGAGTTTAGGGTCCTCCTACTCCAACATCTTCCCCATAAGTCCTGCCTGAGTGCTCTCTTTAATACCTCTTTCTCAAGCCTGCCCTGAGCCTTTGACATCCCCTCATTCTACCATCCTCTGTACATATTCTCCTAAACTCCTACCCTGAGAACAGATTCCGATGCAACTGTCATAAGAAAGTTCCCCCACTGCATGGGGATTACATTATTCACCCTTGGGGGCTGTTGAGAGGCAGAACTGAGAAAGATACGCTTTGGTCACCAACGATGTGCCTTTCTCTCTCCCTTGCTTTTTACCTGCCACCTCACCCTCTCTCTTCCTTAGCTGGCCAATTATATGTTTTGGTTCTTAATAGAATCTCTTTAAAGGAATTTTATAATCACTGATCTGAATCTTATAACTAATTCAGGTGACTTTCATATTATTTCTTAGAAATACTAATTCAACTACATCTTCAAGTGGCCCAGGATTGATTTCCCCTACTGTGAACCTTGATAAGCTTGATAAGTAGAATCTTTCATTTCTGAAGCTGTGTGATATTACTGGCCTTTCCATTTTATCAAAGTATTGTTTAATTAACAAAAGGCATAACTAAGGTGCACTACAATGTGCTTTTAAATTGTTTATTCCAAAAATAGGCCCATATGGTAGTTTTCATTCAACTCATCAGAGTGTGTTTATTCCAGCAACTAACTAGCTTTCTGATTCCATCAGCAAGAAAATGATGTTCAACAGTGAGGGTACCTCCACATTTGTTATATTTCACGTGTGAACTTGCACTCCCAAAGGACATCTTTTCATGGCCCAAACAGCTATGGAGATCACTAGGTGGAATAATGTATGGCAGCTGCTCCAGGGCTGTCCACACATGCTTGGTTTAACTTGTTCTAACAATAAATAGCAAAAGTCCCTCTGCTTTTCTGGAAGAAGCATGGGCATTTCTAAATCATATGCTGCAACTGGACTGGCTTCCTGTTCCAGATGTGATAAGCAACACACTGTGCGTATTTGCAGTAGTGAAGCCCTCCCCTCTAAACCATCCCTCCCCAGGCTGTTGGGTGAGAAAAGGAGGAGGGAGGGGCCAGGACATGATGTGGGAAAGGGCCATTGATCCAGACTCTAGGCTAGAGGATTGAAACCTATTCTTGGAAAAAGCCTCTTCAAAAGGTTTTCAACTGAATTAAAAAAAAATGCCAAAGTTGCATTGAGTGTTCATGCAGCCCCAGGTTAGCTGTGGTCTCATGTTCTTAGAGCTAAGTCGGCCTCCTTGAATCCCCCCATTTTCCAGGACCTCCTGGAATCTTTGGAAGAAACCACATGTCTCCTTGGAGTTCGGGAAGATGAAAAAGTAGGAGGACCCTGACCTCACCCTATCCCACATTTCAATTAGATATCACTCACATCCCAAGTCAACAAACCAGAGAGTGATACAAAGACTGGCAGAACAAACTCCACAACTATAGATAAGAAGCTGCATCTGAAAGGTTAGAAAGGTCAGAAAGGTAAAGGGATGTGGCCCACAGGAGGGAATGAACTATGTGTGCAGAGGAGAGAAATGAGCCCATGAACCAGGGAGTTCACATGAGGAAGACTAATGTTTGGCTTTAAAAACCAGAGGGGCTAAATTCTGTGAGTTTATCAAAGCAATGGTTACTTGGAGCCTAGAGTTTTAAAAGTCAACTGACTCAGCACTGGGCAAGCCAGGACAGTGAATGAAAGCTGGGTCACCACCCTTAAAGAAATAGCAGCCTGCAGAGAAAAGCAACATAAAAGCAGCAGTTTATACAACACCAGGACAAACAGAAGGCCTGTTCATACTGATTTAAGAGTGTATTGTTGGAATTCTCTGAAGGCAAGGGAGCTGGCAGTCACCATGTTCCTCCCCTGCCTCCCAGCATAAATACAGAGCCACCTGCAAGAGGCAAGGATGCACAGATACGTCTGCCTGACCCTTTGGCAATGAACCACACCCATGAGTTCTCCTGAAGACTCACCCACTCCAAGACTGCTAGCCTCTGCCTTGGGCTCAGGGCAAATTTTGTTAAAGCTGCACGTGTGCCCTAAGCAGCCAATGGGTGCACAGCTGCCTCAGTGCACCATGCACATCTGCCATGCCCCCAGCTGCCATTTCATGACACACCTGGCCACATACCCACAGCCACCATCATGCACCAGACCCAGCTGCTCCCAGCCTCGCACCCCTGGCAGCCCTGACTCACAGCCCCTACCAGCCCCAGCATGCAGCCACAAGCCGACAGTGTTTCAGTGGACCTGGCATAGAACTGGTGGCCCAGGAAAAACTTTGATAATACCACTATCCTGCTCCCAATTTCCCCAGCAGCAAGCCCCCTTGGAGCTGGCCTTCCTGGGTCCCACAAACACCACAGAGAGCAAGCACAGCCCACAACAGGCAGAGTCAGTGCAGACAGCTTCACTGAAAGGAAAAGTGACTCAGACACAACAGTAAGGTATAAGTAGTGCCTCGTTGCTGAAGTGCCAGTTTTTAGTGAACAGGGGACACTGTACTACAGGGTACTCCAGGACCTCCTCTTCATAAATTCACTACTTTCAAGAGCAAAAGACACAGTTGGCTTTAATACACAGAAACAGGCACAAAGCGGTAGAGAAAATAGAAATTTATCCCCAGTGAAATAACAGGACAAGGCCACAGGCAGAGATCTAAGTGAAACAGATATAAGTAACATGGCTGATAGAAAATTTAACGCAATGAACAAAAGGATACTCACTTGATTTGAGAAAAGAGTGGAGGACATCAGTGAGACCCTTAACAAAGAGATAAGAAATAACTTGGCAAAGATAAAGGGCTAAATAAATGAGAAACACACCTGATAGAATGAACAACAGGATGGAAGAAGGAGAGCAACGTATTAAAGACTTAGAAGACAACTAGAAAGTAATCAGGCTGAACAAAAGAAAGAATTACACAAAACAGAAATAGACTTAGAGAGATGGCTTCATCAAACATAATAATATTCATATTATGGGAGTCCCAGAAGAAGGAGAGAGAGAGAAGAGGGGCAGAGAGTTTATTTAAAGAAATAACAGTTGAAAACTTCCCTAATCTGGGAAGGAAACAGATATCCAGATCTAGGAGGCACAGAGAACTCCCATGAAAAATCAACAAAAGCATATCCACACTAAGTAATTAAACTTGCAAAATGTGATAAAGAAAAAATTTTTAAGCAACAAAGTCAGTAACTTACAAAGGAAAACCCATAAGGCTAGCAGGAGATTTTTCACAGAAACTTTGCAAGCCAGAAGGGAGAGACATAATATATTTGAAGTGTTAAATGGGAAAAATCTGCAGCCAAGAATATCCTATCCAGCAAGGATATCATTCAGAATCTATCTCAGAAGGAGAGATAGAGTTTCCCAGACAAACAAAAACTAAAGGTGTTTGAGACCACTGAAGGAGCCATGCAAAAAATATTACAGGGGACTCTTTGAGTGGAAAGGAGAGACCAAAAATGACAGTATAAACATAAGAAACACAAAGCCAGTGAAATGAATATTTCTGTAAAAAAAAGTCAACTAACTCAAAAAAAGAATATAAAATATAATACCATATACCTAAAACGTGGGGAAGAAGGAAAAGAATGGATTCAAACTTAAATGACCATCAACTTAATACAGACTGCTATATGCAGAAGCTGTATACAAACCTAATGTAACCATATCAAAAACCACTAATAAACCTATAAAGAGTAGAGAAAGAAATCTAAATTGTCACGAAAGAAAATAAGCAAAACACAAAGAGCAGAGAAAATCTTCAGAAAAAAACACAAAACAAGTAATAAAATGGCAATAAATACATATCAGTAATTACTTTTAATGTAAATGGACTAAATGCTCCAATCAAAAGACACAGGTAACAGAGTGGATAAAAAGTGCCTATAAGAGATTCATTTTAGAGCTAAATACACCAGCAGATTCAAAGTGAGGGGATGGAGAAACATCTATCATGCAAGTGGATGTCAAAAGAAAGCCAGAGTAGCAATACTTACTTTGGACAATATGGACATTAACACAAAGACTATAACAAGAGACAAATAAGAGACACTATATAATAATAAAAGAGGCGATTTAACAAGAAGATATAGCAATTATAAATATACATGCTCAATGTGGGAGCACCCAGATACATAAAACAGTTAATAACAAATATAGAGGAAATAATTGATAATAATAAAATAATAGTAGGGGACTTTAACATCTCCCACTTACATCAGTGGACAGATCTAAACAAACATCAAGAAGGAAACAATAGCTTTGAATGACATACTAGAACAGATGGATTTAACAGATATATTCAGAACATTCCATTCTAAAACAGCAGAATACACATTCTTTTCAAATACATGTAGAACATTTCCAGAATAGATCACATATTAGCCCACAAAACCATACTCAAAAAATTCAAGAAGGTAAAAGTCCTGCCATGCATCTTTTCTGACCACAATGCTATGAAACTACAGGTCAACCACAAGTAAAAATCTGGAAATACCACAAATACATAGAGGTCAAATAACATACTACTAAGACAATGAATGAATCAACCAACAAATCAAAGAAGAAATCAAAAAGTACACTGAAACAAAACGAAAACATAATGGCCCAAAACCTTTGGGATACTTCAAAAGCAGTTCTAAGAGGGAAGTTTATAGCAAGCTAGACTTATCTCAAGAAGCAAGAAAAATCTCAAAAAGTTAAATTCACACTTAAAGCAACTAGAAAAAGAGCAAATGAAACCTAAAAGATCAGAAGGAAGGAAATAATAAAGATTACAGCAGAAATAAATGATACAGAAACTAAAAAAAAAAACCAAAAAAAAAAAAAAATCAATAGAACAGATCAATGAAGCCAGGATCTAGTTCTTTGAAAAAATCAATAAAATCAATAAACCTCTAGCCAGACTTATCAAGGGAAATAAAGGACCCAAATAAATAAAATCACAAATGAGAGTAGAAATAACAAACATACATACGACAGACGTACACTCAGAATATTATGAAAAACTATATGCCAACAAATTGGACAACCTAGAAGAAATGAATAAATTCCTAGAAACCCAAAACTGAAAGAAGAAATAGAAAATTTGAACAGACCAGCAAAGAAATTGAATCAGTAATCAAAACATTACCAACAAACACAAGTCCAGAACCAGATGGCATTATAGGCAAATTCTACCAAATGTTTAAAGGAGAGTACTTATTCTTCTTAAACTTTTCAGAAAAATAGGAAAGAAAGAAAGGAAAGGAAAACTTCCAAATTCATACCAAACCAGATACCAAACTGATACCAAAACCAGATAAAGACTCCACTAAAAAAGAGAACTACAGGCCAATATCCCTAATTAACATAGATGCCAAAATCCTCAACAAAATACTACTAGCAAACTGCATCTGATAATACATTAAAAAGTCATTTACCACGATCAAGCAAGATTTAATCCCGGGTTGCAAACATGGTATAATATTCACAAATCAACTGATGTGATCAATAAGAGAAAGGATGAGAACCATATGACCATTTTTTTAATATGAAATTTATTGTCAAATTGATTTCCATACAACACCCAGTGCTCATCCCAACAGGTGCCCTCCTCATTGCCCATCACTGACTTTCCTCTCCCTCTCACCCCCCATCAACCCTCAGTTTATTTGAGCATTTCAATAGACACAGAAAAAGCATTTGATAAGTATAACGTCCATTCATAATTAAAACCCTCAACAAAGTAGGTTTAGAGAGAACATACCTTAACATCATAAAGGCCTTATTTGAAAAACCCATAGCTAACATCATCCTCAGTGGGAAAAACCTGAGAGCTTTTCCCCTAAGGCCAGGAACAACACAAGGAGGTCCACTCTCACCATTTTTATTCAGTGTAGGACTGTAAGTCCTGGCGACAGCAATCAGACAACAAAAGGAAATAAAAGGCATTCAGATCAGTAAGGAAGAAGGAAAACTTACACTATTTGCAGATGACATGATATGATATATAGAAAACCCAAAAGACCCCACCAAAAACTACTAGAACTGATTTAAAAATTCAGTAAAATCACAGGATACAAAATCAATGTACAGAAATCCCTTGCATTACTATACGCCAATAATGGAGCAGCAGAAAAAAATTAAGAAAACAATCCCATTTACAATTGCACCCAAAACAATAAGATACCTAGGAATGAATCTAACCAAAGAGCTGAATGAAAGAGCTGTACTCTGAAAACTATAAAGCAGTCATGAAAGAAACTGACACAAAGAAATGGAAAAACATTCCATGCTCATGGATTGGAAAAACAATTATTGTTAAAACATCTATATTATCCAAAGCAATGTACATATTTAATGCAATCCCTATCAAAATACCAACAGCAGTTTTCACAGAACTAGAGCAAACAATCCTAAAATTTGTATGGAGCCACAAAAGACCCCACCCAAATAGCCAAAGCAGTCTTGAAAAAGCAAAGCAAAGCTGGGGACATCACAACTCTGGACTTTAAGTTATAAACAAAGCTGTAATAATCAAAACAGTATGGAACTTATATAAAAATAGATACACAGACCAATGGAATAGAATAGACTATCCAGAAATAAACCCACAACTATATGGTCTATTGATCTTCAACAAAGCAGGAAAGAATATCCAATGGGAAAAAGTCTCTTTGGCAAATGGTGTTGGGAAAACTGGACAGCAACATGCAGAAGAATGAAACTGGACCACTTTCTTACACCATACACAGAAATAAATTCAAACTGGAGTAAATATCTAAATGTGAGGCAGGAAACCATAAAAATCTTAAGGGAGAACACAAACAACTTATTTGACATCAACTGTAACTTCTTTCTAGATGTATCTCCTGAGGCAAGAGAAACAAAAGCAAAAATTAACTATTGGGGCTACATCAAAATAAAAGGCTTCTGCACAGGGAAGGAAACAATCAACAAAACTAAAAGGCAACCAATGGGATTAGAGAAGATACATGCAAATTACATATCCAATAAAGAATTAGTATCCAAAACATGTAAAGAATTTAGAAAACCCAACCCCCCAAAAACAATAATCCAATTTAAAAATGGGCAGAAGACATGAACAGACATATCTCCAAAGAAGACATCCAGATGGCCAATAGATACATGAAAAGACACTCGTTATCACTTATCATCAGAGAAATACCAACCAAACTACCATGAGCTACACCTCACACCCGTCAGAATGGAAAAAATCAAGAACTCAAGATACAACAGATGTTGCTGAGAATGTGGAGAAAGGAGAACCCTCTTGCACTGTTGGAATACATACTGGTGCAGCCACTGTGGGAAACAGTATGGATTTTCCTCAGAAACTTAAAAATAGAACTATCTTATGATCCAGCAATCACACTACTGGGTATTTACCCCAAAACTATAAAAACACCCATTCAGAAGGATACATGCACCCCTATGTTTATAGCAGCATTATTTGCAATAGCCAATAATGTTTCCATCGATTGAAGAATGGATAAGCATGTGGTGTGTGTACACACACACACACATACACACACAATGGAATATTATTCAGCCATAAAAAGAATGAAATCTTGCCATTTGCAACAACATGGATGGAGCTACAGAGTATTATGCTAAGTGAAATAAGAGAAAAACAATTGCCATATGACTTCACTCACATGTGGAATTTAAGAAGAAAAACACACCAGCAAAAGGAAAAAACGAAGAAAGACAAATCAAGAAGCAGACTCTTATCTACAGAGAACAAACTGATGGTCACCAGAGGGCAGAAGGGTGAAGGGATGGTTGAAATAAGTGATGGGGATTAAGGAGTACATTCGTCATAATGAGCACTGGGTGATGGATAGAAGAGCAGAATCACTATACCGTATACCTGAAACTCACAGAACACTATGTTAACTAATGCTAATTAAAATAAAAAATTTTTAAATAATAAAATACTAATTGTTAGCTTAAGAAAAAAAAGAAACCATAAGCCTCCCTCCCCAAGAGTTCTGTAAATCACTGGTATTTACATGCTCATGTAATTTACGTGCTCATGCTCAGGTTCCTCAGTTCACATATGTGGCCTCTACTCCATTTCCATGTTTCCCAGGGAGCAAAGTTCAATTCTTCACTGGTTTCTACAAGAAATCCATGTGCATTGAGCACTGTACATGTTATCAATTTACTGAATACTTAGGAGTTTGGGGGGTTACATGAAACAGTGATCCACCTTCCACCCTTTCACTGGCTCTCCTATGCTCCCAAACTTTGTCATCTCCCAGGTCCCTCTTAATAACAACCCACAGCTCTCTCTCCTTTGACATGCAGAGCAGTGTCCCCATGCCCAGGATACTGCCCACCCCACTGCTACCCCAAGCTGGCTGAGCAGGAATTTTCACAAGGGCAGTCGTATGGCTATTATCCTAAGGCGAAATTTTCATAAAGGATACTAAGTAGAGGGGGGAAATAAAACCCTCAGTTCATACCTCTTGTTTTGAATAACCACCCCCCCACACACACACACACTGCCTGCTAACTATAGCTCACATGTGTTGAATATTCACTAAATATCCCATGATAAGTAACACATTATGATTCCCAGCCACTCATAACCCAGAGAAGCTAAAAGAGTTGGCCAAGTTACTCAGCTGGAAGGCATCAGGGCTGGGATTTGAACCCAGAGCACTTCAAGTGGGAGCCCCACTACGTTTTGCTACACAGCGTACACAGACCTAAATGGCAGTACCCGTACTGAGGCACCATCCCACCACTTGGACACCAGGACAGCCTTGAGCTAAACAAAAGAGGACATTCTTGTTGGTGGAATCCTTTCCGAGCCCTAAAAGGTCACTGGGAACTGAACATTGGCTTCCTCTCTTCTTTCTCCTGCTTCCCATGGCTGGATTATGTGCGACATCCTGGGCTGTGGGGAGACCTGATGATGTTTGGCAGCTCAAACACCACATGTGCCCACACATCACCCAGCTGGATGTCACGGTGCTGCTGTGGTCTCACGAATTAAGGACCTTAAGTGACAGGATGGCTCCGATTTAGGATTAGAAGGACCCTGCAACCTTCCCCAGCCCTCTGGGCATTATGGGAAAGTGACCTGGAAAATCAAATGTAGAGAGGTGTCCCAAAATATAGGAGTCTTGTTTGAGGCACAGTAGAACCTATTAGCTTGAGAAATTGGTCTGGAAATCTTATTAAAAGAGACAAATCATTCCACCTTCTCTCTGGACTGAAAATATTGGGGGTAATAGACTTTCTCTGAAGCCTGGGACCCATGTACCTCATGTCAGGATCACAGCCAACCTCTGGCAAGACTCAATTCAATGCAAGTGATAAAGGTTATTATTTTTTTTAATGGGCAGTTCTGATTAATTCTGATTTCTTTGGCCAGCCACCGACTTATCTCTACTAGTTCCTCATTACTGTGAAGGTTGCAAGCCAGAAGAGCCAATGGCAAAGAGAAATGAAGTTCAAATTATGGATTTGTCATTATTGCACAGCTCAGCAGATAACTGTCCTGCCCCCTCCACCACCACACACACACACACACACACACACACACACACACACACTGAATATGCTCAGTTAACCTGCAGTGGGGATGGGAAAGCAAGGCACCATTGCATTGTGAAACCTAGCCTTGCTAGTCTTGGCTATTTAAAGGAAATGATAAAAAGAGTACTTCAAACGTATAGGTTAGCTATTATTATGGTGGTTGTGTTTGCTGGATACTGATAGGTTCCGGAATAATGCAAATCACTGGAATTTAGCAGATGCTTATTCCATGCCTGGCACTGTGCTGAGGGCTTTCTTCACATATGTCATCTCCTTTATCCTTAGAATAACAATGAAGGTCAAGAGTTGGCAAACTTTCTCTATAAAGGACAAAAAAGGAAATATTTGAGGTTTTGAAGTCTATTTTAGGTTATGCAGGGTATTCTCAACTACTCAAATCTGCCATTGTGGCTTGACAACAACCATAGACAATATGTAAATTAGTAATTATGTATGTGTTTCAATAAAACTGTATTTACATATTCAGCCAACTGGCCAGGTTTAGCCTGTAGGCCATCATTTGAACATGTTATTCCCAATCTGGAGGTTGGGTTCTTTTCTCTCTCCTACATCCTCCTTCCTCCCTGCTCTTCCATTCTGGTTCTAGTTCTGGAGGAAGAATAGAATAAAAGATGTTTTTGCACATGACTGCCCAGGGAGAGTTGGCTGTTCTCTGTCAATAAAAGGGAGAAGGATTGTTTTCATGAAAATCCTGCATCCGTGGTGGCTGTAGGGGGCCATCGGAGTCCCATGGGTCACCTGTCAATCTAGCTCCTTGTCTACAAGCTCGATGTAGGCTGTGGCAGACCCCACTGGTGAAAGACTTGATCCCAACCTGCTCTCAGAAGACATGGTGGGTCTTTATGAGCCTCGGGTACATTTTCCAATACCTTGCCAATGGTCTAACACATGACCTCTTTGTCCACACTGGGGTGGTCCCCAACAAGCCTGCAGCTGCAATCTTAGCTTCCATCGGAGCCCCAACCATGGGCCTGTAGACCTGGACAGGGTCCATCTCCATGCCCCTTAGAAACTGGGGATTTGAGGAAGCTTTGTGCCTCTCTGAGCCACAATACCCGCCACCTACCTGAATATTCTTTTCCCAACTAAAGTCACGTATCAGCTCCACAGACACCAGGGAATAAGTTATCTGTCTCTCCTTGATGGCACTATAAACATAGGGAACAATTTAGGATCTCAGACTAGGGTTTCTCAATCTCTGCTCTATTGATATGTGGGGCCAGATCGCACTCAGGAACAATCATGCACACTGTAGGATGGTTAGCAGCATCCTGGCCTCTATGCACTAAATGCCCATAGCAACCCCCAGGTGTGACCATCAAAAGTGTCTCCAGACACTGCCAAATGTCCCTTAGCTGACAAAACAACTTCTGGCTGAAAGCCACTGTCTGGTTAAAGGGCAACCATTGCATTGCCTTTTGCTCTTAGCTGTAGGTTCTAACTCAATTCCAGAAAAATAGGAAAGATCACAGGCAGGATCACCATTTCCCACCTAATACTCTAATACTTCTAGCCAGTGTTTCCTGCAGGCAATAAGAAAGGCTTGGTGGTAAATGAGATCAGCACCCCCCCACCCCTCCTTGACCTCTCCCTCTGATCTCTCCTTTGCCCCAGCTCTGTATGCAGTACTGGCCTGAGAAGACCTCTGGATGCTATGGGCCCATCCAGGTAGAGTTCGTGTCTGCAGACATCGATGAGGACATCATCCACAGAATATTCCGCATCTGTAACATGGCTCGGGTAAATGGATGTCCACTATCACTTCCTGTGCTGCTCCCCCACCCCAAAACAGATGAGGGCTAGTGGGAGAAGATGACACACACCAGCCAGGAGTCTGTGCTGTACTCTCCTGATAATCCCATCTTTGGGGAAGCGGTGCCTCTGCCGATTCCGGCTCCAGACCCAACCATGGCTCCAGCACTCAGACATGCATGGGGAGACACCCAGCCTGCCATCTGCCTGTTTCCGACACACTTGCTGCCGTGTAGTCAAAACTTCTCAGGAATTAGTGCTTCCCCGCTGTGTCGCACTATGTTGGCATGAGTTGATGCAGCCTTTGATTGGATCCAGTAGGCTTTGGGCTAGACCTGAAGAACACCAAGATGAAAAATAATTAGTTGCTTCCATGGGGAAATTCACTGGCTAGGTAGAGAAGTATTAGGTGGGAAGGGCAGATCAGTAGTCTATGAAATGGGTAATGAAGACTTTGGTCTTTACTGGGGCCCTGGGGTGAACAGAACTGTGTCTCTTCCTCAGTTCACTGTCCAGTGGGAACATGAGATATGTTCTGGCATGTGAACCTCAGGGAGAGAGACAAATTCTGGCCAGTGGAGTGAGTCAGGGAAGGCTTTTCCTATAGAAAGGGACATTTGAATTGGGTTTTGGAAACTGAGTAGTTTTGCAGGTAGAGGGACATGCAGGGAAGTCATGGTAGGAGAATTAGTGTGCACAAAGGTGTAAGGATGAGAATGGGGAGAGACAGACTGTGATGACATGGCATACAGCCCATTTAGTCTGTCTTCCACTGCAATGATGCAGCCCCCAGGGTAGCTGAAGGGTCTGCATCCCCAGAAGCACAGCCCTAACAGCTTCTCCGCTTTCAGCCTCAGGATGGGTACCGCATAGTCCAGCACCTCCAGTACATTGGCTGGCCTGCCTACCGCGACACGCCCCCCTCCAAGCGCTCTCTGCTCAAAGTGGTCCGCCGGCTGGAGAAGTGGCAGGAGCAGTATGACGGGAGGGAGGGCCGCACCGTGGTCCACTGCCTGTGAGTACCGTGGTGGGGCCTCTGGGGCAGCAGGGTGGTGGTGACAGGGCGTCTGTCCTTGAGGATGCCACTGCCCACAAACACCAGCCATAGGCACACCTGGCCATACCACCTCTCAACATCTCTCAAAGGCCAAGGGGCAGGTGTTCAAGGAAATATAACCTTTCATGGACTGGGGTTGCCAGTTTGTTGTCCTGAATTAAGATTATATGACATGTCATTGATACGGAACCTGGTAAACTTTCATAGACATAGGGAGTGGGCAGGCCACTCCATATCGTTCTTTTTTAATTTTTTTAATGTTTATTTATTATTGAGAGACAGAGACAGAGAGAGACAGCATGAGCATGGGAGGGACAGAGAGAGGAGGAGACACAGAATCTGAAGCAGGCTCCAGGCTCTGAGCTGTCAGCACAGAGCCCAATGTAGGGCTCCAACTCACAGACCACGAGATCATGACCTGAGTTGAAGTCGGACACTTAACCGACTGAGCCACCCAGGTGCCCATCCATATCACTCTTAATGGGGAGAGGAGCCCCAACCCCCAACAAGAGGCATGATGTGTCCTCTTAGTCACTAGAAAGCTACAACAGAGTGGGTTCCACTGACTAGATCCTCCAATTATTTCCTAAAGGAGGAAAAGAAAGGGCATGTGTTGATTGAGTTTGATGCCAGATATTTTAAATGAATTTTAAAATTAAAATACCATCTACAAGGTAGATATTACCATGCTATAGTGAAAAAACTGAGGCACAGAAGGGGTGAGAGATTGGGTAGTTAAGTGAGGAGCTTTGATCTGAATCCACCGACATGCAAGTCAATATGCTGTTAACCCACACTACCTCTGAGTAAACCAAAGGACTCATCAGCCGTGTCCTCCTTCAGGGGCATCTCTTGCTATGGGCGTACTGGGAACACAGGGACACGGGGAGCCTGAAGGGAAGGCAATGCCCCTGAGGGGTTGATCGATGGGTGTGAAGGGCCCTGGAAACACTGTTTCCCATGGCACAGTGGGCTCACAGCTGTAGTGATATGTCCATTACTGGGGTACACTGTAACCTTTACCACCTATCTCAGAATGGGCAAAGCTGGGGCACAGAGTTTCCAAAATAGACCTTGATGTCATAATGCCAGGTGGAGCTCAGGACCCTTAGGGGACTGTGGCTGACAGGCTGTCATCAAGAAAGTTAGTTAACTGAGTGAGCTTCAGTTACCTCATCTGCCCAGTGCATATGTTAAAATAGGTCATCTTAAGACCCTATCGTGCTTTGTCGTTAAATATTTAGAGAACAAACATGAGTTATCTTCCAACATACAGATTCATGACATCATGGTAGCAAATATGCAAATGTTATAAAGACAGTTACTTCAGAGCCTGTGTTGGAGTCTACCCTAAGAATACAGAGTGACCTCCGAGAAGGATTCCGCAAAGATCTCGGACCCAGAGCACCTCTGTAGCTGTAACAGCCATATGTGGAACATATGACTGGCAACCATTCCCTTTGCTGCTCAGAACGTGGAGGGTTGGGGAAAGTGACTGAGAGGACTCAACTCTCTTAAAATGTGTCAGAGGAGATGGGAGTGAGCTCTTCCCTTTTTAGAGTAAATATGTCTGGAGCCCATTGAAAACACCTTACTGACCTCAGAATCGAGTTCAGTCTTTTCAAAACCAGCTATTGTTCATTGTTCCCCTCTTTCAAATAGGTGGTGTATGCACATGTCAGGAAAACCAGACACACACAAACACACACACACACACACACACACACACACACACACACACACACGACTTAAGACCACCACCTATAACAATCCTTTTTTTCTCAAAGGATGCAAATCACAAACTGGGGTTCAGGAAGATGCTGTGAGGTGTGTCACGATGGGTGACATCAGCCAAACCAAGCTAGTTCTATCCACATCCCAGAAACTGGCAGCTGGTTCCCTGCCAATTCACCCCTGCCCCTTCCACATCCCTCTCACAGACTCAGGTGGCCTCACCTTTAGCACAGAGTCATTACCATCACATCAGGGTCTCACTCCATCAGACCCTTGGATTCCTGTGCCCACTTACCTCTTTCTCTTGGACTCTGTTGTTCTTGCTTCAGAAAGTACTGAACACTCCCTCTAGGGGAATCCCTTCCTACTCTTTACCATGTGATTTTTTTCAGCCTGCTTTTTTGCAGGAGTACCTTTTTATCCATATCGCCCCTAGCCAAGGTGAGCAGCAGTTTGAACTGAAGGAAAGCATAGGCATGTTCTCCTATCAACAGGGACCTTGGCATCCTTGGAGGCCAGAGATACCAAAGAGACATCGAAATGCAATGGCCAGTGAATGGAGGGCAACTGTCTGTACTTGAAACATCTGCTCATTGGGTGTCCTATACATAAAACATCCGGGAAATCAAGTGCCTTAGTTTCCATCCAGATGTTCTTTAGACACAGGCCATTACATGAAATCATTAGTTGCTCTTGGCAACGTGCCCGGGATTTCCGAATCAGGTAGTTTCCTAAAGGGACTTTCTGTAAATAGTTGGAGGGGCATTTTCATGAACATGAATTATGGAGCACCAGAAAGGAGGGACAGAGAGATGACCCTGCCGGGAGCCCTCTAGCTCGACTCTCCAGATCGACAGGGTCTTGCTTCAACCAGGATGTCCAGAGACCTATCATCTCAAAATAGAGCATTTCAGACCCACCCAGCCCCACCCCTAAACCTAGACTGGCTGACCTGAGGCTAACAGTGATGTCTCTGGAGTTTCTATCCTTAGTAGAGGGGAAGAACTAGGATTAAAACCACCTGGAACCTTCCCCTGTGTTCACTGGATGTGTAGGTGGACCCAGATCCTCCTTTTGAACAAGGATACAGGTACCACATGTACAGAGACACACTGTCACACTGTTTGGGTCAGTGTACCATGTATGACTTTCACATGCTCATAGAACCAAAGAAACATCAGCTAATTGAATTCTCAAAGAGCATCTAGTCCAGCTCCTCCATTATATGAACAGGGAACAGCTCGTTCAAGGTCAAAGCAGGCTCATGGCACCAGTGGGACTGACACCGCTAAGGCTTTCACCATAGCCTGACCTTGCATTTGCTGGGGCAGCCACTCCCCCACTACTGCTGATGTGGCTTTAGGATGAGCAGGTGCTGGGAGGGTGCCTAGGAATATAGCTCACCTCTTCACTCTGTGTGTAGAAATGGGGGCGGCCGCAGCGGAACCTTCTGTGCCATCTGCAGTGTGTGTGAGATGATCCAGCAGCAAAACATCATTGATGTGTTCCACATTGTGAAAACACTACGTAACAACAAGTCCAACATGGTGGAGACCCTGGTGAGTGTCCCAAGAACCTTCTTCCACAGTCTGGGGGCTGGCCCTAATTCCCCTGACCTGGAGAAAATAGCATCAGATAGAAAAACACACAACAGCAGGGCGCTTAGTGAGCCCTTACAGTCTAAACCCTTTGCACAGTTATCTGCTCTGCTCGCATCCCTTCCAACCACACAAACTTCCTTCTCCTGCAGGGCAGTCCAAATATTAATCCTGACACACTAATCCTCATATCGCTAATTCAGGCTTAGGGGAAGGGATTCTGGATTAGTGGAGTGTGAATTATATTTTCAATTCAGTCCAGTCCTATTCTAATTGACCTATGTGAATTGCACAGTGTAAGCACAGGGCTCGGACACTGTGGAGAAAGTGATGGAAAGTACGTGAGCAGGCAGAGCCCAGATCATAAGGCCTGGTGCAGTGATGGGAACAGACCATACACAGGGAACTTTGATAGAAAAGCATGGTCCTACTTAGATTCTCATCCATAGACCAGCAGTGTCAGCGTCATCTAGGTGCTTGTAAGAAACACAGAATCTAAAGCCACTCCAGATTTACCCAGAGTTTGCATTTTAGAAAGATTCTTGGGTGCTTCATATGCATCTTTCAGTCTGAGAAGCACTAGTGTCCGAAACAGGGAAAAGGAAGAGAATGATCCCATTGGGCATCTGGGAAAGCGTGGGTGTGGACAGGCCCGGGGCACAACTTGGGGGGAATGTCCAGATACAGATAATTCATGGATAATTTTGAGTCAACTGTTAGTATGGATATAGATAAAGTTTCTTCCAAAATCTGTGTCTCTAACCTAAATGCATTTCTCCTTTCCTTTTTTTTCCTTCTCTTGCCTCCTCTGCTTCCTCTTTGCCTCTCCCCCTCTCAGGAACAGTATAAATTTGTATACGAGGTGGCACTGGAATATTTAAGCTCCTTTTAGCCCAATGGGATGGGGAATCTGCCGGAGCCCAGAGGCTGCTGCAGCCAAGCCCCCTTTTCTGTGAATGGCAGTGACTGGGCTCAGGGGCTAAGAGGCGGCCCCCTGCCCAACTCCAAGGAGAAGACTGGTGGTCCATGTTCCGTGGTGGGCCTGCACCTTCTGAGGGTCTCCTGTAGCTGTGGGGGATGCTGCTCTGAAAGGCCCAGACTTCCCTTCCACACCCAACCAGCCACAGCCATGGGCCCATGCACACGTGCACCCATGGCGAGGCCCTGGATTTTTTGGTTCCCAGACCTCTTGCTTTTGTTCAAGTTTGTGAATCTCATGGCAAGCCG
This sequence comes from Prionailurus bengalensis, assembly GCF_016509475.1. Lineage (NCBI taxonomy): Eukaryota > Metazoa > Chordata > Mammalia > Carnivora > Felidae > Prionailurus > Prionailurus bengalensis. Next base: position 18,240,486 of record NC_057354.1, read on the forward strand.
ACTGTGCGAGCGTTGGGGAGTGACAGCCTCAGCAGCACCTCCCTGCCTCACTTTTCCTTGAGAGTAGAGGAGATATCTGTTCTACTCCTCCATGCAGTCATGGAAATGATGGGGTTCTTGGAGGGGGGGGGGCCTGCTCTGCTGCCTGCTGTAGGCTCCTTCAGGGATCTCTGGCATTGGACACCTGCCGGTCTGGATCAGTGTGACCTCGGAATGCTCCTGAGACCACAGCAGAGGTCCCCATTCTCAAACATAACCTGCATGGGGTTTGGCCCAATACCATTTTGAACCCCTCCCCCAGCCTAGGCCTTGACCTGTTGTTCACTGGCCAGTCCGCTGTGTCCACGCCCTTTGATAAAGGTTCTCTTTGCTTTTTTTGTAATCAGTGGGAGGGAGAGTGTGGAATGTTGCTGCTCTTCCTTTTCTTTGTGAAAAGGAACCATCTCTTGGAGGGCAGGGCTGACCTTGTGTCTCTTGGGTGGTGGCTTCCTTTAGGAGAGAGAAAAGAGTTGGTTATTTTCTGAAGTGTATAGGGAAAAAACTTTATTTGGGCATGTAAAATCTTAGTCTCTTACGTCAAAATAAAAGGGGGAGAGAAGTTTGGGTATGTAACTATAAGACAAATCTCTTGGGCCTGTAATCTTTCCTGGCAATGTCCTTAAAAGATCCCACCCTAGGACAGCGATGCCATTGAGCAAGGGCGACAGGCTAGTCTGAAGATGGTCCCTTCAGATGGGGCAGATGATACTAGCTTTGTGCATAATCTTGGATCCCCAAATTTGAATTCCTTCCTAGAGAAACCCCTAGCTGACATCTTGAAAAAGGTCATCATGGGCCCAGTTATGCTCTAGTTTAAAATAGGCCAAGGAGATCACACCAGGGATCTAGGATCTTATTGAAAGTAGAGTATGGGTGACCCAGTGACAGGGAAGCAATATTTGCTAAGCATCTACTGTATGTCGGGCTTGGCACATTCCTTATGACATCTCACGCAGTCCTAGAACCCCCATGAGAGAACTACTAGCCTGTCATCTCTACTTTACAACTGAGGAAACTGAGGCATCTTCCTCAATGATGAAATCCTGGGTTCCAGAAAGGCAGATATTGGTGATAAGACCCGTTTGTACTGTTTCCTTCATCTTTCTCAGCAAAGCACTTATTTTATGGAGGGAAAATAAGGCCAGAAACTTCTGAGCAGAGAACTCCACAATGGAGTTCTTTCTTTCTGATGCGAGTTCTTCTGGGAAGCCCAGTAGTTCAGATATATTTTAGTAAGTCATTCCCAGCTCCCCAGGAAAGCTAGTCCCATCTGATTTCTTGGCCAATGAAAACAGTTGCCTGTTTCCTCAGGCTGTGAGGTCTGTAAGCCAGGGACATGCTCTACTTTGGCCTCTACTAGGTGTTGAGGCACAGTATTTGGCAGCCTCAGGGCAGCCTGGGATCTAGGAAGCTCCACGTGGAGGCTGGTCTGGCCCCAGACAGGAGATAAGGAGCACAGAATTCAATAAGGCACAGTTTTCCTCCCCAAGAGCTCCCTGTATACTGGGGAGCTTGAACCCCAGTATGGGAGTGGTGCAGCATATGAACATCATATGAAACTGGGAGCAAGAGACCCTCTGCCTGCCTACGACTTCCTAGAGGAAGTAGTGCCCATTCAAGCTGGGTCTCAACAGGTAGAAAAAAGAGGAAAAGGAAATCAGTCCAAGGGATCAGGATGTATAGTGGCAAAGAGGTGTGAAAACTCCTTGGGATGGGAGGCAGGCAGGTGAGAGGTCAGCCCAGCTGGAGCAAAGCATGACAGGAGGGGCGGCAGGAGATGAGCCAGGGTCAGGGAGAAGAGTGTTCCACCAAAAGCACAGACTTACCCCTACAGGCAACAGAGAGCGAGGAGAGCATCTGAGTGATGTGCTCAGCTCAGTGTTAGAGAAGACTCTCTCTGGGGCCAGTGAGGCTGCCTCCTTTCCTTTCATCAGACACTGTGAAAACATTCCCTTAAGCGTGTGCTTTTTACTATCACATCTATTTGTCTGTCTGCTCATTATTTTGTTGCTGGAACAAAATATGCAGTGGATCATGAGACTCCACTCTTGTGAGAAACTCAGGGTCTCTGCTCTACCGTGGAGCAGGGTGACCACTGCAGGCCCATGAGGATGGGACATGAAAGGAGCCCACAGAAACTGTTCCCATTGGTGTGGGCTCTGGAGCTGTCTGGAAGTCCAGGGACACCAGACGTGATCACAGAAGGGCTGTCACTTTGCAGGTTCAAAAGGAAGCATCTCAAAGGGAAGGAAGGCAAAGAAGCCCCCCAGTGAACTCACTCTTCTCCTTTGATGGGTCCTTTCCCCGGTGTACTTGAGCAGGTCCCCAGGCCCCAGCTCCCACTGGTCGTGCTGGCTTCCCCTGGCTCCAGTCCACTGCTCCTGCCAGCCCTCACACAGCCTTCAAGGAGCCTGTAGCAGAGAAAATCAAATGCTCTTTGCTCAGACCCTGGCTCATCCATGCAGAATGGGGGAGGGGGGCTATCCAACACAAATCCTAGTATTTATTTTGCTCTGGAAGGGGTGACAGAGCTGGCAGATAAAAATGACACTGGCTTCTATCATTTCAAATGGTAGGAATTTAAATTTTGACTTTAGGGATAAGGGAAGTTGTAAAAATTCAGGCCATGGTGGGGTAATTGACCCAACAAGGCCCAGCGATGGTTCCCCCAGTTCAGCGCCCCCATTTCCTCAAAATGCAGCTACTCTCCAAAGAAGGCATGGCAGTGAACAGGTCTTAGGCCAGTTTACAGAGGAAGAAATTAAGGCTCATGATGGGAATATTTTCCCTAAGATTGCACATGGCATGCATGTAGCAGGGCATGATGGATGGGATGGGGGCACTGATGCCCTGGAATTTGGACTTGATCCATTGCCTGGGAAATAAGAGAAAACACCACCTCCCCCAAGGTATCTTCCCACCCCATTCCACTTAGAGGATGGGCTACCTTTTACAATTCAGAGGAAAACCGTATCAGTAGTATCAATCTCTGGGTTTCCACATCAAAGACTAGCCTCTCGTCTCTGGGGAGCCAAGGGAAGTACCCCCAAGTAGTACAGAGCCTCAGGGCCACCTCCTAGGTATGGACCCTGTTTGGAGATGTGCAGAAGAAGCCAGGAACTCTCCCCAAGCTGCATGCATTTGTGGCCTAGATGGCTTTAGGCAGTATCTTAGCTGTGCCTCAACATTGTGTCCTTTCGCCCTTTCTGGGCCTCTAGATGACCACAGAAGGCCTCCCTTTGTGGGAACAGAGGGATCAGATTGCTTTTAGTACTGGCCTCCTCTTTGGGTGTGGCCTGAGCAGTGGCCTGCCAACTGTGAGCCTTCACATGGAACCAGAAGACCGTGTGCTGGGGACTCTTAACAAGTGAGCTCACAGAATTCTCCCAACATCCCTAAGATGTGTTTGCAACTGTCACCATCTTACAGATGAGGAAACTGAGGCTCAGAGAGGAGAAATCACTTGTCCACAGTTCCCCAGTTAGTGAACAGAGGGGATCCAGGAATTAAACTGATTCTTCTGACTTCAAAGACAATATTTTTCCTCCATTGTGTCTCAGGTTTTCCTACGGGTCTACCCATAATAGCAAAGCCTGGGGTGGAACAGATAACCCAATGGATCTTGTAAAGCCCAAATCAGACAAGCTTAAAATTCCTCCACAGTTTCTTGTTTTACTTTAACAATTCATGTGATACCTGCCTTCTACTCTAATTTGCCTGATTTAATAGGACTATATTTTTTACATGATGTGCCCTGGTCCTTCATGTGGCTTTGGTCCCCTCAACTCCCTATGACAGACCCTAGGGAATCATATCCCAGTCTGAGAGGCACCATGTCTGGCCATGCTGCTTCCTTCCTCCTGAGGCCAATTCCAGACTCAGGCTCAAGACCAGCTCAGCTTCCCCAGGCAGATCCTTTGGTGTGGGGGTACCGTGACCTCACTGTTCATGGGTTGATCTCAACTCGTTTCTTCCAGTTAGATGCTGGAAAGAACCCACTGGTATATCCTAGAATGATGAGGATGTGTCCATCTGGCATAGTGAAGGGTGAGCCCACAACACTGTAAAGGGAAAGGATAAGATGCACACAGGCTTTCTCAGCAGATTCCTGAAGGCTGGGACTTGGAGAAGGTGTGATGTACTCTGTCCAGGTGGAGTCACATAGTTGCTAATGTGGGCAAATCTAAGGACATGCTTCACATGAGGGGCTGGGGGTCTGGAAGGCTTCTTACTTTACTTCAATCACACATACTTGGCTCCTGCCACATGCCAGGGCCCTGGAAGGGGTGCTGCCAGGAACAACAGGTTATTATGGGACAGTTCATCCCGTGGTGAGGCATTGGGGTGGCAGTGGAAAGAGCTTAGTCTTTGGTTCAAATCACATCCTGACCATTTCTTAGCTGTAGAATGTTAGGCCAACCAATTAATGGGAAAAGATGTGAAAAGAGGAGCCTCGGCCAAGGTAGAAGGCACAGATTTGGAGAGCTTTGGGCAGGAAAACAGGAAGGCAAGGCCAAGAAGTTGGGACCCAACGGAAACACTCAAGTATGCACATGAACTACAGGGAAAAGTGGTCATTTCTGTGGCCCAGCAGGACAGGGGACAGGGAAGCCTGGCCAGGACCACTGGGAGCAAGGGTGTCACTTTAGAATAAGTTTCACTGTCTCAGAAAAAAGGCTGTAATTCTCCTTGTGACCAACCAAATCATGTCTATCCATCATCTGCTTGCTGTTGCTAAACCAGCTCCTAATCTGTGTCCTCACCAGGGTCCACATTTCCTCAGCTCTGGCATGAATCCTGCTGTGTGCATACAGGTGTCAGTCTACTTAGGCTGCTCAGACAGCAGAAGGGTGGCCCAGGGAAGGATAGCCATGCAGGCACCATGTCATCTCAGCAGGAGTAACTGTCCAACCCCGACCCAGAGACACTGAAGGAGATAATTCCCCTCCACCTCACTACCTTAGAAAAGAATGAAGAAAGCCACCCTCCTTTTGCCTTCATCTGGTCACTGCTGGGCTAGACAGGCCATCAGCACCCAGCTAAGTCAGGAGGAATGCTGTGGGAAACGTGAACAAGCCCAGGAGTAAGAGGAGCAGGGTGCTAGCAGATTGTTCTGGGCCAGATCTCTGGGGTAATTAGCACCCACAATGGTAGACCCTAGGCTTGGCATCCTAGCTATCTAAGTAAGAGCTTGGGGGTGGTCCATAGGGGCTCATACAAGGAATGTGAGAGGACTCCAGATGAAAGAGGCTATAGGTAAGACCCCTTTGGGGCTGGATCACCATGTAATCTCCTTCTGTATCCAAGAGCTTCTCTGGGTGTTGGGATTTGGACCCTGATTCTTGGTTGGCATGTTCAGAGAATGAGCGTCTGAGGGCAGTAGAACATTAGACAGGAAGGTATCGGTGTGAAAGCCTGGAGCTCAGGGTAATTAATGTAATTCATGGTTCCTTGGTGAGTCGAATTCTTAGATTTGGGGGAGGAAAGGGAATGTGAAGTAACCTGCCAGCAGTGCAAAACTGGGTAAGCACACTTCAGTGCATTTGAGCTTGTGAATACAAATCTGTAGGCCTCCTGTGAGATGGTCTCACAAACTCACCATGCCCCCACCTCTCCCATGGAAGATTAACGATTGAAGATGTTCCTTGGGTCAAAGCACCAGGGCAGTCCAGAGGCTCTGAGAACCAAGTAGTGCCATCCCAGTTCAAATCAGACTTCCAAAGGGTCAGGCAGAATGCTAGTGCCCATATGCTCCATAGGTCTGTAGATCATTGGACAAATTCAAGCATGGTTCTCTAGTCCCAGGTCACTCCTGTGAGTGGAACTAGGACCACTAGGTAAAGCTTGATGACTATAAGGAAGAATTTGCTATATGCCAGAGAGGATAAGCTGCCCATATGAGCAGTGGTCCTACAGAGCCAGATATCTCTTTAAAGGGAAGAAAGAGAATTGCTGAGATGACCTTTAACTTTCTTCCACCCTAGATGAGTGATATTTAATGCAGGTGGGACCATATTTGAACTCCTTCATTCCTGCAGAGCACAAAACCAAGGCTGGGTTTGGTTTGTGCAGGTTGAAGTTCCCTGCTCTCCTGTCCAAGTCTTCCCACCATGCAGGCGAAGATGCTGCTCTGGCCCCATAGCCAGCACTAATCCAGGCTGGTTATCACCAAAATGTCCAGAGCGAATAGCTGCTTTGCCACAGACCCAATGCCCACCAAGATCTGTGATGAGACCAACCATACTTCAGATCCACTGGCCAACAAAGCCTTCAGTGGTAGCCAGAACTAGTAAAGGTCCAAGCAGGACCCAGAGCAGGGCTTTGCTTACCACACACATGGTCTCCAGAGGTTACTTCTACCCCACTCCCCACTGAAGGCCTGTTGGAGCAGACTGCATAAAGTAAAAGCACAGTGACTCTGTTGGCACATAATTGTAATCATCCCCAAAGCATCCATTTCATTGCCAGGTGGATCCTGGGCTAGCCCAAGTTAATCCAGGCTAACCCGTGTTGGCAATCATACTCAGAAGCACTTTTTCACCCTAAATCAACTAGCCAATAAAAGGCAGAGTTGGGGCTTCTACCATTGCCTTGGCTACTGGACACCATCACAGCCCTCTAAGGGTCATCATGGGGTTCCCACATGACTTGAGGGAGACTGACATTTTCACATCCACTGGGCATATGATATTGCATGAGACCAAAGTCTCCACACTGTTTGCAGCCTCCTCCATGAATCCCAATGGCCTGCACTTGTACAGTTTGGGTGTTTGATAGATAAAGCACGTATGAGAAGAGAAAACAAAATAAATCAACTTTTTTAAAAAGCCAGCACTGTGCTGTCAATGTTCTTTTTTTTTCCTTTTCCTTTCCAATTCTAGCTTAAAAAACCAGAAGGTAAATAATGTCAGGTCAATGAATATCAGATATATTTTTTGACTGTACATTACAGTGAAGTGTAATCTTTTTACACCCTGCAAGTCCATCTTATTTATTCTTGTAAATGTTCCCTGACAATGTTTGTAATATGGCTGTGTTGAAATCTATACAATAAAGCTGTGATCCTGAGATTCATGTTTTCCTAAGATATTCGCACTGGTTTCTTCCTGGGGTTGGGTGGGAGTGAGGGGAAGACAAGTGGAAGAAGGAAGATGAGAAAAATCTATGACCTTCTAGGTTTCTTTATGTTTGTTTAATCCTCACATCTATAATGCAGGAAGGGTGTATTATCCCCTCTTTGCAGATGAGAAAGTTGAGGTTCATAAACATTAAGGGATTTTCCATGATTCTACATTGAGCTACTGAAAGGGTAGAGTCTAAAACAGTCCCCCCCCGCCCCCGTCCAAGTGTGGTCCATAGAGACCTGGCACCACAATTACTCAGGAAATTTGTTAACGGACAAATTTTTAAGCCCCTACAGAATCACAGTTTCAAGATCTGCATACTAACAAACTTCCTGGATATAGAAGTTAGCTACTGCCGCATAATATACCACCCCAAAACTCAGTGACTTAAACAGTAGTCCTCTCTGGTGTTCAGCTGGGGTCTGACTGATCTAGGCTGGGTCAGCTGGCCCACTCATGGGTTCTACTCCAGGCCAGGCTTGCCTGGGATGCCTTGGCTAGGGCATCTTTGCTCCCTGTAGCTGTTATCCTCCCCCCTGGGGACAGCAGGCTAGCCTAGTCATGGTCTTCTTATGGTGATAGGAGCACGACAAAAAATGTCCAGTCACATCAGCTGCTTTGAAACAGGTCTGCAACATCCCATTGGGTAAGACTGGTTCCACGGCATCAAGATGCATAGAAGTCTACTTCTTGACACAGAACCTCCTTTTCAGTGTTCTAATAAATGCTGACATTAGGCACTACACCAGTGATGCCAGATGCAGACTTTAACCCTCTCATCTCAGACCCATAGATCATCTACATCAGCTCAACTGAGAAACTTCTAAACATGCACAGTCTAATTCAGTTGGTCCAGGATGTGTGCCCAGAATCTTCATGCTTAACAAGGTGCCCGAGGTGATTGTAATACATGCTGGAATTGTGCAAGCACTGTTCTAAATGCTGTTGCTATTACAGAGGGCCAAATCCGACAGGGAGACAAATCAGTTCCCAAACTAGTGTATGAGGCTGCCAGTCTCTGAGTTGGATGCACAAGCTCTCTCCAGGTAAGCAGAAGAAACAGCTGGAACTAATTATTTGGAGTTTACTGGTTCCCAAGTTTTCTGTACATATCCAGATAGAAGCATGAGCCATAGGGTCAGAACCCAGGGTACACTTGTTCTCATTCAGCTTTAGGAACCCTGGCAGGGTTCTTCAACCTAAGAGACCTATATTTACGACCCACCAGAACCCACCTGCACTCCCAAAAGCCACAGAGCCTGGAGAACCTATACCTCCCAGCTTGGGTCCTGAGTGGGGAACCTGGTGGCCAGCCAGCTAGTAGTAATCCTTGTCCCTCTGTCCTTAGTCATGTTAATCTCACTTACTCTGCCTGCTATATTTATTCATTTGCCACAAATGTAATAGTTGACATTGGGAAAAATAAAATTAGAAAGAAGGAAAAAATCTCACATATCTCCTAATAACCAAAATACTTTAGGGCATATTGTTTTTCCCCAAAATGGAAATAACTTTTTAAGAGTTATTATAAAAGTAGCATATACTCATTTGAAAGAAGACACAACAGATGAACATAGGGGAAGGGAAGGAAAAATAAGATCAAAACACAGAGGGAGGCAAACCATAAGAGACTCTTAAATACAGACAACAAACTGGGGGGTTGCTGGAGAGGAGGTGAGGGGGGGATGGGCTGGATGGGTGATGGGTGTTGGGGAGGGCACTTTTTGGGATGAGCACTGGGTTTCATATGTAAGAGGTCACTGGGTTCTACTGAAGCCATGACAACACTGTATGTTAACTAACTTGAATTTAAATTTAGAAAAAAGAAAGAACTCAATATAAAATTGCTTGAGACATAAGGTAAAAGTCACCACTTCTCAAAGGCACTTGTTAATATTTTTATGCCATTCCAGACCTTTCTATGCATATATAAACATATATACATATACATACATGCTGATAGGCTCCTTACCACTTAACATCATGCTGTGGTAATATTTCTATGGACATATGCTTAGATAGCTATCATCTTTCTTGACACGCTCCCAGTACTTCTGCAACCTGAGGGTAACCTGTTTGAGTATGTCAAGACTCAGGTGCTCTCACAGTGATATCTTTGAACCATACCCCTGTGTGCTCCAAACCTGGAGACTGGCCAGAGAGGCACAATTCTCCTTACATACCTACTAGCTGCCCAGGTGGGTCCTAGCCTAGCCCTCCTTTCTGGCTGGACCTGAAGTGAGGGTCCACATCAAACCTTAAAGCACCTTGGTGAGACTCTGATGGGTAGCTCTGGTTCAGCCTAAGATCTTCCTCCAGTCCAGGAGTTTAAGCTTTCCATGTGAACTCCAGCGGATCTAAAAGCCCTCAGACCCTTAAGGACATAGCACAAGGTTACCAACATGCCATGCAAGACGCGAGAAGAGGGATTTGATTTCCTCTGGCAGGGTCTAGGATAGTAAGGAGAAAGGAACCAAGAGAAGTGCAGAAGCAGCTGATGGGATAAGGAGAAGAAACCATTCTTGGTTAATTTTAGAAAAATCTTGACTCCACAAGGACTTGGCCTAAGTAGCTTTCTCTTGAAAACTAGCAAAGGGACTGAACCTGAAATCTCCATTAGCATGCAGTAGAGATACAGCACCGACACAGAGACGACCCCCACAGACTGAGAACTAGAGGCTGGAGCATGGGAATAAACCCATGGAGATTGGAAGAAAACTAAGGAGGATTTCAGTTTCCACAATCCACGGATTACGCATTGAAATAAAGCTGAACTAATTGTTCAAGGAATCCAAAGTGCATGGAAAGATAGAGAAACATACAGAGAAATACAGATGTACAGAGAACACAGACTGAATATACAAATGAATGACTGTATCAGTATATCCATAGTGATTATCTCTCTTCACAGAGAATATGAGTGACTTTTGTTCTTTATATGTTCTATGTTTTCTAAATTTGATGTTACTCTCATGCCTTGAAAAACCACTTATAGGGGCGCCTGGGTGGCTCAGTCAGTTAAGCGGCCGACTTCTGCTGGGGTTATGATTTCGCAGTCTGTGAGTTCGAGCCCCGCGTCGGGCTCTGTGCTGAGAGCTCAGAGCCTGGAGCCTGCTTCGGATTCTGTGTCTCCCTCTCTCTGACCCTCCCCCGTTCATGCTCTGTCTCTGTCTCAAAAATAAATAAACGTTAAAAAATTAAAAAAAAAAAAGAAAAACCACTTATATAAAAAGGTAGGGGGAGCAGCACATAGAAAAATGAAAGCAGGATAGACACGATGGTGCCAGGAATGGGATCAGACCCAAAAGACTTACCAACACCTGGGTCAAGAGGTTCAAAACCTTGGCACTGCCAAACCACCCAGGAAGGAGAACACAGTCAATTGGCTTGATGTCCAAAGGGGAAAATAAGCCAGTTGCTCAGCATAAATAGAAGTGTTCCAGCTACAAAAGCCAGAAGTAATCTTTTTCCATGATTCCCCTTAAGAAAAAGAATGGTTTCAACAACATCCTTAGCAGAAGGCAACATTTCCCTCCCTGAAGGCTGGTGGCCTCTTGCCATGGAACGATTCAGTGAAAGCTCCTTACTGGGGGACCAAATTGAAGGTGCCCGGCTACACAGTTCTCTGCAAGTCAACCTGAGCCAGGTATAGGTATTACCATCTCCTGAAGGATGAGGACCCAAACAACTGTATGTGCCCAAACAGAAAGTGGATTCACCCCTCTCTGGGGTGGGGTGGGACAGGACCAAGAAACCATTCTCATCCTAGGTTCTGACCATGGCTGACTCCATCTGATCCTGCTTTCCTCTAAAATGCCTAGATATTCATAAAAGCTGGACACTGGGCTACCAAGCTGCTAAGTGAACCTGGGAGGAATTTCCCCTGATTACAAGATACAAGGGGCTGAAATAAGAATCATAATCAGTGGTTGGTGCTGATTCATGGTTTGCCCCCTAAATGATGTGAAGGAACCTCAAAGAAAATGAAGTGGTACATCCCTCCAGATGGTCTGCTTTCACTCATAAAATTGGCCATTGGTCCATTTCTATCCCCCCAGAGATGAAATGACATTAATAAAAACCTCTATGAGAGGGGGAATTATGGGGAGAAACTTGCAGAAATGCAAGTGCACTTTCATGCCCCCCCCCCCACCTTCTGTTCAGAGCAGCCCAGAGGGAAGCAGGGAGAGGAAGGAGCATGCTGTCATGTGAATATACATGAGACAGGGTAAAGCACTTCAAATATCCTCAGCCTCACCTCTGATCTCCTCTGTGGCGGTGGTGACCAAGCAGCCTTCTGCAGATTCCATGGAGGGGCAGCCAATGCGCCTCCCCCCAGACCTTTTGCTTCCCACCCCTCAGCTTGATGCTGTTCTCTAGGCTGCCCAAAGGAACCCGCTTAGCAATCCCATGTGTGCCACCCAGAAAAGTGGGGGAGTTAGCCACCCTGCCCCCTATCACCATGGGGCAAACTTTGACCAACAGGAGACTGGAGCCTGTAAACAAATGCTTTCTCCTTTCTTGCCTCTGAAGGCAGTTCTGAGCTACATTTTATGTAACTTTTCAAATAGTTCCATCAAGCAAACAGATCCTTGTAGGAGCAGCCAACTCCATAACACAACCTTGTATTGCCTCTCTCTCCCCCCTTCTCTGATTTACACCTCCTCCCCTCATTGCTTCTTGGAGTCATATCTCCCAATAAAACATTGTCCCAGGCTTGGCTTTGAGGGAGGTACTAGCAGGGAAATTGGGCTAAGCTAGGCACAGCACCCCATCCTCCAACTGCTAATCTGAAATGGGATTCTGCCAATGCGCATAGAAGGCTTCCAGCTGTCCAGTAAAGCTTTTGATCCAGGGACAAAAATGGACTTGGTGTAAAGTGATTCATATGGGAGAATCTATAGTCACATCCTAGGCTCATCCTATGTGTCATGTTAATTTGCTACTCAGATTTGGGAACAGGAGTCCTGCATTCCCATGTCTTTGCTGAAAATAGTAAGCCTGCCCAATAGACAGCAAGAAGGACTGTAAGCGGCTCCATGGGAGCCCTACTGTGAGCACTAGCACATTGGGGCGGTTGGCCGGTGGAGCAGGAGAACCTCTGCCTACAGAACCAGGAGCCTGAAGCAACACTTACTCCCAGGCTGCCCTTGGCAGGACATGGCTCCTGACAAATTGTGTAGGCAGCCAGCTCCTAATGGGGGAAAATTGTGCCAGGAAAAGGTGGGGAGGAGGGGTGTCCAGCCGACACTAAACATAGATACAAGCCTCTTCAGGGCTAATGAAGCTCCTGTACTGAGAGCCCCAGCTCTGGCTAAGCCCCTTGCCCTCACAGTCTGTCAGATTTCTGAATTGGCAGAGAAAAATAATCAAATCTCACTCCCTTCCCCTTCCCTCTTCTTCCCTTCCCGTGTTCTCTGGCAACTCCCAACTCTGAGCAAGCTCAGAACTCCACTTATAAGATGAACAAACAGGAAAACATCACCAGACACATGAAAAGATGCAGGAGTTCAAAGCTGAGGTTCGCTTTGAGAAATCAGAGAAAGTGCCTGCCCATGAAATCAAGTCCCTGCCAGGGAAAGGAAGACATTTTACAATGAATCCAAATGCAGAAAAACACCAGATTTCATAACTGAATCCAAGAACTCTTTTGTTGTTGTATCCAGCAAAAGAAACTGCTGACAACTCTAACCAAAATCAAACACAAATATTCAAAATTAGGAAACAGAAAAGGGATAGTATAGTGAAAGAGAAAATTATACAGCATTATATAAGGATATTATGAATAATCCTGGAGAGTAATTTTAAAATCTTGATCAAGTGGATCATTTTGGAAAAGTATGAATGTTACCAAAATTGGCTCAAGAAATAGAAAACCTGAGTAGACCAATTATCAGAAAAAAAAAATGTTTAAGTGGTTAATTTTCCCTAAAACATACAAGAACAAATAGTTTTATAAGGGTACTTGGTCAAACTTTCAAACAAAAATGTAATTCTTATGCTGTATGTACTATTCTAGAACAATGCAAAAAGGGAAATCTTCCCAATTTATATTATGAATATTATGAAGCTAAAACAGCATAGATACCAAATATTAAAGAGCGCGCACACACACACACACTCAAAGCTTTTAGACAAGTCACATTTATAAATGCAAACATTTTTACCAAATTATATTCAGATGCTTTTTAAAAATATATATATACCATGTTCAAGTAGCCTATATACCAGGACTCCAAGAATAATTCAGTATTAGGAAGTCTAAAGATAAAAGGAGAAAGACATATAATCAACTTAATAAATACTGAAAACACATTCAACAAAATTTAGTATCAATTTCTGATTAAATACAATAGTCTCCATAAGCTGGTAATTATAAGATACTTTATTAGCATAAGAAGTTAAAATTATGAGTGGAAGACATTATTAGAATTTACCTGTATCTACTTCTCCTTTCCATCCAGACACAAAAGGAAGATTACACCTTCCTACCCTCCTTGAAATTAGTAGGATTATGTGACAAGTCCTGGCCAATAAACTTGAGCAGAACTGATGTGTGTCAATTCTATGCCTAAGTAGTTAATTGCTGGTAAGAGACTCTACAGCATTTCCTTTCCCTGCCCCATCTATCAAGGAGGTCCTGGGTTCCAGATGATGAAGCTGTAGGATGGAGGAGCCCTCATCAGCCTGGATTACTGAATCATCACAAGGAGTACAGTTTCTCCTGGGGGTAACCTGGATCCACAGAGATTTGTGGCACTTAGCCAATGAGCGTTTGGAGTTCTGTATGGCTACAAAATGCCTAATAATAGTCAATGTATTTAGTAATAGAGAAAAAGTATATTTCTATTAAAATCATGAAGGCCTACATCATTGCTATTATCTAATATTTTTGGCTAATGCCAATGCAGTGAATGCCATTAGGCAAGAAAAAAGAGAGATTACTATTAATGTTACCATTACTATACAACCTTCCCCCCCCCACACACACACACACATTTTAATTTTTTTCATGATTTTCTGGGTCAGGAATTCAGGGAGGGATCATCTGGCCAGTTCTGGCTTAGGATTTCTTCTGTGGGTACAATCAGATGTCAGTTAGAGCTATAGTCATCTTTAAGCCTTGACTGGGTGGGATGTTCTGGATGGCTCACATACATGGCTACTGTTGATAGCAGCTACTGACTGGGAGGTCAGTTGGGTTATCAACTAAGGTGTATACATGTGGCCTCTCCAGCATGGTGGTCTCAGGGCAGTCAGACTTATTACCTGGTCCCTGCTTTCACACAAAGGAGCGTCCCAGGATTTCTGGTGGAAACTGAGTGACCTTTTTGGCCCTGGCCTTCAAAGTTATACCAAACCACTTCTGTTGGATTCTACTGGGTGTAAGGGATTCAGTGAAGTCAACCCCTGATTCAAAGGGAGAGGACATCATCTCCTTGATAAAGGGAGTCTCAAGTAATCTGTATACATGTTTTTAATTTGACACAATTACTTTCTAAATGAAGGTTCAAAATCATCACAACCAATGATGTATGCCTAGTAACCCCAAACTTACTAAGAATAATAAGGATATTCAGCAAAGGTAGAGGTTATAAAATAAGTTTGCAGAGTAAATGGTTTCCCAATTCATACTTGCAGAATGAAATAATGAATTTATTCATTGATATAGCATAAATTATATGTTATGAAACATAATGAGAAAGAAGTATTATATTCACAATAACAGCACAAAGTATTAGAAATCTAGGAATCAACTTTAAAATTTGGAGGATTCACATAAATAAAACTACAGAATCCTATTTCAAGACCTCAAAAAAGACAATAATAAATGAAGAGATGTAGGAGAGAGAAAGAATAATTATAGTTAAAATGCCAATTCTAACAAAATTAAAAAGAAATTTAAAAAATTAATTCAATTTCAATCAAAATCCAAATGAGTCTTTTAGTAGGTAACTTGAAAAATTCATATTAAAGTTTATCTGAAAAAAAATTAACACACAAGAATAGCCAATTTTAAATGAGCTACAGTAATTAAAACTATGTATTACCAGTGCAGGAATACATCTAGTCAATTCCTTGGGACTTCTTATCACACTAGATATTAGGAAGACAAGTTTCACATCTGTTAAGATACAATTTGAATAAAACTGGTTTGATATTATCAAATATCCATTGATCAAAGGCAAGAGAAAATGAGAGGGAAACCTTTCTGAGAAAACACCAAAGCAGAGTTGTTGTATTTTGGGTTTAGTTCAACTCAATGCATTTTATTGTATCCAGGACATCCATTTATGTTAATGTATAAGACCTAAAATGTGCACATTATTACTTTGCTTAATTTTAACTACACAAATAAAACACAAATACATTCTCCCGGTAAAATAATCAGAACATTACCGATGAAGTTAGGCCCTCTTTGGCCACCATCCCCAATCCCTAACCCCTCTCCAATAGAAAAGGAAAAGCCTTTGGTCCATCTTACTCCTGTGGTGCAATATCTCCAGGAGACCATGATGGAAAATGGGCATCAAGACACTACTCCAAGGAAAAGAAATGGCTTTATCTGGTTGAGAACATCCACTTGAAAAAAGAAGCAGAGAGGGACCAATTTTAATATACTGACTCTCGGATAGGAATGATGGGCAAAGCTTCCCCCAGGGTTTATGCCATATTCCACAATTCAGCTCCAGCACGTTGTTTGCAAACTAAGTAGTTGGGTGAGGAATTTTCCTTGGAGGTGAATACATCTGCCTTTTTAAGATTGGCCTTGGAGAGCAATCAGCCATCACTAATGGCTCCAAGTAGGGCCCCAAGGGATACCCAGACACAGTTCTGGCATCCAGTTCCCCAGAGATAATGAATTTTGCCCTGGGGTTATGGAATAAGTGCAAGCTAAAAGATCCTCAGAGAGGCACCATATGTCCAAACAGACTGTGGGTGCCTTCAGAGGGGAAATGTGCTAAGGCAATTCATGTCCCGCTTGTCAGAACCAGAAAGACAGAATGTCCTGGTCACAAGAGCCAAAGAGAGCCACAAAATATATACAGAAAGAAAAATGTTGGCCAATTTTCCATTATCTACGCTACTGGAGAAATATAATATCTGAAACCATGAATGTGACCAGGTGAATATTCTAAATTCCAGGCCTCTTGGAAAAAAATAATTTTAAAACTTACATTTAAAGCCAAAGCATCAGGATATATGCCTTTATAAATATGTCCAGAAGAAATGCCCTGTCTCTGAAGACCACATTCCAGATTGCTCACTGCATCTGAAGAAGCAGGCCTTGTTACCTATAAAAGTCCTAAGTCCCCAAGAAGCACTTCATCTAGACTCTTACAAGCCCAGCTAACTGGTCCAAAGTCATGCATTGCTTACCAGTGCCTGAAGCAGGTAAAGAAATTGTAGATTTTTACAGTGGAGAGAGGAGTACTGGACAATCAGCCAATCAGCCAACTAGAGAATATTCCCAGAAACAGTGGTGTAGGCACAGGCAAGAGGGTCTATGATTCTCTGTCAATAAAAGACAGGAGAGGAGGGTGAGGGGAAGATGGTGGCAGAGCAGGAAGGCCCTAGGCTCACTTCATCCTATGACTACAACTAGATTAACTATCAAATCATCCTAAATCCCCCAGAAATCGATCTGAAGATTAGCAGAAAAAAATTCCACAACTAAAGGTAGAGAAGAGGTTACACTGAAGAAGGCAGGAAGTGTGGAGACACGGCTTGGGAGGTAAATGGATTGTGGCCACTGTGGTGGGGAGGGAGCCACTGTCAAGAGTAGGGTGAGAGACAGACTAGCACATAGGGGAGCTCATTGGCAAAAACAAATTCCCATAGCAGGTAGCTTGGAAAGCAAGAGGGCCTGAATTTCTTGAGTTCTTGCAACCAGTGGAGCTTAAAGCCTGGAATTGTAAAGGTCAGTAGGCTTGGCTGGGATACAGCCTGGAGGCATTGTGCTGCTCTTGGACAGAAGGCAGACAAACAACCCACAACACACAGCATGGATACAGTGATCTGAAGAGCACATGGGGCACACAGTGGGGAGATTAACTGTTCATCTCGGAGCATGTCCCAGAGAGAGAGCATTCAGAGAGAGACCGCTCCAGGAATAAAGGAACTGGCCAGTGCCATTTCCCTCCCTGGCCCCTAAGCATAACCACAGGGCTACCTGTGGAAACAAGCACAGCACAGACATTCACTACCTAACTTGCTTACACCAAGACTCCACCACGCCCCGCCCCCCCCCCCCCCCCCCGGGAACTACCCTTCCTAATCACACTTGCCTGTCGCAGTACAGCAGGCCCCCTCCCCTAAAAGACTGGTCCAAACCCCTGCCAAAACCACATATCCCTACCTGGGAGTTTTGCAAGGCTTTGGTTCTGGTGGTGACAGTGACAGGCTTAATTTCACAAGTAAACCAGAGCATACCTAGTTGAAACATGCTACATTCAGGCCAGGCACCAAACACTGCAGACGACTAGCCTGAAGGATAAAACAGCCAAGACACAACAGCAGAGCACATACAGCACATAATGGAGACACTCCCAAAAGTGCCAGGCCCTGGAGAATAGGGGACACTACACTGCAGGGCACTACAGGACCTCTTCTTCATAAGGCCATTACCCTCAGGAATATGAGAGATAGCTGACTTTCATTACACATAAAAACAGGCACAGAGACTTAGACAAGATGAGAAGACAGAGGAATTTGTCCCAAATCAAAGAACAGGACAAGGCCACAGCCAGAGATCCAAGTGAAGCAGATATAAGTAACATGCTTGATAGAGAATTTAAAGCAATGATCATAAGGATACTCACCAGACTTGAGAAAACAGTGGAGGACATCAGTGAGACCATTAACATAGAGATAAGGAGTAACAGCAGAGATAAAGGGCTAAATAAGTGAAATGAGAAACATGCCTAATGGAATGAACAGCAGGGTGGAAGAAGCAGAGGAACAAATCAGTGACCTAGAAGGCAAAGTCATGGAAAGTTATCAAGCTGAACAAAAGAGAATAAAAAGAATTATGCAAAATGGAATAGACTTAGGGAACCCAGTGACTTCATCAAACATAGTAACATTCATATCATAGGAGTACCAGAAGGAGAAGAGAGAGAAAAGTCAGCAGACATTTTTTTTTTGAAGAAATAATAGCTGAAAACTTCCTCATCCAGAGGTTCAGGGAACTCCCATCAAAATCAACAAAAGCAGAGGTGCCTGGGTGGCTCAGTCGGTTAAGCATCTGACTTCAGCTCAGGTCATGATCTCATGGTTCATGAGTTTGAGCCCAGCATCAGGCTCTGTGCTGACAGCTCAGAGCCTGGAGCTTTGAATTCTGTGTCTCCAACTCTGTCTGCCCCTCCCCCGCTTACACTCTGTCTCTCTCTCTTTCTCAAAAATAAATAAACATTAAAAAAATTTTTTTAATCAACAAAAGCAGATCTACACCAAGACATACTGCAATTCAAATGGCAAAATAGAGTGATGAAGAAAAAATATTAAAAGCAGCAAGATAAAAGATGACAGTTATGTACAAAGGAAATCCCATCAGGCTAGCAGATTTTTTTCAGCAGAAACTTTGCAAGCCAGAAAGGAGCAGCATGATATATTCAAAGTGCTAAATGGAAAGAGCCCACAGCCAAGAACACTCTATCCAACAAGGCCATCATTCAGAATAGAAGGAGAGATAAAGAGTTTCCCAGACAAACAAAAACTAAAGGAGATCATGATGACTAAACCAACCTTGCAAGAAATGTTAAAGGGGACACTTTGAGTGGAAAGGAGAGACCAAAAGTGACAGTATAAAGGTAGGAAACACAGAATCAGTGAAAATGAATATTTCTGTAAAATATCAGTCAAGGGACTCACAAAATAAAAGGATGTAAAATATTACATCATATACCTAAAGGTGGGGAGGAATAAAGAATGGGTTCAAACTTGAATGACCATCAACTTAATATAGACTGCTATATGCAGAAGACGTTATATAAAAACCTAATGGTAAACACAAATAAAAAAATCAGTAATATATATCCAAAAAATAAAGACAAAGGAATCCAAGAATACCACTAAAGAAAACTTTTTAACACATGAAAAAGAGTAAGACAAGAAAGGATCAGACAAAATCTTCAGAAACAACCACAAAACAAATAATTAAAAGGCAATAAATACATATCAATAAGTACCTAGACTCTAAATGGACAAAACACTCAAAAGACACAGTGTGACAGAATGGATTAAAAACAAGACCCATCTGTATGCCACCTACAAGATACTCATTTTAAACCTGAAGACACCTGCAGATTGAAAGTGAGGGAATGGAGAAACATCTCTCATGCAAATGGATGTCAAAAGAAAGCCAGAATAGCAATACTTATATTGGACAAAATAGACTTTAAAACAAAGACTGTAACAAGAGACAAAGGACACTATATAATTATAAAGGGGACAATTTAACAAGAAGATTACAATGTAACAACTGTAAATATTTATGCACCCAACATGAAATCACCCACATACATAAAATAGTTAATAACAAATATAAAGGAACTGATTGATAATAGTACAATATTAGTAGGGGACCTCAACACCCCACTTCACCAATGGACAGATCATCTAAACAGAAAATCCACAAGGAAACAATGGCTTTGAATGACACACTGGAACAGATGGATTTAACAGATATATTCAGAACATTCCATCCTTGAGGTACCTGAGTGGTTCAGTCAGTTAAGTGTCCAACTTCATCTCAAGGCATGACTTGCAGTTCATGAGTTTGAGTTCCCACATCAGGCTCTATGCTAACATCTCAGAGCCTGGAGCCTGGTTTGGATTCTGTGTCTCCCTCTCTCCCTGTCCTCCTCTTCTCACACTCTCTTTTTCTCAAAAATAAATAAGCATTAAAAAAAATTTTTAAAAAGAACATTCCATCCTAAGACAGCAGAATACACATTCTATTCAAGTGCACATGGAACATTCTCCAGAATATATCACATACTAGCCCATAAGCCTCAACAAATTCAAAAAGATCAAAGTCTTACCATGAATTTTTTAAGTTTATTTATTTGGGGGTGGGGGGAGAGAGAGAGGGAGAGAGAGAATTCCAAGCAGGCTCTGTGCTGATAGCCCAATGTGGGTTCTGTCTCATGAACCATGAGATCATGACCTGAGCCAAAATCAAGAGTTGGAAGCTTATCCAACTGAGCATTTGGTTAAATGCCTTCCATTTCTATACACCAACAATTAAACAGCAGAAAGATTAAGAAAAAATTATCCCATTTACAATTGCACCCAAAACAGTAAGATAACTAGGAATAAACCTAACCAAAGAGGCGAAAGACCTTCCTCTGAAAACCATAAAACACTCATGAAAGAAATTGAAGAAACATAAAGAAATGGAAAGAAATTCCATGCTTGTCAATTGGAAGGACAAATATTATTAAAATGTCTATACTATCCAAAGCACTATACACATTTAATGCAATCTCTATCAAAATAGCAACAGCAGTTTTCACAGAACTAGAACAAACAGTCCTAAAATTTGTATGGAAGCACAAAAGACCCTGGATAGCCAAAGCAACCTTGACAAAGAATAAAAAGCTGGAGGCATCACAATTTCAGATTCAAGTTATATTACAAAGCTCTATTAATCAAAACAGTATGGTACTGGCACAAAAACAGACACACTGACCAATGAAACAATCGAGAAATAGACCCATCATTACATGGTCAATTAATCTTCAACAAAGCAGGAAAGACTATCCAATGGCAAAAAGGAAGTACCTTCAATAAATGGTGTCAGAAAAACTGGACAGCAACATGTAGAAGAATGAAACTGTACCAATTTCTTACACCATAAAAAAATAAATTCACAATGGATTAAAGACCTAAATGTGATACCTGAAACCATAAAAATCTTAGAAAAGAGCACAGATGGTAATTTGTCTGACACTGGTCATAGCAACTTTTTTTTTTCCAGATAGGTGGCCCGAGGCAAGGGAAATAAAAGTAAAAATAAGCTATTGGGACTGCATCAAAATACAAAGCGTCTGCACAGTGAAGGAAAAACTCAACAAAACTAAAAAGAAACCTTCTGAATGGGAGAAGATATTTGCAAATGATATATCTGATAAAGGGTAGTATCCAAAATACACAAATAATTACAAAACTCAATACCCCAAACCCAAATAATCCAACTTAAAAATGGGCAGAAGATGTGAATAGACTTTTCCCCAAAGAAGACATCCAGATGGCTAATAGACATACGAAAAGATGCTCATCATCACCTATCACTAGGGACAGGCAAATCAAAACTACAATGATGTATCACCTCACTCCTGTCAGAATGGCTGAGATAAAAAAACACAAGAAACAACATGTGCTGGCAAGCATGTGGAAAAAAAGGAACCCTCCTGCACTGTTGGTAGGAAAGCAAACTGGTACAGCCACTATAGAAAACAGAATGGAGTTTCCTCAAAAAGGCAAAAATAGAACTATCCTATGATCCAATAATCATACTCCTAGGTATTTACCCAAAGAATACAAATACACTAAATGAAAGGGATACGTGCACCCCTATGCATATAGCAGAATTATTTACAATAACCAAGATATGGAAGCAGCCCAGTGTCTATTGATTGGCGAGTGGATAAAGAAGATGTGGCATGCTGGGGCACCTGGGTGACTCAGTCAGTTGAGTGTCCGACTTTGGCTCAGGTCATGATCTCGCAGTCCATGAGTTTGAGCCCCACATCAGGCTATGTGCTGACAGCTCAGAGCCTAGAGCCTGCTTCAGATTCTGTGTCTCCCTCTCTGTCCCTCCCCAACTCATGTTCGTTTGCTCTCTCACTCTCTCTCTGTCAAAAATAAACAAACATTAATTTAAAAAAAAAAAAAAAAGAAGATGTAGCCTGCATACACACACACACACACACACACACACAGGAATATTATTCAACCATAAAAAAGAATGAAATCTTGCCATTCGCATCGACATGGATGAAGCAAAACAATATACTACTAAGTGAAATAAGTCAGTCAGAGCAAGACAAATACCACATGATTTCACTCATATGTGAGATTTAAGAAACAAAATGGGAAAAATCAAGAGAGTGAGACAGAGAGAAAGCATGACACAGACTCTTAATTATAGAGAACATTCTGATGGTTACCAGAGAGGAAGGAGTAGAGAGATGAGTGAAACAGGTGATAGGGATTAAGGAGAGCACTTGTGATAAAAATAAAAATTTTAAAACTAAAAAAAGAAAGAAAAGACAGGACAGAGACCTCTATCTCAGGCTGGGCAAGAGATCATGCAATTGTGGGATCAGAGGTCACATTTGTATGACAGAAATACCATTCTCAGAGTTCAGTGGAGACGGGGGAAGGAGGAGATCTGAATGATGCAGGGCAGGCTGTCATTATGGTCTCTCTCTGCAAGCAGATAAAATCCCTCTGCAGAGACAACACCCCCCAAGCTTCCCAGAAAGACATCTATCAACCTTTAGACAGACAAATCTAGAGCAGAGAACCCCAAACCTGATTTTTTTTCCTGATGCCCCAAGAGCTTTCCCAGGAGGACTCCAGGCCCCTAGTCTTCAGTGGAATAAGATTCCCTTCTTTTCAGATTCTAGAATTCTTAGCCAACCCACATTGACTTATATGTTCCTGACAAATGCAGTTAACCTCCCAGCTGACTGCATTCAGAAAATCAGAATATGCCCCTCTTTGCAGGGCTTCTGCTTAATACTTCCCATAAAAGGAAGGGAGTTAGGGGCCCACACAGCAAAAGGTATCCTAACACCTGCAGCTGTGGGGAGTGGGTAACTCAGGAGGAAGTCTTAAGGGTTGGGTCGTGCCACCCACCTGTGGGTACCTGTAGGAAAGGTCACCACCATCTGGCTCTTCACAACCCTGGGCTGGGGTACCTCCCTGAACAGGACCTCTGTTAGCCATGCCCCCTGGGTTGTGCCTTACTACTGGCATGGCTTGTTTAACTCAAAAGGCAAAATTACAAGTGTCAGAGACTGGAGTTAAAACATACAATACCTTGCATCAGACCTAGAAGAAACGGCAGTGGTAATACCTTTCCAACAAGTGAGGCGTGCAGCTGCAGGGGAGAGCAAAGCCCTGGAGAGACTGAACTGTGGATCCCATAAACATCCCAGGGCGAGATCCTTGGAAAAAACTACAAGACTTACTTATCCAAAGGGACCCAAGGAGGAAGTAGCTGGAGTGAGAAGGATGGTGGCCCCTAGATTTCCCAGGTATTGGCAGGTTTCTCATTCCTCCTGTCCTTGCCAAACTACTTATTGGTTGTATAAAGATAAAGCCAAATCAATGAACAACATAAAAGAACAAGAAGTGATAAAATTTTAAATTGAGAGTAAAGTAAGAAATAATCAACAGGAATAAAATACAGGCTTCCAGTAAGATTAAACTATCAACACACATAAAAATGAGACTTCTTTAAAAATAACATTTATTTCATATTTAGCAAAACTGATGTATTACTGGCGGAGACAGGGGTGGTCACCAAACAGTTCTTGCATTTCCCAGAATCCTTCAGAACTATATTTGAGCCCACACGACTAATTCCAACCAGTAGATGCTGAGGGGTGATAACAGGCATCGTTTTCAGTAGGACTATTTGAGAGGTTCTGGAAACCATGTGTGAAGATATTTCACAAAATGAAGGGAATCCAGATCACTAAATCGAACACGGAGGGCCCTGGAGGTTTACCCAACCCCCATCAGACTCCCTATGAGTGAAAATCAAACCTTTGTTGGATTAAGCCACTGAGTTTTGTAGGTTTGTTACTACAGCATATCTTGACTAATACAAGTGCTTATAATTTGCTCATTTAACCCTCCATATAATCTTATAGGCAACACCATTATCTCCATTAAGCGGGGAGAGGCAGAGAAAAGTGTAGTAACTTTTCTCAGGTCTCATATTTGTTAAGTGGCAGACCTGGGATTCAAATCCAGGCAGCCTTTGTTCTTAACCACTATGCCAGGCTGGCTCCTACCAACAGAGGTATCTCAAAGGAAAATTCAAGAACTTGATGGCCATGGACCTTCTTCTACAGAAGATTTGAGGATGTTGAATCAGAGTAGGGGAGTAAGGAGGCAGGGCAGCCCTAGAAAGGTAAACTAAGGTAATCCCTTCTTCCCATCCCCATGGGATAAACCTGCCAATCCCTGTGTGACAAAGAAAAGGGAGCACAGACCCATGGAGACCAATTCTAAACACCAGCCTTTCAAATCAGGCCTTCTCTTTTTTGGTGCCCAGAAAGACCCTCACACACAGGAGTCAGGAAACCTGAATTCTAGTTCCAAGTCTACAGTAAAACATTGTACAACTTGAGCAGTTGCCTAACATCTTTCTGGGCCTCGGTTGCTACATCTGAAATTTAGGAATGATGATTTCCATCTCACCAGGTTGTGGAAAGTTCAGACCAAACAATACATGCCATGATGCTTTGGGAAGCTGTAAAATGCTTTGCAAATGCAAATAATCACTTTTATTAGACCATCAGAACCAAGGAGACAGGAAGTCCCTCTGACATCATGTCCCACATTTCATTGGAGAAATCTGAAGTCTTAGCAAGTTGCCCAAGAATAAAAAAGAATTGCTTGAGTTATGGATGTTACCTAATAAATACAATAATAATGATAGTAACAAAGGGGCAGTGAGAGAACCAGGCACTAGGACCTCAAACCTTTAGCTACCTAGACATTACTTTTCTCACGGTTATGATCTGAAAGCTTCCAATTGCTTTCTTTCTGTGGGAGACTGCAGCTCTGAGGCTCTGAACCAGGCACACCTAAGTTCAGATCTGAGCCTGTAGCGGTCGCTGGGTCTCCTTTTTCTCATTACCTCTTCAGTGCTGCTGGAACTATGATGTCCCATCATATGCAACTGCCATTTCTGTAGGTCAAAAATGAACAGACACCACAGATTCATAGTAGAATATGGTGCTGCATGTCAGGAACTTCCAGTGCCTCTCCCCATCCTTGGACCTGACCCTGGTGCTTGGACCACCTTCATACATCCCACACCTCTTCCCTTAGAGTGAACGTTTCCCATGAAGTTCCTTGGTCTTTATGCAAAGAGACTCCTCCTGGCTCTTCTCCAAGCATGCTTAGATACCACACCGCCAGGCACTCAGACCAAACACCTTTCCAACCCCTTTTCATTTTCCTGCATCCACACACAGCCAAGTAAAGAAGGCAGAGCAGGGAGCAATCCTGTGTTGTGGAAAGGGACAGCAAGTCAGGAAACCAGGGCCTGGCCTTTGCCCTGCTCTGTGGCCTGAGGCAACTTCATCTCCTTCTCTGGCCTTCAGGGTCCTCATCACCAGGAGACAAGGTTATGCGATGAGATCAGCAGCCCCTACTCCTCACTGTGCAGCAGAATTACTTGAGAAGCTTTTACAAAATGCAGGCGCTCAGACCCCCCCCAGTGGTTCATTTTTCATAGGTCTGATAACAGTATCTTTTAAACCCTCACCAGGTGATCACAGTGTGTCGCCAGGTTGAAAACCACTTGACTGGATGATCCAAAGGCCCCATGACTCTCACATTTACTAAATCTCTGAAGAAGTGTGTGAAACTGCTCGAGGTTCCAGGACTGGGAAAGCACAAAGGGACAGGCACTCCTAGAAATGGGTCCAAGGCCTCATTAGACTTTGGAGTAGGTCTGCTTGAGCTCCAGTTTCCCGCCCCCTGCCGTTAGAAGGATGTCTGGGCTCCATCAGGGCCCAGCTGGAAGGCCATTTCGTTTGGAGAAAGATTTCCTCTCACTGCCTCTCAGAGGCCTCCTTCGCTGATCCAGAGAACTGAGGCTTTTCATTTTAATTAGCAAATTCTTGTCGCTGCCGCTGGAAATGAGCCTCTGTTCTCATTTCCTTTACAGACTCTGTCAACTGAGATGGTGAGGGAGGCGGCAGGAAGGTGACTTGGGAGCTGTTATCTGATGCAATTTCTGTGCTGGTGGGGGGCTCAGAAGATGCGAGTGTGGCTGAGACGGCAGAGGAACCAATCATACACTTAAGGAAATGGCTTCCTGGCTTTGGGACACAGTGACTTGGGTTAGCGTCTGTCTGTGGATCTGTACACATTTGTGTTCTGGGGCCAAATGAGTGTTATTAGAGCCACCCTGGCTCCAGGGCCTCAGTGGATGGCTATGTCACATCTCGAGCTAAGAGAACCTTATTAGAAGAAACACACACACGTTTCCAAAATACCTGTGGATGGAGAGAAATGGAAGGAGGCATCTGTCTAATGCATATTTTATAAGCCCGTGAACTCTCCAGGCTAGCAAGAGTGCTCATTGGTCATCTAGTTAGTAGCTGACATGGGAGAGAGGCAGACTTCCTGAGGTACCAGAGATCACAGGAAACCCTGTCCTGGGGGTTCAGCAAGAGGGAGAGGCTGTCCGTGTGAACTCATTTCCAAAGTCGCCATCTTGTTTTCAGTCAGCCCTAGCATCTCTTATGGGTTTCCCTAGTTGCTCGTCTTCTGCAAAACTGAGGGAAATCTTGATCCAGATGAGGAATACAAAAAGGTAGAGGTAATTAGGAGAAATGTCCTTATACAATTAGCCAGATCAGTGAAAGGAGGACAAGGAAGGATTATTTGCAGATGCCTTAGAGTTCATTTACTCAAATTTCACTGAGGGAAAGGAAGGTGAGGTGGCCACAGACCAGGGTCTACAGTGTGCCCTCCCCATGGCCCTTCTCCACAATACCCCCAAACCCTGTGATGCAGCCACCCTGAGCTCGATTCACCTCCCATGCACACCATCCTGGCACCAAGGCTCTCCCTCACCCTGCCGTGGCTCTCTGCCCAAATACTATGCTTCCAGGGCCTGCCCTAGTCTTCCCCTTCTTTCCTCAGGTGCCCTGTCCCCTGGCTAAGTAGGACAGCATTTCAAGGCTCAGACCACTCACTCTTTCAGTATTTACTGAACATCCATATATGATCAAGGAAACCATTAGGATGGTCCCATCTTCATGGTGTGAGGGAGGCAGATACACATTGGTTACACAAATGCATATACAGCCATCTCAGGGAGAAGTGCTTGGCAGGGGAGCTCCATGGGGCTAGGAGTGTATATGAGGAAAATCTGGTGAGGTGGGGACAAGCCTGGAAACTCTTCCCTGGGGAAGTATGATGGAGCTGGGACCTCAGTAACTGGAGACAGATAGGAATAGATGGGGAGAAGCCACTTGGAGGGTACAGAGGGAATTTTTCCAGGAAGTCCTCTGCCCTTCCCTGTACCAGGCATTATGTAAAGTGACCATATGTCTTGGTGTGCCTAGGACAGTCCCAGTCCATGCTTGTCCAGGGGTTAGCACTTGTTCCAAAGGTGTCTGAATTTGGACTATGACAAATTGTATGATCACCCTATAAGTGATGCTCTTGTCACACTTCATCACAGACTCCATGTCACTGCCTGCCTGTCACACAAAGGCACACATGCACACAGACACCCACCACCATGCGTATGTCCTGCACATACACATATGGTCACTGTTTGGCAGATGTACTTTGATTAAGTAAACAAATCACGCAGAGATAAGGCTTCTAAAAATTCCCAGACCTCTGGTGCCCTCCACCTCACCTCAGCTGTCTTTTTCTCATGCTTCTGCAAGCCTCCAAAGCATATTTGGTGCACATTTTGAGTTTGTCCAGAGGCCAAGGGATCTGAAATATATTTTTTCCATGGCCTGACTTGGCCTCAGACATTGACAAAAGCGTCATCTCATTAGAGGCTATTTGAATAGAAATTATAGGCTTGTTCTCTGAGTGTGGACTTGAGAGTACTTCATAAGACAATTACCGCTAAATATCTGAAGAGAAACACCCTCATTGGTTTCTAAAAGCCCATCTCAGGTCAAACCAACCTAAATTCCTCTCAATACAATTAGAACTTCAATAAGAATGAGAGAAACAAGCTTCCAGGAACATCAGGACCTCGAAGGGACAATAAACAGCACTGTTGGAGGACTGGGAGGGGGACAGGGAAGGGCAGAATATTCTGGAAGGCAGCATAAAGCATGTGGAGCACAAATCCACCCACGCTTTGACCAAGAATCATCAGCTGGTCTACAGAGAAGAGTAAACATGGATGAACAGATCACTGGGCTCCTCAAATTCACTCACCCACTTCTCTGCCCTTTCTGTTTCCACAGAGGACCAAGAAAAGGTATGTGCTCCAGCCCAGTGTGAGCTGCCAGGCCTTCACAAAAGCAGTTCCTCCTGCTCCAAATGCTCTTTTCTTCTTTCTGCACCTCTTTCTCTCCTATACCTCTATGAGGTCTTCCATTTTCCCCAGCTCCCTATAGCCATTTCTTTCTGCAAGCCCTGACACTATCTTCAGGAATCATGCAAGAAACCCAAATGTGGCCAGGGGAAGACCAGAGGGAGGGACAGTACTTGTGAGGGCAGGCTGCACTGCCTGCCTCCAGGGGGAGCCATTCACATGGTGGTTTATGTAAATGGCACCCGCCAGAGTTCAGGCATCCCAGTTTGCTCCATTAGCCTACTGCCGAAGCTCTACAGCTCTTTTTTTTCCCTCTCTCCCTCCCTTGCCTCCTCCCTCACCTCCCAGAACCTTAAAGACAAGACAGAAATCCAATCTTCCTAATATCCATGCTTCAAGCCCTTAGCACAGTTAGCAAAAAATTAAAACATCAAAAGAATGAATACATTTAAAAACAAGAATGAGAAGAGTTGATAAACCAAGTTCTTGGTCCTACCTAAAGGAAGAGATAGCACAAAAATTGGAAGAAAATCCTTCAAAATTTTAAGTGCCATTTGGAAATGTTCTTTTACTTGTTTCATGGAAAAACAAAAGGTGGACAGAACATGTCAATGCTGGAGTCTCACCTATATATTCACTTTAAGCACACGTTCCCGTTGAAATATTAGGGAAAAGCAATGTAACTCATGTGGACAGAACCTTCTTTAAAACAATTCTTTTCCCACAGTGTAGGTCTTTGGAAAATGAAAAGACCACACCATTTCTCCAGGTGCCAGATCTCTGTCAGTCTATGTCCCTCATTGCCCAGTTGTCCATAAGACAGATGCTATAGCCACTGCCTTGAAGGGCAGTGGAAGGGCACCTGTTCTGAATATCCTCTTATGCACCTGTCTCAAGTGAACACACCTGGACACCAGTGAAGAGTCCAGTTAGGTCTTCTCTGAATGGGCAGGAATGCTAAATCCAAGGGGGAGAGGGAATGAATCCAGGTGGAAGAGGGCTGGGGTGGAAGGTGGGGCAGGGGAGACAGAGTAGCATGCTCTTCTGACTACCCTGCTGTCAGATCATATAGAGACCCCTTCACACTCCAACCCCAGCGTCTCCACAGGCACCGCCAGAGAAACACTAAGTCCAGAGAGCACAGTTTAAAGACAATTAACCAGAACAATCCTCCAGCTCTGACATTGTGGGTTTAACGCGGAAAAATATTCAGCTAAAATCACTGGCATAGTTGGGCAGTGGCTTAGCAATACCTTTTTATGAAATAAAATACTGTCTCTCAAAAGTGCAAAATAGCTTTCTGCTTTGGAATTATGATTCATCCTTAAGGTGGGCTGATCTTTAAATCTTACAATGGCTCTCATCCCAAAACTGGTTCTACAAACACGGTCTTTCTGACCAGACTGCTCCCCCACCTTCACCCCAATGAGTAGAGAATACTCTAATGAGAAGGTAAGAAGATACTCTGGTCCTACTAAGTCTCTTCCTCACCTTGTTCAAGATCATATGGCCCTGTTGTCTGGGAACAAATCTATCATGACTGAGATCAATGTTGCCGGCCATGAGAAAGACCACCCAGGATGTCCACCCATATCTAAGGCCTCTCTGTGCCAATGAAGCTCAAAGAAATAGACCTGTGTGTTCTATGACCTTCTCTGTTTCCTGACCAGAAACTGATCCCTGATCCTGGGCCCCAGAATGACTCCTGATGTAGCCCAGACCCCTGCCCCAAACTGATTCCTGATTCTAATACAAGACTGACTCCCCTTCTCCCCAGCCACTCCTAAATGTATTCCCTTGGTCACATGAATCAGAGTGAAGTGAAGACAAAGACAATGTCTGACTCAGCTATACCTCCTGAATACCAGAACAGGAGCTGGCTCCAAATAGGTGCTAAATACATGCTAGCCAAATACATGAAGGAAAAATTCAATGAATAAATGAGTGAGTGAGTTAAGTGGGTTCAGGTTTATGGCTCAGGTTGATTTTTCAAAGACATGGGGCCAAGGAGAGGGGTTTGCTTTCAAAGTCTCCATCTCTCATGTCCACTCTGGAAAGCTCCAAGCTCTTCTCCATGTGACTTATTAACAGTCTTGTCCCTATGCTTAACTGTGCAGTGGGCAGTTCGTCCTGAGCTAAATGGCAGGCAATTGAAAACTAATGAGGTGAGAAATGCTCCCATCATCTGAGCCCACTGATGCCCACAGCTGAGCTCATCACACCTCTGGTTTTCCAGGGAGGGTTTCCAGAAGTCCCTGGGGTAGAAGGCACTGGCACAAACATAAGGGATTCTGGTCTGGGAGGAAGACCAGAACTTGGCTCTCAGCTTTGCCATGGATCCAACTGTGCTGCTGTCATTGTCCCAGCAGAAAGAGATGAGCTGTACTGCGTTTCTAGCTGCGATGCACAATTATCCATGTAGTTTTCAAAAATACACATTCATGGGTCCCACCCCAGAACTACCAATGCAGAACCTCCGGATAAGGAACCTAGAATCTGGGCTTTTAGCATGCACTCAATAAATGATTGCAACCAGCATAATTATTCTCAGAGCTTAAGCTCCAGTTCAGGAGTAGCAAAACTATTTATTTGCACATATGTACCAATGACAGGCCTAGACGGACTCCAGAAGGTGATCTCAGTATTTAGTGTAACTTCATTGCTTGCTTCCCTCTTTCTTGCTCCCCAGCATTAGCAAAATATAATCGGTAAGCTAAATCCAGCCCCTTGCTTATTGTTGTAGATAATGTCTTACTGGAACACAGCCATGCCTTGTCATTTACATATCGCCTATGGCTGCTCTCACACTACGTGGCAAAGTTGAGCAGTTGCAACAGACACTGTGTGACCCACAAAGCCTAAAGCATTTACTGTCTGGCCCTTTACAAAAGAAGTGTGCCAAACGCTGCTGTAATTTGCAGGTGCTTCCAGTGGGTGACTAGGATGAGGTGTCGGACACTGGCCCACCGTGTTCACTAGAGAAGAGCATGTTATTTCTGACCACTGCACAAGGAGAAAGCAGGAGAGTGCCAAGCTGCAGGAGCCCGGAGGCTGACTTGCATGGGGAGCACCTTGGTATGTAGGCTGTCACTGCCAAGTGGGAAGGGAGGGCACCTCCAAGATGGGAACTGGGGGCTAAAGGTGAGCATGAGGCCCACCTGAGAACCAAGTTCTGGGTCTCCGCAGCTTGAGTCCTGGAGAGGTGAGTGTGGACAGTGTGCACAGAACTGAGTTTAGCTCCTTGGTTTTAAATTCCCATAGCCATGCTCTTCGGTTCAAGGCTTGCCTGATAGATGAAAGAAAGTGTGGGAGGGGAGAGGGGAAAAAGGGAAGCAGTCTGGGGGCAGCTCTTCAAGGCTCTAAATTCTCCAAAACACAAAAAATAAGCAGGCAAAATAACTGAACTCAGAACAGCATGGGACCCACAGGATTTCTGAGGGGAAAGAGGCCAGCCAGGCCAACTGTCGCCCCAGCCACCTGCCTTATCAGGAACTCTCTGGAGCCCAGGAGAGCAGGTCTGAAGTAGACAGGGGCCAGCAGGGTCTACTCAGAGCACAAGGGTCCCCGGGCCCCATGGATACCAGAGCACCTGGCTGGGCATGCATGAGCCCAAGACTATTCCTACTGGAAGTCCTCTCCAATGAAGCTGCCCATGCCAGGTCTGCCTTCCACTGTCCTTCTATGCCCACCCAGGCACACCATCCCAGATGTTGGGAAACACACTGCTGTCAGTACTGGGAGTGTAGGCAGATTTGAGTTATTTAAAAATGACTTGAAACACACACATCAATCAATGTAATCTGTTCAGCTGGCAAATGGAACAAGGCCTTGGGGAAATTCCAGATCAAACAGATCCACCAGGAGCTAAACAATCAGAGAGTTGTATCTAGAAATAGCTGCTCGCACAAGAAAGGCTGGGAAATGTGGCCTCCCACCAGGTCCTTCAGACATGAAAACAATTCTCTGCAATTCTGCCCTAGTCCCAGAGAAAACTGTGACTTCATCATGATGTCAGTGTCAAGACCTATGTTCATTTGTTTGTGCATATGTGCCAATGGTGGGCGTAGATAGAACTCCAGAATGTGATCTGAATGCTTAGTGCGCCTTCATTTCTTGCTTACTTCTCCCCTGCTCTCGAGCATGAGAAGTGGGTTTATCCCCAGTTTCCATGAGATCTGACACCCATTCTGACTGCGAGTATCAGCCTATCCCTTGCCCCTCAAGCCACCCTCACTGAGGGACCCACCTGGCTTTTGCAGGTGTCCATTGTCGCATTAATCCACTGCAAGAGGCTGGGGCAATGGTCGATGGAAGACTAGACTCCTCAAAGCAAGATAGGAACGGATTCTCGTAATTATGTCCCTTTCCTGTCTCACTTCCCCATTTCCCCATAAGCCTTCTGGGGCCACTGCAATCAACCACTGCACCCATCCCTTGTCTGAGTCTACTCCCATGGAAGTCCAGCTGAGAGTGTGGGACCCTGTCCTCCTTCCACTCCTGGCCCCTAGTACAGACCACCAAAATGAACCTGCTGGCACCATCCGCTTTTAGGGCTTGGGGAAGAATCCAGGCTACAGCCATCTTTGGTACTCTGGCCAGAGTGAGAGGCAACGACTCAGACTACGGCCCAAGCCCATGCCCCAGTCTCTCTGTGGTGGTGCTGGGATATCGGTGCACCCCCCAGCATCTTGCAGATAATCTCTGAGCCTCTCCTGTGTAATGCATTTACAGCAGCTACTGAGCCATCTTCCTCCCATTTAGTTCTTGGTAGGTGGCATTGATGCTGGCTTTTCTCTTCCTAGTTGAGCTGATGCTTCTCAACAGGGAGTGCTATTTTCATAAATTTGTGTTTTGGGATCACCCACAGTTCTGGGCTCCACTTTTAACATGTCAGTAACAGCCAGTCCCCCTGAGGAGCACAGTGACCCAGTCACAGGCACCGCAGCCCACACTGCTACCCCTCCAAACAGGCCAAGAGAGCAGAGAACTTTGCCCCTCACTCTCCTCCCTGACTCAGGACATGAGCATCTCCTCCTGCTCCAGCTGGTGCTCCTGTGGCTGTACCCTAAAAGTTTCCCTGTAGAATTAAAGCCTTGCTGCTACTCACACCTTGAGGCACACATATTCCTTCACAAGGAATATCTCTTAGGCAGCAGTGTTGGGGATACAGAAAAGAGTTTAGCGAGGCAAATGTCCCTGGGATCACATGATCTGATGGGGGAGGCATCCCAACACACTGTGTGCTGGGCTCAGCACTCAGAGGGACAGGGTGGTTGAGAGCATACTCAGGCCAGACTTCCTGAGTTCAAAGCCAGGCTCTGCCCCTTAAAAGCTTTGTGACCCTGAGCAAGGTACTTAACCTTTATGAGCCTCAGCACTTGAATCCAAATATGGGGGGTTTGTGTCAAGTGCTTAAAACAGGGCCTGGCCAATAATAATCA
This sequence comes from Prionailurus bengalensis, assembly GCF_016509475.1. Classification (NCBI taxonomy): domain Eukaryota; kingdom Metazoa; phylum Chordata; class Mammalia; order Carnivora; family Felidae; genus Prionailurus; species Prionailurus bengalensis. The sequence continues at coordinate 18,274,367 of NC_057354.1, forward strand.
TTAGTAAATGTCCCTCTCCTCTGAAGGAGGCCAAGCGACCAAGACAAAAAGAATGATATGAAGCAGCAACTCTGTTTATATGCAAGAAACCACATCCTCAAGAGACCAGGAAAGGGAACTGTCCATCCTGCTCAGAGGACAGTTGCTAATAGACATCACTGAGACTCACAGACTGGTAGTGAAAATATTCAGGCTGTGAGTACAAGCACCCCTGGAGTTCGCAGAAGGATTTCCAGAAGGACCAAATGCTTAGTCCATGTGCAGATGGGGGTTCAGAGCTCTGCCATGTGGAGGCTGCCCATCCTTAGACTGGAGAGACACCAGCTATCTGAGCTATGACAATGAAACTACACCAGAGCACCACATTGGAACACCAGCCAGACCCCACTCACATACCAGAGGAAAGGATCACGACCTCATCCCCTCTCAGAGCCAGCCCTCCTCTTCCTAAAGGTTCCCTTGAGCTCTGAAACCAAGGATGGAGAGTCTCAAAATTCAGTGTGATAGAGGCATAAAGACTTCTTCAGGATGTTGCTTTCAATTCTTTTGGATATATACCCAAGAGGATTGCTGGATCATACGATGCTTCTATTCTTAATTTTTTGAGGAACTTCCATACTGTTTCCCATTATGGCTACACCATTTTACATTCATACAAATAATGTACAACTTGCCTTTATTTTTTCAATAGTAGCCATTATTTTTCAAGAAATCCATGAGATAATATCTGATTATGATTGATTTGCATTTCCCTGATTTAATGATGTTGGGCATCTTTTCATATACCCTTTGGTCATTAGTGTATCTTCTTTAGGTGTCTATTCAAGTACTTTGCCCTTTGTAAATTGGGTTGGTTTTTTCGTGTTTTGGGGTTTGTTTGGTTGTTTTGTTGTTGAATTGTGGGAGTCCCTTATATTCTTTGGCTATTAAGCTCTTATCAGATACATGGCTTGCAACCAGTTTCTCCCATTTCATAGGTTGCCTTTTCACTCTGTTGACTGTGTCCTTTGCTGTGCAGCTCTTCAGTTTTATGTAATCATACTTGTCCAATTTTGCTTTTGTTACCTGTGCTTTTGGTGTCATAGTAATGAAATTACTGCCAAAACCAATGTCCTGGAGCTTTGCCCCTATCTTTTCTTCTGGGAGTTTTTCAGTTTCAAGTCTTATATGTAAGTCTTCAATCCATTTTGAGTTGGGTTTTGTGTATTGTGTAAGATAAGGGTCAAACTTCATTCTTTTGCATCCAGTTTTCCCAACAGCATTTGTTGAAGAGACTGTCCATTCCCCATTGTACATCCTTGGCTTCTTATCAAAAATTGGTTGTCCAGGGGCGCCTGGGTGGCTCAGTTGGTTAAACATCTGACATCAGCTCAGGTCATGATCTCACAGTTCATGAGTTCAGGCCCCACATCAGGCTCTATGCTGACAGCTCAGAGCCTGGGACCTGCCTCGGATTCTCTTTCTCCCCCCCATTCTCTCTCTCGCTCTCGCTCTCTGTCAAAAGTAAATAAACATTTCGGATGCCTGGGTGTCTCAGTTGGTTCAGTGTCCAACTTCAGCTCAGGTCATGATCTCACAGTTTATGAGTTCGAGCCCCACATCACGCTCAGGCTCTGTGCTGACAGCTCAGAGCCTGGAGTCTGCTTCAGATTCTGTGTTTCCCTCTCCCTCTGCCCCTCCCCTGCTCATGCTCTGTCTCTCAAAAATAAATAAATGTAAGAAAAAAATTTTTAAATAAACATTAAAAAATAATTTTAAAAAATTGGTTATCCATAGGGAGTGCCTGGGTGGCTCAGTCAGCTAAGCGTCCATCTTTGACTCAGGTCACAATCTCACAGTTCGTGGGTTCAAGCCCCACATCAGACTCTGCACTGACAGCTCACCTGGAGACTGCTTCAGATTCTCTCTCTCTCTCTGCCCCACCTGCTCACGCTCTCTCGCTCAAATACAAATAAATAAACATTTTTTAAAAATTGGTTGTCCATATATGCATGGGTTTATTTCTGGGACCTCTATTCTTATCTGTTGATCCGTATGTCTGTCTTTATTCCAGTACCATGTTGATTTAATTACTGTGGTTTTGTAATATATTTTGAAATCAGGAAGTGTGATATCTCCAGCTTTCTTCTTTCTCAAGATTATTTGGCTATTCAAGGTCCACTGTGGTTCTATATAAATTGCATGATTGTTTTCTATCTCTGCAAAAATATTCCAGTAGGATTTTGATAGGGATTGCATTGTATCTGTTAGATCACTTTGAATAGTATGGACATTTCAACAATATTACATCTTCTGATCCATGAACAGGGGATGTCACTTCATTTATTTATGTCTTATTAGTACTCCCATGTTCATTGCAGCATTATTCACAATGCCAAGATGTGAAAACAACCCAAATGCCCATCAGCAGATGAATGAATAAAGTACAATACATAAATACAATGGAATATTATTTGGCCATTAAAAAAAAAAGAAATCCTGCCATATGAAAAAACAAGGATGAACCTAGAGGACATTATGCTATGTGAAATAAGCTAGTCACAGAGGACAACTACTGCAAGAATCTACTTTTATGCAGTATCTAAAATAGACAAGGCTGGGGAAGGGGGAAATGGGGAATTGCTGTTCAGTGGGTATAAAGGTTCTGTTATTTAAGATGAATAAATTCTACAATGATATGCTGTACAAAAATATGCATATTGTTAGCAATACTGTATTTTATACTTCAAAATTTATTAAGAGGGTAGATCTCATGGTAAGTGTTTTTACAATAAAAAAAGGGGGGGGAGAGATATTTGTTCCAAAAGGATGGGAAAATGGTCAACAAGCACATGAAAAGATGCTCAACATCGTTAGCCATCAAGGAAATACAAATCAAAACCACCATGAGATACCACCTCACACTCACCAGGATGACTGTAATTGAAAAGACAGATAATAACAAATGTTGGCAAAAATGTAGAAAAGCTAGAACCCTCATACATTGTTGATATGGATATAAAATGGTGCAGCCGCTTTGTAAAATAGTCCAAAAGTTATTCAAAGAATTGAACACAGAGTAACAGGAGAACTTAGCAATTCCAGTCCTAGAAATAGATTCCCAGGAGAAATGCAAACACACATTCACATAAAAATTTGTACGTGAATGAATGTTCATAGCAACATTATTCATAATAGCTAAAAAGTAGAAACAATCCAAATGACCATCAACTGATGAATGAATAAAACATGGTATATTCATAAAACAGAATATTATTCGGCAATAAAAAGTAATGAAGTCCTAGTAATGCTACAATGTAGAATCACAAAGACGTTATGCTAAGTGAAAGAAGTCTTTCAAAAGACCACCTATCATATGATTCCGTTCATATGAAACGTCCAGAACAGGCAAATCTATAGAAGCACAAAGTGGATTAGTGGTTGCTAAGGGTTGGGAGAGTTGGGGGGAATGGGGGAGGTGACTTCCAAAGTGTATGGGGGTTCTCTTTGGATGACAAGGCTCTCTGATTGTGACGATCAGTGCCCAGCTCCGTGAATGCGCTAAATAAATGGGGGCACCTGGGTGGCTCAGTCAGTCATGTATCCAGCTTTTGATCTCAGCTCAGGTCTTGATCTCAGGGTTGTGAGTTCAAGCCCCGCATTGGGCTCTGCACTGTGTGTGAAGCCTACCTTAAAAAAAAAATTGGATTTCTGGGCTACACAAAAATGCTTACTCTATGGGGTCCAGTATCTGCATATTCAGCCAGCTCCCCACAAGATTCCAACACACTTTGAGAGCCACCATCTCAGGAATGAGGGTACTTTGTTATTTTTTGTTTTTGTGGCTTAGGCCCTGAGGGTTGACTTTTTTTTAAAGTTTTATTTTACAGAAGTAGCTTCAGATTCCCTTGAAGAAGTCTGTTTATGAAACTTGCCTTCAGCCTGGCAGAAGTTATTATGGTGCTAACAGAGGGTTTTTATGATTTTAATTAGATACAGGCAGTGGAGCCCATGTAAAACTTTCCTTTTAACTTGACAATAAACGCTCCTATTTCCCAAAGGGGAGGCCAGGAGACATGGAAAGAGCTTTCTAGAAGGTCAGAGAACCACAATTTCCTGAGCACCTACTGCGTGCCAGCAGCTTCAATATACATATATTGTTGCATTCATACCACGTGGAATGGAGATCATTGTCCTGTGTTTGGTTCAAATAAGGGTGTAATTCCAAGCCACAGAACCAGTGACCATTCCAGTTCTATTTGCTGCATAAACAACTGCCCTAAAACTTAGTGAAATAAAGCAGCCATTTTATTATGCTCGTGTACTCTGGGGTCCGGAATTAGGCAGGGCAGTGGGAGGGTGGCTTGTATGTCCTCCATGTCTGGGGCTTCAGCTGGAAAGATTCCAAGGCTGGGGGTGACTCATGGCTAGGGACTGGTACCATCTGGAGGCTCTTTCTCGCATATCTGGTGGTTGATGCTGGCTGCTGGTAGGGAGCTAAGCTGGGAAAGTCAGCCACAACACCTACATGTGGCCCCTGCGTGTGTCCTAAGCTTCCTTACAGCAATGCAGCTTCAGTTCCATATTCTTATGGGATGGGCAGGGTCCCGAGAGAAGCAGGAGGAAGCAGTATCTCCTCTTATCACCTATGCTTAGAAGCCACACAGCATCACTTCCTTCCATCCTGCTTGACTGGTCATCTAGTCACTGAGGCAACAAATTCAAAGAGAGGGGACACAGACCCCACCTTTCCACAAGAGGACCATCGGTAAAATTCACAAATTCTGACTTTATATCTGTGCTTCTCTGCAGATTCAGGAAAAACTGACTTTTCCTTAAGAAAAAAAAACACCACATCTGAGTTTTATTATGAACCATAGGAGTCAGGGAATCCTCTTGGGCCTTTTCACACCTCCCTTCTTCTGGTATTCACACCTGAAGACACTCCTGGCCCTCCCCAGCCTCTGACATTCTCCTTGGAGAGAAAAACTAGGACTCAGTGAGCTTCAAAAGAGGAAATCCAGTGAGCAGACCAGAGAGCCCAACTTCTGTTGTTTTCCTCTCCTGCACCAAACTGGGAGAGTTTTTTTTTTTATGTTTATTTTATTTTTGAGAGAGAGAACAGGTGGAGGAGGGGCAGCCAGAGGGGGAGAGATGATCCAAAGCAGGCTCTGCATTGACAGCAGAGAGCCCAACGTGGGGCTCAAACTCACAAACCGTGAGATCATGAACTGAGCCGAAGTCGGACACTCAACCGACTGAGCCACCCAGGCACCCCAAACTGGGAGAGGGATAAAGCTCTCATCCCCACCTCTGTTTCCACCCAACTTCTCCAGGGCAGAACCCTAGCTACAGAAAGTCTGCACTAGGAGACCAAGATGAGGAAGGTGATGTTGGGAATCAAGAGAGAGCACTGGATACAGAGTCAGCAGATAGACTGTCAATTCCTGCTTCCCTCAATACTAAAAGTCAATGACCATGGGTTTTTAGATAGACTACAAGGACCCAGTGTCACCCAGAAAGGGTGGCAGATTTTTCAAAAGAACTCACCAAGTATAGCTGTTTAGTTGTAGCTCCAAATTTCAGGATCTTGGCCTTGCCCTGAACTAAACAGTGCAGCCATCCCTTGGGGCTAGACTCACATTTACCAAGCTTATAAGAAGCTGATGTATACACCCAGATCCACCACGAGAAGTGCAATGGCTAAATCAACTGTTATATATCCACAGAGAATCTACACTGGAGGCCAATTCATCATGAGACAGTTGTCAGGTGACTGTGGGCTCAAAGCAAGGAAGCTATGTGATCAGGATGTTGACAAGCTGGATGGAGAGGGCCTGATGGTCTACCTCTCAAGAAAGTACTTTTCTCAGGAACAGACAAGATCTCTGATAGCTTAGGCAGCAATACTCTGGAGGGTTACACCTCCTCAGCCAACTTAGCCTCCAGGGTTCCTTGTTTGTTAGTATTGGGACAGATCCTAGTCCCCTTCTCCTGCCCAGTTGATGATAGCTTTCTTCAGACACGACAGTATCCCCCATTGGGCTGTGCCAAAGATCTTTTCCCACTTTTGGTCTAAATGACATTACATATTTAAGGCGACCTCCCAAATAATTGTAGGGCTCCTTTGACCCTGGTAACTTATTTTTTCACACGAAGCCTCCGTGTTTCCATTGCAGACACTTGGTGGGGCTGATTCAAGAGTGAACTCACATGGCACAACACAGTATCTAGCTCACAGGAGGCACTCGGTAAACAGCAGTTGGCAATTCTAGGTGATACATGAGTGATGGTATCAGATGTCCCAGCTCATCCTCAGAGAGGCTGGGCCCCAGCTGCCATGGAGGCCCCAGAAGAAAGGAGTCCCTTAGGCACACTTCTGTGGCTGCAGGAAGAGCCAGGTATCCAGATGTACCACCACGACCTCCTCCCACCCCCAACACACCCACACACTTTATGTGACAACCTTTTCAATCTGTACACATAACCAGCAGTGTTCTTCCTTGGCCTAAGAAAACAAATTGATCAAGAGTCAATACAGGTCCTAATTACGAGCTCTGCACTGGAAGACTGATGGTGGGAGATGAAGAGGGCAGAACAGGCCCTTGATGGGTGCCTGTAATGAGGTGTCACTGGTCCCCACTGTAAGTCGTTTATAAACATGGTCGCATGTCGGCGGCTGTCAGCATCCCTGCCAGAGTTTAATGAGCTGCTCCTTCCTGCCCTGGGGTTAATGTCAGAAGCTGATCATGTTTTCTGCTGTGAGAGGCACTGCCTGATGGTTGGTGGGTTTCATCTACAAATGTCCCCATTCACTCAGGAAATGCATTATCCCAAAACTCCTGGCAGAGATATGCATTGATTTTCCCATCTGAGCCTCTCAACCTCCAGGAAGTGCCATTGCTGAATTCCCACTTGTGGCCTCTTCTCCTCACTTGGATGGATATGGGAGGGCGCCTGCCAGGTCTGGCACTGGGGTCCTGGAGTACAATGGGTAAGAAGGGGGTCTTAGCATCCGACTGTTCAGGCTTACATCTTGGCACTACTATTCACGAGGATGTGACTTCTCCAAGCCAGAATTTCCTCCTTTGTAAACTGCGAAAATAGATTTTAAAAAAAAAAAAAAAAAAGGCCTTTTCACTTGAAGCAACACTGAGTGCTGGGTTTCACCCACTGGCTCTTTTATTTTTTTTTTTAATTTTTTTTTAACGTTTATTTATTTTTGAGACAGAGAGAGACAGAGCATGAACAGGGAAGGGGCAGAGAGAGAGGGAGACACAGAATCCAAAACAGGCTCCAGGCTCTGAGCTGTCAGCACAGAGCCCGACGCGGGGCTCGAACTCACGGACCGCGAGATCATGACCTGAGCTGAAGTCAGACGCTTAACCAACTGAGCCACCCAGGCGCCCCACCCACTGGCTCTTTTATTTATTAGCTGCAGCTAATAAATATCTACAGACTTGAGTGACCCACGACAGGAGACCCTCCATAGACCTAACTGAAGACTCTTTCTTAACTAGTATACAGTGAGACTTCTTTTAAACAACCATATATGAACAAATGGACTCATTCCACCCAATCTAGAGGGAAAATGGCTATTCTTAATCAGCATAATCACAATGAAACTTCCTTTCCTAGCACATAAAATTTCCTGACATCCTCCCTTCAAGGAGTTACCTAGTGAATTTCTTCCCCAGCACATCTCCCTTTGGTTGGTAAATAAGTAAACTCAGTGTTCACTCTTCTAATCACCATGGTGGCCTTTGTCTTTCCATGAACAGCACATCCTTCACCAACAGTACTCTCTGGTAGACAGAATAATGCCCCCCATCCAAAGATGTCTAAGCCCTAACCCCCAGGATTCATGAACATGTCAGATTACCTAGCAAAGGAGAATTGTAGTTACAGATGCTAGCCAGCTGACCTGAAGATAAATAGATAGGTCTGGATGATGCAGTTGGACCCAATGTAACCATAAGCATCTTTAAAAGGGGAAGACAGAGGTAGGAGGAAAGCAGTGATGCAGCATCAGTAGAGCTCAGGCAACACTGAATATGGAAAGGGCCATGAGCCAGGAAATGCAGGTGACCTCTAGGAAGCTGAAAAAGGCAAGGAAATGGATTCTCCCTGAAGCTTCCAGAAGGACTTCTGACCTCCAGAACTGTAGGATAATAAACCATGTCATTTTTAAGCCACGATGTTCGTGAAGACTCATCACAGAAGCCATAGGAGATGAACACCAGTACCTCCCTCACTGGGATGTTAGCATTAGGTGAGTTCTACCAGGTGGAGTGCTTAGACCGATGCCTGGAACATCATCGTAAGTATTCAGTTAATATCGTTATGATGATTATAATGTCATCAACTTCTTCATTATAGAGCTCCTTGCCTTCTCCCTCTCTTTGACCATTTCTACAACTCAAATCCAGCCAAGAGAGTTGGAGGAAGGAGAAGAACTGATCTTTCCTGAACATTTCCTATGATGGGGGCCTCGTGCCAGGCACCTTGGCCAGCACTTGGCACATGCCCTCCCCACTGGTGAGTGTCTGGAACCACCTCCCCTGGAAAACCAGACCAAGTCTGGGTCCACATTATTGTAAGATCCCAGTTGCAAATCATCACCACTTGGGGCATCTGAACAAGTGTCCTCATCTATGATCACCCATTCTCCAAACACAAGCACGAGGCACTGTTCTGCTTGGCATCTTCCACATCGTCATCTGCCAGGGAAGCCGAACTGCCCTCCCAGCCCTGGCTGATGAAGCTTTTGCCTCGTCTGGGTTCCCAGGCTCTTGGTGCATTCCCCGCCTCCCTGGGAGCCAACCACCCCATGTTGTCCTCAATCATCTGCCTTCTTATTTCACTATGACCTCCTTGAGGGCCAGGCCAGTGCCTGGCTCTGCAATGTGGTTCTCAGCACGTCTTTGTTGCATGATGGAGGGGCTGAGATTACAAATCATTTTTTGTTTTCTCCTTTAAAAAGCAGGAGCTCTCCCCAGCTCTGCTTAGCTTAACAGGTTGGGCCTTTTCCATTGCCAGTGCCAGGCCTCGGATGAGGCAAGTGAGGCACATCAGGTGCAAAACTGAAGGAGGTGCCCATTCTCTGGGGCTGACCTGAGAATGAGCACCTCCTTCAATTTTATACCCGACATGCCTCACTGGTCACACCTCACCCCAGCCCCGTCCCCTGCAGATACTACTCCACCCCCAACTATTACCAGAGTGGGAAGCAAGTCTCATTAAACTTCTTTTTTGTTTAATTTTTTAATGTTTATTTATTTTTGAGAGAGAGAGAGAGAGAGAGAGAGAGAGAAAGAGAGAGCGAGAGCATGCACAGGCAGGGGAGGCACAGAGAGAGAGGGAGACACAGAATCCGAAACAGGCTCCAGACTCTTAGCTGTCAGCACAGAGCCTGACATGGAGCTTGAACTCACGAACCATGAGATCATGACCTGAGCTGAAGTGGGACCTGAGCCACCCAGGCACCTCTCATTAAACTTCTCAATGACACATAAATCAATTGTCCAACATCACTGAAAGAGGTTGAGTTTACCTTGTATATAGGAAAGAATAATGCTAGGTGATGCTGTGATAAATTAATACTGAAATATCAGCTCAGCTATAGGGTTCTGCTCTACACAGCCACTCAGGGAGCCAGGAGGATGGGGGTCCTGCCATCTTGGAGCTGTACCAGCTGGAAAACCTGGCCTCCTGGGTCACCACAGAAAGAGAAGACAGGACCCTCCTGCTTTTCTATACTTTGGCCCAAAAGTAATAAAATTTATTTCTACTTACAGCCCATTAATTAGAAATTAAAAATGTCTCACCTATTTGCAAGGGAATTAGAAGTCAGACTCTTTCTTTGTGTCCAGGAGGAGGAAGAGGGGAGCCAAGATTGTCTGCTTTAAGAATAAAATTGAGGTCCCTGCCCGAATGGAGCTCACAGTTTAGAGCAGTGATTCTCAAATTTGAGGATGCAGAAGCATTAGCAGGGCCCTTGTTAAAAACTCAGATTCTTCATCCATTCCTCCTGAGGCTCTGATTCGGCAGGTCTTAGGAAAGCCCAGGCATGTATATTTGTTGCACACTAGCCAGGTAATTCAGACGCAGGTGGTTGATGAGCACATTCTGAAAAACAACGTCTCACAACTGGATCCAGACGTATATGCCATTTCCATCTAATAGCTGGGCCCTGCCTGTGCCAGATATGGTCTTACCCCTGAGTACTCTCTGAGGTCATGCACTGTCACAGACTCTCTGAAGGCTGTGAGTTTTTGTAACCTTCCTGAAGGCACAGACTTGGATGGACTGGTCTTAAGGAGAGACAGCATGCTCTCACTGGGTCTTCCCAATGGGTAAAGATAGCCTATGGCATGGAAAACCTATTATAGAGCCAACTGCAGCCACATGAAGCCACACAGCCCTAGGGAGGTGCCTGATACCACACTTCTGGCATTTCTGTAAGTCAGGAGAGCTACCGCATTGGAAGGAGCAAATTCTCCACTATGTGCTTGTGTAGTTGAAAAAGAATAAATATTATTAAAATGTCAATACTACCCAAAGCAATCTACACATTCAATGCAATCTCAATCAAAATTTTACCAGCATTCTTCTTGAAGCTAGAACAAGCAATACTAAAATTTGTATGGAACCACAAAAGACCCCAAATAGCCAAAGTAATATTGAAGAAGACCAAAGCAGGAGGCATCACAATCCCAGACTTTAGCCTCTACTACATAATCATCTACTACTGTAATCATCAATACAGCATGGTATTGGCACAAAAACAGGCACATAGACCAATGGAATAGAATAGAGACTCCAGAATTGGACCCACAAAAGTATGGCCAACTAATATTTGACAAAACGGGAAAGAATATCCAATGGAAAAAAGACAGTCTCTAACAAATGGTGCTAGGAGAACTGGATAGCAACATGCAGAAGAATGAAACTAGACTACTTTCTCACACCATTCACAAAAATGAACTCAAAATGGATAAAAGACCTGAATGTGAAACAGGAAACCACCAAAACCCTAGAAAAGAAATCAGGAAAAACCTCTCTGACCTCAGCTGCAGCAATTTCTTACTTGACACATCTCCAAAGGCAAGGGATTTAAAAGAAAAAATGAACTATTGGGACCTCATCAAGATAAAAAGCTTCTGCACTGCAAAGGAAACAATCAACAAAACTAAAAGGCAGCCGACGGAATGGGAGAAGATATTTGCAAATGACACATCAGACAAAGGGCTGGTATCCAAAATCTATAAAGAACTCACCAAACTTCACACTCAAAAAACAAATAATCCAGTAAAGAAATGGGCAGAAAACATGAATAGACACTTTTCTAAAGAAGACATCCAGATGGCCAACAGGCACATGAAAAGATGCTCAATGTCGCTCCTCACCAAGGAAATACAAATCAAAACCACACTGAGATATCACCTCACACCAGAGTGGCCAAAATGAACAAATCAGGAGACTATAGATGCTGGAGAGACGATGTGGAGAAATGGGAACCCTCTTGCACTATTGGTGGGAATGCAAACTGGTGCAGCTGCTCTGGAAAACAGTGTGGAGATTCCTCAAAAAATTAAAAATAGATCTACCCTATGACCCAGCAATAGCACTGCTAGGAATTTACCCAAGGGATACCCAAGGGATAGCACTGCTAGGAATTTGCTGCTGGATAGAGTGCTGATGCACAGGGACACTGATAGCCCAATGTTTATAGCAGCACTGTCAACAATAGCCAAATTATGGAAAGAGCCTAAATGTCCATCAACTGATGAATGAATAAAGAAGTTGTGGTTTATATATACAATGGAGTACTACTTGGCAATGAGAAAGAATGAAATATGGCCTTTTGTAGCAATGTGGATGGAACTGGAGAGTGTTATGCTAAGTGAAATAAGTCATACAGAGAAAGATACCTTATGTTTTCACTCTTATGTGGACCCTGAGAAACTTAACAGAAGACTGTGGGGTAGGGGAAGGGGAAAAAAAGTTACAGAGAGGGAAGGAGGCAAACCATAAGAGACTCTTAAAAACTGAGAATAAACTGAGGGTTGATGGGGGGGTGGGAGGGAGGGAAAGTGGGTCATGGGCATTGAGGAGAGCACCTGTTGGGATGAGCACTGGGTGTTGTACGGAAACCAATTTGATAATAAATTTCATATTAAAAGAAAGAATCTGGAATTGAGTAGAAGTGAAAACACAAATTCACTGGAAGGCTGGTCAGTGAAGATAGGTTATGACCCGAAGGAGTGGTAACCCTGTCTTGTACAACATATGAAGAAACATTTACCTTCTCAACAGCTGGTGTGAGAGCTCATTCATAGGGAGAGGACTTCCATGCTAAAAAGTATCCCTGATCAGCACCTTGGGGGTTGAGGTGAGCAAGATGCCAGGGATCCAGCAAAAGATAGAAAAATTCAGACCACCAAAGAAAGGAGGAGGGAAAAGGGAGGAGGGTCCGGGGTAATGGGCAGAGGATCCTAGTAAGCTAGAAAAGTGTTCACTATGTGCTTTGCTGGATAGTGTGCAATGAAACTATATCCTTGATCCAACCTCCAGTAAAAGCTCCATCGCTCACTAATGTTTCAGAGTGGGTTTTCTCTGGGTTTGGACAGGAAGCTCAACCCGACAGGAGGGCTGAGTCCCATGTCCGGGGTGCAGATCAAAGGACAATGAGCCATTCTCCCTGTTTCACTCTGGGTCACTCTGCAGGAGAGGCTCTGGAACCTCCAAGTGGTCTTAGAAGAACTGCTGGACCCGCATTAGCCGAGGAAGAGGCAGTAACACCCAGGGAAGCCAGGAAGCAGTGCCAGGGTCAGGGTGAGAGTGACAGCAATGACCAGCAGAAGACTGTGCCTGTTAGCTTGTTACAGAGGAGGGGAGCTGGGTGCTAAAAGGCAGGTGAGACAGCAAATACTTGGGAGCTCTCCAAATACTTGGGGCAAGGTGAACTCCCAGGGCTCGGATGGGGGAACTTGGATTATACCACTAACCTACACAGGTGGCCATGAGAGTAAACGTATTAACAATGACAACAACAACAACAGTAGCTACCACTTATGTAGACCTACTGCGTGCAGTAGTAGTATTTATCGACTTATCTATCCCCACAACTTACGATTTAGAGATGTGATTGCCCCGAATGGATGAGAAAACAGAATCCGGGAAGAGCACATTGCTCGAGGTCACACAGCCTGCAGGAGCAGAGCCATGACTTGAATTCAGACAGCGAGGCTTCCACGTCTACGTTCTAAGCCAGTGCTCTCTAATAAATGTAAAAGTACTTTATTAAATAATGCTGAAAGTGCTGAGCGATGCAATGTATCAGTAGGCTCCTGAATGTCTAGACAAAAGATATTAAAACAAAGGAAATCGAAAACCGACCCAAGAATCAAGGACTTCAACTGCAGGTTGGATATTCCCACATAACCCGTGGCCCTCTCCCTGGTGTGCAGGAACCACACCCACCATCTCAGCCCTGCTTCTCGGTAACAAATGTTCCAGGCACTTCTCTTTGGCAGATCAAAAATAAAAATAAAAGCCAGTCAATCCTTGGGAATGCTCTGGACCAGATGAGGCATCGTCCAAGCCCAGAAAGTCACAGACCTGGACAGAGAAGACAAAGGAGGAGCCCAGAGGGTCAGTACTGGGTTGGGCCTTTTCAGTACCGGCAATCGGTGAGCAGCGGACAGTCTTGGTTACAGCCGGGAAGTTAGCACAGACCAGTACAGAGGTCACCAGGAGATGCGGAAAGGATGAAGGATGTCTGAGTGTCAGAATCTGGAAGATCTCTGTGAGCACAGCCAGGAACACAGGAACCAGCCCCAGACAGTCTGTCCAAAGCTGCAGAGCCCCAGCCACTGGACACCCCCCCCCACCCAGTTTCAGGCACAAAGGCTTTGCCAGGCATTTAGAACATGGCACAGAAGACCCCTCCTCCAGGTGACACTAGGCCCAAAGATCAGAGAGATTCAGGCTTTTGCCAGCAAGATAAGGCCCAGGACAGGTACAGGATGTGTCCCTGCATCTCTGCCAGGCAGCATCCCCCGCAGTGCGCAAGGCAGGCTTTCCCAACTTCCAGGTCTGCATTTCATCTTTGTTGATGTATTTATGTCAGATCTTGCTCATCACACTTTCCTACAATTTAGGCTGTTTTCCTTCCCAACACACTAAATACATGTTATTGCTAAGAGACTGAGTTCTCAATTTACACTGTTTTGCACTCATTTTCTTAAAATATCTTGGTGCCATCTCAACGTGAACCACGAAGCCAGCCCTGACTGCGTTCCTACCCACAGGGAAACAAGCGGGCATTCCCGGAGCGCCCCGACAGACGCCAAGACCCCTGCAGCCATCCTGTAGACGGAGGGGCCTCCTTCGTGGGCAGGAAATGCTTGGGATCACAGAGAAAGCCAAGGGCGGGGGTGGGGGTGGGGTCTTTGCTCAATTTAAGCGTATTCTCCTAAGCAGACCCCAAGCCGGCCGACAGATCCCACTCATCCTCTGTGTGTGGAACACGAAGACATCCTGTGGGATCTGCCAAGGCCACCAGCAGGAGGAGGAACCTGCTGGCACAGCCGGTCCATGACTAGTCTGAAGGCAGCTCTGTGGTGGCCTCTCTGGTAAGAATAAAGTGCTGTGAACTTGACCAGCAAAGAAGCTCCTGGAAGACTATTCTCTGAGAGGCAAAGGGAACCACCAGGTGACTGACCCCAGGCATACGATGTCTCAGCAGTCAGCCAACCCCCAAGAGTCCCCCCAGTTCCCCAAACAAGGCAGGACTTGATACCCAGGGGAGGATGGAGAATGGGAAGGGTCAGGGAGGAGCTGCTCTGGAAAAGCTGTCACATAGGGGGCTATGGAAGCGCCTCCCTAATTCCCACCCGTGGTTCCCGTACTACCATACTACCACTGTCGGCTGCTGCTGAATCAAGTCAGGGCTCCTCCCCTGGAACCCGAGGCTCTCCACATTTGCCCTAGCTTACTCACCCTTCTGCACCCACTTGCCCCGCTCACCTGCCTCTGTGCATCTGCCCTGACGCAGATGCTCTTCCACCCCACCCCACCTTACCCATCTTTCCAGGCCTCACTCAAACCCCACCTCCTCCACAGTTCCCTCCCCCATCCCCCCAAGCTGGACATCACACCTGATATTCCTGCTGGGATTCCTAATGATCTGGAATATAACCTGGGCTGTTTTCTTCTCATGAACTTTTAAGAGCAACCTATATTCCAATCCAGGTTTCCCATACATGTGAGCTGTGTGGCCTTGGGAAAGCCAGTTTCCCTCTCTGAGTTTGTCTCTCTTGTTATAAAATGAGGACTATCATCTCTACTTTCCAAATTGCTGGGGAGAGGAAAGTATACAAGTCATTCAGTGAATGTTAGTGAAGCTCCATCCTCTAGGGTTTAAGAGACCGGCTCCGGAGCCAGATCATCCGAATTCAGTCCCTGGTTCAGTAACTTTCCAGTCGTGTGTCCTTGGACAAGCTACTCATCCTTTCCGTGCCTGAGTTTCCTGCTCTTAAAATGAGAACAAGAATAGAATCCACCTATGAGGTGTGGCAGTGATGCAGTTAGTTAACACATTCAGGGTGTTTAGAACAGTCACTCACTTCCTCCTGGAAGGAAGGGCCACGCCTCCCACACCTTAGAAATCTACACCTTGCTCAACCTCAAGCCTGTGCAGCAGATGAGTGGAGTCAAACCACAAACAGCCATCTCACCCCTCCTCCAAGCCACACACCTCCAGCTTGCAGGGACACAGTCATAAAACACACATGCTTCCCATGTCCTTCCATCATCTATCTTCAAACCAGAACATTTACCCATCTCATTCAGCTGTGCACTTCACAGATGGGGATGGAGCACACAGAGAGGCTAAGGAACTCCCCTGGAATCACACAGCAACTACATCTCCTCTCCCAGGAAAAGAAAAGGCAAGGAGGACAGGGGTCTGATGTGACAGGTTTCTGTCCTTGGTTGAAGTGCAGGTGGTACCGGGGTCCACTGTGGCCCTCCCACAGTGCTGGCTCCAGCTCTGAGCCCAGCATCCCCTGCAGACTGGGCTGGGCAGGGCTAGGGGGCACCACGTGAACCTGCACCAGCCATGGGATGGGCAGGGAGTGCGGACTCATCTTTGTAACCTCCTGTGACCCTCACAGCCACATAGCGAGGCAGAATCTTGCTTCTCTCTACAGAAGGTGATGAGGCTGGGGTTGGGGTAATTGACTTGCCCCAGTTTGTAAGTTCACTCGGAGGCGCAAGGGTCAATTTGTAAATGGCAATGACTGATCCATGGGTGAGAACCGGGATGCCCAGCAGGTTCTGCTCTGTGGCCATGGAGGAGCCATTTCCCCTGGCCACTCTGTTTCCCCATCAGAACAGTGAAGACCTGGCCAAATAATCTCCAAGGGAGGGTCCTTTGAGCTCTGGCATGTTGTCACAAAAGGGTGATCCCAGAGGTTTGGCAAACCAGAGCAACGCCCAAATGATTCATTCAAGCTGGAGATCTTGGGGTCCCACTGATTCTTTATTGCCTCTTCCACTTGGTACATTTTGTCAAAACCTCTTTCTGCTGATTTGCAAGGTGCTTTGGGGTGTATCTGGAGCTGCAGTGTGTTCTCTGCCCTCCCTGAAACACGCTGCAGACTCCCCACGTCTCCGGACCCACAACGTTGTCTGGCTCTGCTGCTGCCGTTGACCTGGACCTGCCACCTGGAGCTTCTACTCTCCCCTTTCCTTGCTTTTTCTTTCTCACCCAGTCTGTGGCTAGCCCAGGCCTGCATCTTCTCATGCTGCACTTTTAAGTGATCTCTGGGATTCCTGCTTTTATTGACATTGAACCCCCTTCATCATCTTATTTGTAAAGCACCATCAGAGGTGCGATGGAGCAGAATGACCACCACCTGAAGAATCAGACATACCCACGGAGGACGCCAGACTCTGCCGCTCACCAACCTGGACAAGTTAGGTAGTTTCTCTGAACCTCAGTTTCCCCATCCATAAAATGGGGCTGATGCTGGTCATCCCATGGTTGTGAAAACTACATAAGATCATACACATGCTAGGTACATAGAAGTTCTCCATAAGCCTTGGCTAGGAGTGTCATTAAAGACCTTGCTGCTCCAACAAGGAGATGAGTAGATGCTCTTGGCATCCTGACTTGTGCCTTCCCATATCCTACCCCAGAGGGCATCTGTGCCAAGTTTCTGTGTGCACCAGGGCCTGCAGGACAATCACTGAGGGACAGGAGTTGGTGGATGACTTTCCCAGCTCCCTCACCCCAGCAGAACCATCCTGAGGTCTGTTCCACACCACCTCTTGGAAAGCTGCAGTGGGATTGAGCCCACAGCCTGCTCCTCCTTACTTGCCTCTGTCAACCACAGTTTGCTCTGCTATCCCCTCCCACAGAAACTACTCACACCCAAACTCTTGTTTCAAGATCTACTTTGGAAACAACACAAACCACTGAGGGGAAAATGAGTGAACATTCCATTGCAAGCTGGTGCAGTCTGCGTGAAGATAGAGAGAGCATGGAACTAAGGGCATTATTCCAGTTTAAGGGCTGCATAAAAATAACCAGTCCTGGGAGCTCCCGTTGGAAAATGGCTACAGTCATACCCGAGCACCATCAACTTTTACTGAGTGCCTATTTGCTACCAGGCACTCTGCCAGGTGCCAGCAATAGTACCCAGCTCCTATCCTCCAGAACTCACCGACCTGGGGAAAGCAGGAAATGCTTACAATTCAACGTGCTGAAAGCTGCAGCAGGAACCTGTGCAGAGACTGTGATATGGACACTGTCATAAGATGGGACTACCCTGCTGAAGCCTGGGGGGTGGATAAGCACTGGCTGGGCTGTGGGAGGAGAGGGTGCTAGGCTGGTGGGTCTCTGTTGCAAAGACCCTAGCGACTCCACGAAAGCCACTGCCAAGGATGACAAATGTCAATGCTGCCTCCCCCATGGGAAGGACTGCTCAGAAGTTCTGGCTTCCAGGGGCTGCTACTGAGCCGTATGTTGGAAACAGCCTGAAATTCGGGGTGTCACTGGCCTGAATTCCAGTCCTGGCTCAGTGTCTTGTCACCTAGGTCACTTCAACCATCTGGCCTCAGTTCCTTCATACTTAATAACTCGAAGTCAACAATATATATCTCTCCTGGCTATCGTGCAGAGGAGACGAAATAAATTCTGTCAACACACAGTGACCAGGACCTGAGAAAGCAGTGGGCACTGCAGGAAAATGCTGAGTGAAAATCTGAGCATGGGCTTCTTGAGAGATGCATTCAAGAGGGATGCTGGATGTGGCATCTGGGTGGCAGGGATTCAACTTGCCCTCCAAAACCTGTTTTGGATTCCAAGGTCACAGCTTCTCAATGAACCCCTATCCATGAGTCCCTCAATGAACTCCCATCCCTGAGCCAGCTCTGGAGAGACCCCCATCAAAGTCCTAAAGCTCTGATTGGGCTGTGGGAATCGAGGACCCAAGGCTGGGCTATGTGGGCCTGTGACCATAGATTCCAAACACAGAGAGTGATCAGCGTCAAAGCTCCAGAAGGGTCTAAGATCTTCAGTGACCCTCATGGCATTCACTCCACTGGTCCTGATATAACGGGTGGAAACCACCCAGACAGAAGTAGCTTCATCCAATATTTAAACTTAAACTTCTCACAGAAGTTTTCAACAGAAGATCGCCCAGTACAAAACCATATCATCTGTCTGAAACAATCTTTCCTATTAACTCACACAGTGCACACATAATCGGGCAGTGGTGGGAAGAGAGGGTGGGCATTGGAGTAGGAGGCCATGGTGCTTAACCCCCATGTGAGTGCTGAGATAATCCCCTCATGGCATCTCTCTCTAAGCCATCACTGTGGAGAGGACCCTACATAAACACTCTTGTCACATGAGGTCCAGAGCCTCTGAGTCTCTGCTCAGAGAGGAGAGAGACTAAGAGAGAGCATGAGTTTCCACCAGGGGAACAAGTATCACAGGGCTGTGAGCCTTTTTCCCCCATAAATCCTAACAGGCTGGTATTAGTGTAGATGCCAACTTTACTCTTACCAGTCTGGCGGTATGTTTTACTTATGCAAATAGGATCCCCTTGGTGTGGTAGGCAGCTTCTGATGTGGCCCCAATTCTCTGGTATTTCCATACTTGTGTAATCCCCTCCCATTAGTGTGGGCTGGATCTGGTAACTTGCAAAGTGATGGGATATTGATTCTGAGGTTAGGTTACAAAAGACTATGAATGGCAGGCTGGCGCACGCATTCTCTCTCTCTCCCCCTCCCTCCCTCCCTCCCTCTCATTGGCACTCTTGCTCTGACTCTTGTGTACTTGATCAATGAAGAAAACTGGAGACGCCCATGTGGCAAGGAACTGAGGGCGACCTCCAGTAAAGGGCCAGCAGGGAACTGAAGCCATGAGTTCAACAGTCTTCAAAGGAATGAATACTGCCATCAGCCGTGTGAGCTGGTAAGAGGGTCCCTATGCAGTCAGTCCTTCAAATGAGACTGTGAGAGACCCAAAAGCAAAGGACCCAGTTGGGTTGGGCCCACATTCCTGACCCACAGAAATTATGAGATAACAAATGTGCACTGTTTTAAGCCGCTAAGTTTTGGGGTAAACTGTTACACAGCAATAGATAACTAACAAACCCAATATATTGATTCCGATAACACACAAACTTAGATAGCTCTTATGGGTTGGTACCGACAAAGTGTTGGGACCATAATGAAGACTTAGGGTCATGGTTTATACGTGCAATCATTCCATAACAGCAACTGGGGAAATGTAAGACAGAGGAAAGGAATCTGAGTGGGAAACAGCACTTGAGGCATCACGAACAACAGCAAGCGATACTGCTGGTAAGTGCCTCCTGTGCTTGCACACCCTGCAGGCCATCTCATTTAATCCACACCACAGCCTGGGATGCTGGCACTGCTCCACTCCCTGCCTTACAGACTAATGCACTGAGACTCAGAGAGGTGGAGTCATTTATCCAAGCTCACACAGAGAGTGCTGGAAATCAGGATTTTAACGTGGGCCTCTCTGACTTCAGAACCTACCCTCTTAAACACTGCAGTATATATAACCCTTACCAGGCTGCACACAGGGCAAGGGTCACTATTGGCTGTGAGAATGAGGGCAAGGGCCCACCCCACACTCCAGTCTCCACATCCACGCCAAATGCAGCAGTTCCACAGGGACCCTTCCAGACCTGTGCCTGAGACTGGGGGGTGGAGCACAGTAAGTCTTCAGTGAGCCCCATAATCATGCAATAAGCTACATGCATTGCATTTTATTAGAACATTAATGACAATAAAGAATGATTAGAAGAAGAATAAAATAAAAACCCCTGAGGCGGAGAGAACCGTAGCCTTGAAATCAATTGCGGTGAAGACTGCTGAATTTATAGGCTTACAGGGTCCAATATTCCAAGGATTTTTCAGATTCTTGGCCTTCCTATACTTGTTCATTCAGATAACCCACAAAAATCCCTAGAGAGTGATTCTACAGGGGGAATCTGACTTTATAATCAAGCCTCCTTAGCCTAGTGTATACAGTTACTATTTCTCTGGCCTCATCTCCCATTTCTGCCCCAACTCACACTCTGTGTTCCAGTTGGTCAAACATTGGCTATTTCCTCTGGCCTCTCTGTTCCATTATTTAGAATATTCTTCCCTACTTGGTAAACATCTGTCATTTTAAATCGCAACTTAAATAAACATTTTTAAAAAATTAACAAGGGGGTGTCTGGATGGCTCAGTTGGTTAAGCTTCTGACTTTGGCTCAGGTCATGATCTCACAGTTCATGGGTTCAAGCCCTGTGTCTGTCTCTGTGCTGACAACTCAGAGCCTGGAGCCTGCTTCAGATTCTGTGTCTCCCTCTTTCTCTGCCCCTCCCCCACTCATGCTCTGTCTCTCTGGCTCTCTCTCTCTCAAAAATAAATAAACATTAAATTGCAACTTGACTCTATGTTCCTCTATAAAGCTATTCTGGAAAAGCTTTTGTACTGCCATGTATTAGTTATCTATTGCTGTGTAACAAATTAACCCACAGATGGCAGCTTAAAATAACAACTATTTATTACCTCACAGGTTCTAGAAAAGTGCTTCTGGCAAAAGATCTTTCTTGAGGTTACAATCGAAGTGTCAGCAGGATCTACAGCTCTCTCAGGGCTCAACTAGAGCTGAACAATCCACTTCTAAGCCTACTCATGTGGCTGTTGACAGACTTCATTGCCTCACGGGCTGTGGTACAGAAGGCCTCACTTCCTCACTACTCCTCAGGGGTCTAGGACTGCTCACAACATGGCAGCTTGTCTCCTTCAATGTAAGTGATATGAGAGAGAGAGAGACGTGTTACATGTGACATCCATCACTACCGCCATTTTCTATTCATGAGAAGTGAGTCTGTAAATCCAGTCCACACTGAAAAAGAGGGGATTACGCCAGGATATGAATACCAAGAGACAGGAATCACTGGAAGTGGATCTCAGAGCTTGCCTAGCACATAATCACTTCTCATGAGGAAGATGTTACACTTTTTTATTTCTCTCCCTCTCTTCCCCCAGGTACCAGACTACAAGTACCTTAAGGGGAAGACTGTGTCTGTTCATACAGTTTCCCAATTCCCAGTTTTAAGGAAAGCCAAAACCTTTTGTCCTTCAGGGTAGTGGTTACTACCATAGACTACGGAATCGGCTTGCTTAGGTTAGAATCCCAGGTTTGCCATTTACTAGATGTGTGACCTTAGGCAAGTTACTTAATTTCTCTGTTCCTCACTTTCCTCCTTCATAAAATCACAATGATGATAGCATACATGTCTCATATAACACATCTCATGTTGTCAGAAAGATTTATTAAATACTTAGAACAGTGCCTGACATACAGTATTACAAAAGGGTGTGCCCAACAAGTAAGTGACCCTGCCAAAGGATGTGCTGGGATAAAATTAATAATTACTACCTCTTATCCTTATATAGTGCTGAATTATTTACAAAATGCCTTCATATAGAGATTCACCCTTATTAGGAACAATACTGCAATGAAGCAGTATTTATTATTATCCAATTTTGCAGATAACTGAAGTATAAAGAGGTTAAATGTCCTGCCCAAGGTCACACAGAGACTTAGTGACAGAGCTGGGAGTAGACCCAGGTGTCTCGACCCCAATTACTCTGCACCATGCAGGAAAGCCGATACTCCTCCAAGCTAATGCCTGGCATCATTCTCAAGTCACTGCATTTCTTATTCTCTTGTAAGGGTAAATCAACAATTAAATGAGCAGCATGAGGTCCCTGTTGATGGAGTCAGCTCACAGTAACATCTTTCTCAGTATGTTGATTAGTCACAGAAATCTTGAGCTGCCTGTGAGGGCTGGTATGCAGGTGATTCTATACCATCATGAATTGGCTCAGACACAGAGCCCAGAAGGCACTACAAAGGTTCAGATTGGATCCACACCTGCCCATCTTGAAGAAATCCATTGCTGTCATTATATATTGGCTTCCTGTATGTTCTTTTTCATAATGGCTCTGCTGAGATATGTTGCTAAATTGGTTTGTCATCTGTAAAATAAGGAACTAGAACTTGCTCCCACCTTGAAGGAAATGATTGTCTCTTATCTAACCCTGAATCCCCAGAACCTGACTAGTGCCTAGTGATTATATGCTCTGAAGAGCTCCTTATGAATGATCTTTGAAGTGTCTCCCAGCTTCAGTATTTTAAAAAGTTGATAGCAAAGCAGTGACAGAAGACTAAAACTACCAAAAAACAGACACAGTAACTGAATGTGCAGCTATCTGGGGCCACTCACATGTGAATAAACAGGCTTAAACATCTCAGTAGATATCTGAGAGTATCAGTGGGTTCACTACTTGTTCAACAGATGTCCATGGTGATGCTACTGAGGTGCCAGAGTATAGTTCAGTCTAGGAGGCATTGGCTGGTGGTGCTGTATGATTAGTCATGTTAACTATACAACCTCCATACTGAAGGGATGATCTGAAGACCATGTCTGGTGACCAAGTAAAACCCAAATAAATTCAACTCAACTGACACTTTTTGGTATCCACTGTGCAACAGATACTCTGCGAGTTTGGTTTGGGTTCTCTGAGGAGCAGATAAACATGGGATTAGATGTGCAAGATATTATTGGGGAAATGCGTCTGAAGGATAAAGGGAGGGTCCTCAGAAGGAGATGCAAGTCTGACACCTGTGGGAAAGGAAAGGAAGAATCAGGAAGGAAAAGATCAGATCACATGCATTTCTGAGACAGTGCCATCCAGGTGAAGGAAGAATACCCAAGCAAAAGTTGTCCCCTGGAGGAGCTTCATTTGGGGCAAGAATGATGTGGTTCTAGACTCTTGAAGTGTTTGGTCTGGGGCAGGAAGTCCAGGGGAAGCTTGACTGTGGCCTGGATGGCAGAGAGAGTCCAAAAGTACAACCAGGAGGCTGCCTGTTGCCCTACAACAGGCTCTCCTGGAGAGGGCAGCCACAGGTACTCCTAAATCCCAGAATCCCAGACCTGCATAAGTTTCACCAATTCCCTTTGAAGAACCTTCTTTCTCTTAAAGGAAGGAGATCGTGAACAAGGAAAACAATATGAGAAGGGGCACATGTAGCAGAGAGGAATGAGTCATTAACTTACTTGGACAAATGATGGCACCTCAAAGAAGTCTCTGGAGAGGACATGACCCCCAGTTAAAGTGTTGAGGCATCATGGCTGGAATAAAGGGGCAGGAAGTGGGTGACTAGATGGAATGGTCTACAGGGAAGAACAGATTTCAGAAATCAAACTGCCTCAATCTGTGAGGAGGTCACCTAAAAGGAGTCCTAATCAAAGTGCACAAATTCATAAAGGGAGAGGGTGGAAATGAATTTGCTCATCAAATCCCACAAACCAAAGAGGGAGAAGAGAGTGTTTTAGAGCAGATGAGAAAAGGCCTGCTTTACACCAAGGGTTGTCACCTTTTACGACTAATCAGAAGGAACTAAAGATGTTACGGCAATGCCCCAGTCATCTGACCCTACCAGGAGAGGAATTTTTCCATGCATATAAAATTTCCATATGACAAGATGTACTTCTTTGAAGGACAACTAGGGGGAAAAAAGCATGCTAGAGAGAAGTGTTTCTAAAATGAATTGGCCAATGCCCTGCCTTCTTAAGCACCATTTAAATTTTTCCGGGTGACTTGAACGAGCTTGCGATAAACATGAATGACTGTGCCCAGATACAGCAATACCCTCAAATCCAGTAAAGTGTGGAGAACTATTTCCTCCTGCACCAAACAGCTCCAAATATCCCACTCCTGCAATCTCCTTGTCGCCTTCTCACTCCACTATCAAGTATCAGTGGATCCTTTTTCCTTGCCCTCAAAGAATCTGCTTATAGGAAATTTAGACCCACAATCACTTCTAACCAATTGCTTCTAATCTCCTCTAGGATGGAAAACCTGATAACCCTTCTCATCAAAATTATATTAACATAAGACTAAATATGCTCTGAATGAAGAATTGAGGTTCTGTTCTATGAATAAGTTGACTGACCCATTAGGATTCTGTGAATTTGATGGCGTCTACTTTTGCCACAAATATGTCTGCCTGCGTTGATGGTGGAACAGAGTGGATACCGTTTGCTTCTTTCTCGGTTCGGAGCTGTATTCTGGATAACTGAGGTTGCTGAACAAGTGACTCCTGGGTAAGTGAAATTCCAGATGACCTCACCAGGATGGACAGTTAAGGGAAATGAAGACATTTCAAATTTTGCTGCCCTGCAAACACTCCTCAGCTCCCTTCTTGCATGGAATAAATGGCATGTTAATGTGAGGTCAGCTTTCCCAATGTCCATGTTCAGGGGTGTTTCTTCTGTAGGTGAAAAGTCTGTATATATAATTGATATTATTTTTTATGCCTCTTCTAAACACAGTCAATGCTTGAAAGGTAAAATCTGGCTTCATTTCCACTCATACTCTGTGCTCAATCAAGCCCTTCCAGAAGAGTTCAGTACAACAGGAACAACCATAGCCTGGACCAGCACTCGTGTGTGTGTGTGTGTGTGTGTGTGTGTGTGTGTTACGAAAACCATGGAAACACTGTGGCCCCACCCCACACCATCCCCAAAGATATCAGTGTTTGAGAACAGATGAATGAGCAATGATTACTAGAGTTCCAACTGTGTGCCAAGCACTGGGGCTAGATGTCTTAACATTCATTAATTCATTTTTTAAAGATGAATAAACAGAAGCTCAGAGAAATTAGTGAAATTGCCCAAGGTCATGTGGCTGGCAATGGACAGAGCTGAAGGTCAACTCTGCATTTCTTATTTCAAGTCTGATACCTTTTCCTTTACATGCAATATTGTAAGGAGCCTGAAAATCCCATCTCCCACATGCAGGCAGACGGGAGGGAGGGACAGCATTACACATTCCCCTTTACCTTCTTCCACACTAGACATTTGACCTCATCGCTTGGTGCATCCCCAGTGGTCAGCTCTGAGTCCTGCTCCCCATCAGCCTCCCTGCCTCCAACTTTCCACACTTGTTCTACTTGGAAGAGCATTACATGTCCACCTGTAATTTAGCAACTCAGACCCCTCTCTCATTTCCCCATCATCTCCAGCTCATCCTTTCTGACGCAGCCAAGAAAACCTTTACACAACCCTCCAGATGGCATATAGTTCTGCTTCTTTCTACACCTTCGCTTTGGGTATGCATCTGTCTCAATAAAAATACTGTCTCCCCTTCCTCTGTCCATCTGGGCTCCTCTCCTCCTTCAAATCCTTTATCACACTCATCTTCTCTGGGAATAATAACTGGTTAAACTCGGCTAACTCTCTAGCTCCTTAGCACTTGGAAAAAAAAACCATAAGACACTGAAGTCAGGAAGCTGGGTTCTAGTCCTAATGTGACCAGCACCTAGCTGTCTGATAGGCAAATGAGTTTTTTAAATCTCTTTCCTTAGCTATAAAACAGAGACACGAACACCTACACCTTGCCGACCACAGCAGAGGCAATGCAGTAAGGGGTGCTTGAGTACTTGCCCTCAGGAGTCAAACTGCAAGAGGTGAATCCTGGTGATATCACCTTGAGTCAATCATTGAATTTCTCTGAGCCTCAATTTTCTCATCTGGAAAATGGGCTGACGTTATAGCTATGTAGAGTTGTGAGGACTGCTAAATAAGATAATATACGTAAAAAACATAGCAGAACATCTGCATTGTGTAACTGCTCCACAAATGTTAGTGGTTGCTGTTATCATTACGTATTACCTACCTCAGCAGTTGAGTGTAAAAACAACAAAAATAAAAGACCTTGTGCCAGAGGTGTGCTGAAGCTGGCTTGTATCCACTCGGGAGACTCCCAGACTCTGTTATTTAATGTTATTTAACGTTAGAAACTTTGTGAACAGATTGATGGCAAGTTAGTAGCTTGAAAACAACAGTGATGTGAATATTTCACTACAGAAATCAACAAAGCTACAAATCAAGGATGTTTTTTTTTTTCTTTTTTCCTTTTCAGAGAAAAATATTTGCCAGTACACTATTGCCTAGAACTGTGCCTGGAACACAGTAAACATTCTGCGTGCGCACACACACACACACACACACACACACACACACTGCCATTCGAATTATTCTAAGACTCCTCTTGGATCCCACCCTCCTAGGGTAATTCCTGGCATAATCCACTCTTGCCCAAATTCCCAAGTAAAGCCACCAACCATCCCTCCATTTCACCTCACTAATAGAAGGGCGCCATCTAGTGCCGGAAATAACAACACCGTCTCTTAAACGTCCCTACAACAGGGGTCAGTACAAAGGACACCTGGAGGCCAAATCTGTTCCCTGCCTGCCTTTGTAAATAAAGTGTTATCATAACACAGCCCCACCCATTCATTTACAATTGTCTATGGCTGTTTTGTTGCTGCTGCTGCTGCTGCTGCTGCTGTTGCTGTTTTTGTACTAAAAACAAAGGCAGAGTTGAGTAGTTGACTGACAGTACAGTTTGCACAGTCTAAAACATTTACCACCTGGCCCTTTACAGAAATTTGCTGACCCTGACCCTGCCCCACCGTATAGTTGCGTAAGCTGCTTCCTTTATTTACATGTATCCATCTAAGTTCACAGACCTCAATGCTCAGATTTACTGGCTCCATGGCATTTGATGCCCTATTATTGTACACATAGTTCATTTCCAATATCCCTATTATAAACAATATACAGTGAATCAGTTGTCATGCCATTGTAAAAACGTTGAGGTGTCCCTAAGGTAAAGAGCTCGCTGTCACCAGAAGAAAAACACAGGGTGTCTCTGCTATTCACTGCCTGTGGGATTTAAGGCAAAGCACGAATGCTTCCTGAACCTCAGCTCCTTCATCTGTTAAGTGGGACGAACAGTATTATTTGCCTCCCTAGGTTGTTGTAGGAGCAAATGAGATCGTTTATTAGCTAGCCTTTTCACAAGCTACAAAAACAGGTTCAGTACTGTTGGTTTTATTACCTATATAGCCGAGGGAGGAGTATATGATTTTCCTCATTAATCACCTAAGATTCTGTAGAGAACACAAGTTCTTATTTTCAATGTTCTTCAGAAGGTGTTTCCAACATCCCTGGTCTGGTCCCTAAATCCCACCTATCCGCTTAGAATGGGATGCAAATGCCCGGCATGGGACATCTGTGGAATAGGATGTTTCAGCCTGATCTTGAGAAGAGCCCTCATTGCTAAAAGGAAACAGAGCTGGGGGCTCCCTCCTCAGCCTCACAGAGGAGAAGCCTCTGGTGCTCGACCTCAGCAGGAGAGCAGAGAAGCAAAGTCCACTCCAACGAAGGTGAAAATGTGACCCTCCGGGATATGGCCCGCTGCTCCTCTGGCCTCAGCGAGCCCCTGAGCCAGCTGCTCCCCAATGCCATCTCTGGGGAGGGTGTCTGCCGAAGTGTGGGGATTTTCTTCTCCTTTCTGCCAGTATCTGTGCCATTTCCTCCTTCCTTTGTCCTTGCTGCCCTCACCCCTCCCCCATATATGTGGTTTCTAGAAGAGATACTGGATCCCCACTGTAGCAGACACCATAAATGCCCTACCAATAGTGACTCAGCACTGCCAGCTCCTATGCACAAACTTGAACATTTCCAAATGAAAACACCCAAGACATTGCCTGCTCGGCCCTCAGGCAAGCTGGAAGTAAGAGTCCCCAGGAGCAGCCCTCAACCAGTGACTGATGACAGTTGGTGCATAAATACCCCAGCTCCTCTGCCCCTCAGTTAGAATAACTAACAATGTTGGACACTGTATCCTAGAAGTTTCGTGGGGAGCCCCACTTGCCCAAAGCAGTAACCTGTTCCATTGTTCCACGTTTTACTGTTATTGGTTCCTTTCTTCCCCCTTTTCCCCACTCATGTGCTGGTGCTTCCTGGGATCGCGGCCCAAATAAACTGCCACCACTCACTTTCTTGTCTCAGGGTCTGCTTCTAGGGTATCCAATCCACGACATCCAGTTATGCCCATGTACTTTGTGCCAGATTCTTTGCCAAGCAACTAATAATACAAAGAAGGAATACAAATTCCAAATAGTGAGCCCACAAAGTCCAGCATGGTCTGGCTCCTGCCCACCTTTATCATATCACCTCCTATCACTCCCCTACTCACATTTTTTTTCAGCCACATGTGCACTTCCACAGTTCCCCCAACAAGGCAAACTCTTTCTGGCCACAGGCTCTTTGCACATGCTATTGTCTCTGCTTGGAACACCCTATCCCATCCCTTTGCCCAGGTGACTTTTCAGCCTTCAGGTCTTAGCTTAAGTGTCACATCTTCAGAGAAGTCTTTTCTCATCATGTTACCTAGGTAGGGCCCTCCCTTTGTCCTCATTACTCCATCTCAAGAATTTATTTATTTTCTGATTTAATAGCACTTATCAAAATTTGTGATTATGAGCTTCACTCTTGTTTGCTTCTCTAAACACTATGTTCCTTCCTAGACTAGAGAGGGATGATATCTCCTTTATTTATTCTTATATAACCTGTGCTACTCAGAGTACCCAGAACATAGGAGGCATTTGATATATATTTGTTGGATCAATGAAAGGATGAAGCTAAGAGCTGATACACTTTGTCTTCCATTATCCCTACTTGTATACTCACCTACCTTGCCCTCACCAAAGACATGCATAATTGCAATCTTCTATGTATACTAACATGTTTTTCCCTCCCTGTGCCCTCAAAGAACTTTAAATCAATTAATCAAAAGCTACTTGTTGAGAGGACAAATGGAAGGGGAAAGACGGATAATCCAGAAGCTCTGCGTCTTTTGTTAGTGCCAGTCTATGACCATGGAATAGGAAATGTCTTCAGAGACTCAGTTTCATCATCTGTACGATGAGCACAATGATCTGGGCACAATAGCACAGAGCAGATGGTGTGTGTGGAAGGAGTTCACCAACTGCAAAATACCATACCAAAATCTTAGTGACTTCCCTTGTGAAGTTTTGTGAATTGCCACATCAACCTCTTGCTTCCAACATTGCACACAGCAAAATGTTGCAAGCCTTGAGAGTTTGCTTACAGTTGCTAACAGTTACCC
Source organism: Prionailurus bengalensis (assembly GCF_016509475.1). NCBI lineage: Eukaryota > Metazoa > Chordata > Mammalia > Carnivora > Felidae > Prionailurus > Prionailurus bengalensis. The sequence continues at coordinate 18,303,944 of NC_057354.1, forward strand.
ACATATTTCATGTTCCCAAGTGTACCTGAGGCAGAAAGCCAGAACAGAAGCTTCCTGAACCAAATGAAGCCTGTGAAGCATGAGTCTTTAATTGCCTACAGCTGGATTCACTAAGCCGGGCGCACGGTGGGTTGTTTCAGGATGCTGGACAGCTCCAGGACCCCTCACAGAGCCTAGAAAGGGCACCAGGAAGGCATCACCATCCAGAATAGGATGCGATCCAGGGGGGACCTCACCTGATGAATCTGCCAGTTGAAGGTCAGTGGAGTGAGGGGCAGGGGTAGCAGAGGTGGTAAATGACTTTGGTTTTGCATGCAATGAGTTCAAGAAAGGTCCAAGTGTGAGTGAAGTGGAAAGGGTGGGAGATCTAAATAGGACATGAATCTTAGACTTTGTTCAACTTCTCACTCACCTGAGAGATGAATTCTAGGCCACAGGAGGACATGGGTTGATTTCAGGGAGAGTTTCAGTGACCCCCTGAAGTTAGGATTCATAGAATTCTCTACAAGAATCAGAATCAAGAGGGAAAGCATGGCCTTTGTGCCCAATAACCCTGGACTTGAATCTCACTTCCATACTTTACTATCTGTGTGATAGATAGTTCAACCTCTCTGAACTCAAGATTCCCCATCCACACACTGAAGGTAATAATACTTGTATTATTGACTTGCTATCCTCAATTCAACACCCTTTCCTGCATCCACACCCTGGCCATGGTCTCATCATGGGTCGAGTATACTCCCCTGCCCTTTGCTTTTATATTGGCTATGTGATTTTCTTGGCCAATGATATATGAATGGACATGCTATCAACATGGGATGAACATAGTCTGGCTAGCTGATAATAGGACAAGAAGAGAGATATGTAGACCAGAGTCACATTAGCCAACCTACAGACTTGAAGTAAGAAGCAAGACTATCCCAGCCAAGTTTGGCTTGAACAAGTCAAGCTCCAGCCAATCCAGAGATATGTAAGTGATAACAAACTATTGTTTACTGACGATGGGTTGTGGGGTGGCTTGTTACACAGTAATAGCTAACAGATGCAATAGCTAATAATACCTACCTCTCAAGCTGGTCACACAAATTAGACAATATTTAAGCTTCGAGTACAATGTCTGACATATATGAGAAGGCCAGAAAATGGAGACCCTTTCTTCCCTTACCCTGAATGCGAAGTTGGTCTGGTGGTTGCTGTCAGCTTCTACATTATCCTGCTGTTCCCATCTGCTGCTTCTGAGATACCCACAACAACTTTAAGGAGATGCATGTTTTCCTTTCCTGTTTCATTTGCCTGATGCCAATTAAATCAAATTTATGGAATTTACTCTGGTTGGTAATTATCCTGGGAAATTTATCTTGGACTGCTTACAAAGCCACTTCAGCCCCCCACCCCTTCCCCACCTCCCTGAATTTGCTGGCTTGGAACAGAGTTATGACTGCAAAGTCTCAGTTGTGAGGGGGGGGGGGAAGCTACTGCATTATTTATTTCTTTGTATTTGTATTTATCAAGACAGGTAAGGGATTTCAGGCTATTCGAATCTCTTATTAGAGAGGAGGGAAGTTTCAAGGATCTGGTCTCTCAGGCTGCTATAACTTCACGATGACCAAGTTCAAACTGAAGTTAATTATATCACTAAGCCCTGAGTGGTTCTACAAGGCCACGTGACTCATGCATATATTCTTTTATTTATTCATTCTTTCATTTCTTCTGCCATAGGAGATAGTGGTGGCACACATGAGCTCTGGAAGTAGATTGCCTGGGTTCAAAACTGTCTCTGCTGATTGCCAGAGGTGTGATCCTTGGTAAATTACCTAATCCCTATGAGACTCAGTTTCCCTGTTTGTAAACAAGAATAATAGTGGCCACTTCATACAGTTATGAGGTCAAAATTGTAGGATGCATGAAGATTTAAAGTGCTCAACACAGTGCCAGGCTTGATAGAGGTTTCCATTTTTCCTGTGGGCCCCCAGTGGGCTCTGCTCTGGGGACTGAACAGCAATGAAAGAGACATCACCCATGCCTAGGGGAAGGCACAGTCTTGTGACAGACACAGAAAACTGAGTCAGGCTAAGGATAGAGTGCTTCAGGGACAAAGAGAACCCACCCAACCCAGCCTGGGAAGTAAAAAGTCAAGGAGAGCTTCCTGAAGGAGGTGACATTTAAACCGAATCTTGGAGAATGGTCTGGGTTTTAGTTTCTTTTGTTTGCCCAGATTCTTGCCTAGAATACCACAAGTCCCCAGAGCCCAATGTAGTTCCACATGTTCCAGATGGAATGACAGAGGCACAGAAGGGTCTGGAAGGAAGGACAATTAACTCATACTCATTAAGCCCCTAGGATGAATCATATATTTTTGTATAACTTTTCTTACTTGATTCTCACAAGCCTGCAAAGTAGCAACCTTATTGATTTCATTCTACATAGGAGGAAATTAAGCCTCAGAGAGGCTGACTTGCCCAGAGTCACACAACTGAGAAACAGCTGATCAAAGGTTCACACCTGGATTTCTCAACTCTAAGGACACGTCTGTCTTTGTTGTGCCCCCTAGAACATTCTGACAGGAAGAGAGCACAAGTTATTGGGTTGCTAAAGAAGGAAGGGTCAGATCTGCTAACTGAACTCCTACTTCTGCAATGCAGTTAATATATAATCAATAATCAAAGTCAAAATCAGAGTCAGAATTAAAACTTCAACATTCCCGGAGGTTATAGGAACCCCCTTTATCAAAGGTTCCCCTTCCCCCCACCCACCCTCCCCAAAAAAACCCTCAGGGATCTCATACGAGAAAGCGTCTTAGTTTAGGGCTGGTGTTTGGGTTGTAATTTTCTCTGTCAGGCTGAGAGGAGGAAATATACACTCTGTTTCCTCTGCCTTTAAATTCAGAGCAGAAAGCACCAAATACTAAAAATACAGCAAGGATGTAAATGTAGTTAATTTTCCAATTATGACAAATTAAGATAGAGGAAATGAAAGGAGTAAAACCGAAAGGCAAGTTTGCAAAGCAGACAACGTGAGGAAGAGTCTGAGAGAGTAGAGAAGAGACAGACAGACGGACCGCCCTAGTTGAAAAAAAAGACCCAGAGAGAAAGAGAGAGAAACCACGTCAAGAGGGAAAACGTGGGAGGGTCAGGAAGCAAGGAAAGGCAGTGAATCAGAAAGAGGGAGCTGGGAAACTAAATTCGCAGAGAGAGGCTCAAGTTGGCTGATGAAGTTGCACTTGGCTATGGCTTTCACCTGTTCCTCCTTTTCCCCTCCTGCCTGCCAAGTAGCCATTCTGTGTTCTTCCACCTCCCTGTTCCTTAAAGGACCATTACACAGCAGGACCTCTTACAAGGAAGAAAACTATTCCCGGGACGAGAGCTGGGTGAGATTAAATAGAGAGCCAGACTTTCCCTGGCTTACTAATTTGAGGTGTTATTAGAAAATCATTTCACTGCATATTCAAGATACTTCCTGGAAGGCCAGGTCAATGACCCATTGCTCTGGAGGCCCTTTTAAGCTCTAGGACCTCAAAAACAACTCCAACCAAGCCGGGTCTTAAGAAGTGATTGAAGTGAAACAGAGCAGAAACCAACGGATTTTTCTGAAATCCAGCAGGTTTTCCTGGGGAACAGAGATAACCAGACACACTGGCTGATAGACCTGCATCTTCCTCCGAATTTTTCCTTAGGCGTTTTTGTCTCCCCGAGCTCAGGCCCTTGCAGCCCTCTAAGAAACGTAAGCAGAAAGAACTGCTGGGGACCAGGGAAGATAAATAAATCTGGCCTGACATCTCAGACTGTGGTCAGCGTGGCCACCAGCATGCAACTGGCCAGAACCAGTTCTGGATCCACCAGGCTTAAAGGGCCATGGCATGAAAGCCTGAGAGTCGTCTCGTGCTCCCCAGTCCCTCAGACTCCTTCCCTAAGCCCTGAGGCAGTCTGTCAAGCCAGCCTGGGCCCCTGAGAAGAGACAGGAGTGGCAAACATCTGGGAGGCTCTTTACAGCCCGAGACCCTCCCTGACCTAAGATGTGCATGCACTCAGTCCCCACTCTGAACCGCAGGGTATGGCTGAAGCTCAGAGAAACCTGAGGTCATGCCTCTATATTCTGTTACCAAAATAACAGAAACAAAAAGTAACAAGTTAAATATTAATGCAATATCACAAAAATTAAAGCAATGCCAAAATGTATAAAGATTGAAAGTCTGCTCAGTATCCATGACCCCATTGCTTTCTTCTCCCCAAAGTAACACTTTTTTAATTTTTTTGAAATGTTTTACTTATTTTTGGGAGAGAGAGAGCGTGCAAGTGGAGGGGCAGAGAGAAGGGGAGACACAGAATCTGAAGCAGGCTCCAGGTTCTGCTCTGTCAGCACAGAGCTGACCCGGGGCTCGAACCCACAAAGGTGAGATCATGACCTGAGCACCCACGGGGCTCAAACCCACAAACCATGAGATTATGACCTGAGCCAAGATCATGACCTGAGCCAACGTCAGACGCTTAACCCACTGAGCCACCCAGGCACCCCCTAAAGTAACTATTAATAGAAGCCTTCTGTGCAGCCTTCCAGACTTTTTTTTTAATGCACTTTTTTATATGTCCATACACCTGTGCAGAGTTTAAGGGCAACTTTATTTAAATAAATAGGATTGTGCTATATATACACAATCCCACCTCTTGCTTCTGGCATTAAACAATGTATCTTTCCATGTTTTCTCAACTATTTCCATGTCTGTATACAGAGCTCCCCCTCCATTGTCTTTATTTGTTACAATCATTTGATAGATAATTAGCTTGTTTCCAATTTTTTGCTCTCTGGAGCAATGTTGCAGTAAACACTGCTGGTCCCTCCAGCTCTGTACCAGCACCGCAGCATTTCTGCAGGATGAACACACATCTTGGAGGGGAACTGTGGAGGTGGTTTTCCATTTAGGGAAACTGAAGCCCAGAGAGGGAAAAAGTTTCTCTAGGTTACATAAAAAACCAGAAGCAGAACTGAGAGCAGAAGTTAAGGGTCCCAAGTGCCAGGCCAGGCACCCCTGTGACACCACCCTCATGACTGGGCATGAATTTGGCCATGCCCAGTCTGCTCCCATAGGCTGCGAGATTTCAGGCTGCTCTGAATAAAAGTTCAGAGGCAAAGGAGAATGTGGCAATACTGGCATGAGGAGGGAAAGGTTAGGGTGACCAGAAGGTACCCAACAGAGGACAGGGGAAGGAGCACTGAGGTTAGATTTTAAATCCTTCAACTCCCATCCTGGCTCTCCTACCCTCCACCAATGTCATTTCATATGACTGAGCCTCTGTTTCCTCCACTGTAAAATGGACTCTATTTCCATCTGCCAAGTTTTTTTTTTTTCAACGTTTATTTATTTTGGGGACAGAGAGAGACAGAGCATGAATGGGGGAGGGGCAGAGAGAGAGGGAGACACAGAATCAAAAACAGGCTCCAGGCTCTGAGCCATCAGCCCAGAGCCTGACGCGGGGCTCGAACTCACGCACCGCGAGATCGTGACCTGGCTGAAGTCGGACGCCTAACCGACTGCACCACCCAGGCGCCCCTCCATCTGCCAAGTTTTAATGTGAGAGCTGAACAAAGTGGTCTACTGACACGATAATAGTTTGCATTGCCTTAGCTCTTAACTATGTGCCAGCGACCCTGCTAAGTACTTCTCCTGAATCATGATTTGACCTTTACAACCCTCTGAGGTCAGTCCCATTTTTGTCCCCATTTTACAGATGAGGAAACAGAAGCATGAAGAGTCAGCCCCTGCCCAAACTCACCCAGCTAGCAAATGACAGGCTCCGGAGCTGAAGCCAGGCAGCCTGGGCACAAGGTCCCCCAGAGAGGGCAGGGCATGGCTCTGGAGGTGCAAGGCCCCAGAGTAGGGGACGAGCCAAGGAGGCCCAGCTAGAATATGCTGGACCTGGGCCACTGCCAAGTCCTGCTGCCCAGCCTCGGAGGTTCTGCTGCCCAGCCCCACTGCTGTGGGCCCTTCCATTACTGCTCCACACCATAATTAGCCAGCCCCGCAGAGGGTCCACAGTACCTGGGGCTGGTAAGGCCCTAATGGAAGCACGCTGGCCATAATTGCCTCCATCCATCACCCTGGCCCACGGAAGGGGACAGAGTCTGGCTAGAGATTTAAACAAGCCGTTTCTCTGCAGAATCCAGGGCCAATGACACGACCTGCCTTGCTGGGAGTTTGAACAGGCTGTGTGGGCCGAAGGAACATGCAGGCTTTCTGGCCACAGAAGGAGAGAGAGGAACAGGTAGAGAAGGGAGGGAAGCATCAGAAGGGGAGGGAGACAAAGGCAATGAAAACAGAGGTACAGAAAGATGGTTAGCATAGCAGAAAAGAGAAGGAGGTGATGTGCCAGGGAAGTGATTCTTGAACTAAACTCTCTGACTTCTTTGGGGAGTGAAAGAGAAAAAGAGAGAAGACAGAAATGGAGAGGGAGGGAGGGAGAAAGAGATGGTGGGGGTAGGAAGGGAGAGAGATGTGTGTGTGCATATTATATGTATATTGCATATATAAACATACACACATAGATGTATATAGTCTCATCTTGATGATACCTTAAAAGATCAATTTGATCATATTCTGGATTACTCAGCCCATGACTCCTGAGCAGAGTACCGTCATCCTTTTTAACTGTTCAGCCTGCTCCCCACCATTCTGTGAAAGGAGGATAACCCTCCCTTCTCCAGTGTGTGAACAAAGTAAGATGGCGTATATAAATAGTGCAGAGTACATGCTTATTAAAGAGGAGCTATCATTACTGTTTCTGTTTGCAAAACACTCAAAGTGTGGTTATCTGTGCAGACTTGGGAGAGTGCGTTTAGAGGAAGGGTCGTATGAGCTGGGCTCTGAAGAATGAAGAGTTCCCAAGGAAGGGAATCAGCTTTCCAGGTAGAGGGAGAAGGTCCTTTAAATGAGCAGCCAGCTAGGCTCGGGAGTGGCTGGAATGTTAGGAGTGAGATGACTGTGGGAGGTGAGGCCACGGAGCTCCTCAGGAACCAGAACAAGGAGTTCTGGCCTTGTGTCATTGGCTGTGGAGCCCTTCCCCGGGGCCCGTGCTCCCAGCCCACAAAGTTCCCCAAGCTCATCATGTTAATGGGTGGGGGGATTTGCATGGCAGACCAGAAGAAAGACAGTAAGTACTTGTAGTTCTTTTTGACGTTTCTGCCACCCTAGACAGAAGCTAAGTTGTACAGTTTTTATTATACCCAGAACGGGGGCATCTACCCTCCCTACCCCCATGAGGGAGGCACTGCTTCATTTCACCTGGATCCACGTTTCTCTTCTTCCGGAGGAGACAGCCAGGTTGCACTTCCCAGGTCCCCTGGCCATTAAGTGTGGCCACACGTAGTAGATGTTATCCGTGCTTTGCCCAATCCCCTTGGGTTCCATTTACTATTCCCACATGTCCATCCTCCTGTTTCAGAGTGCTCTCATTCCAAGTGCTTGCGCCTGCCACTTTCTCCTGAAGCTTGTCCTTGGCTAATGGAGTGCTGTACTTGTCAATCCAGAAATGCCCGGGAGTTCACGTGTCCCCGGGGTAGCCCTCAGCCAGTGTACGAAAGCCTGGACCCCTTGCCTTGAAATGGGAACCTACTCCAAGGGGTCATTTCCACCCCATGACCTCCCTCCTCGATCATACCAACTTTGGTGACTTTGTCTGAAATGACACCCATGTTTACCCTCTTCCCCTTTCGCAGTCCTGCCTGCCTCTCTACTGGCTTCTCCTGGGAATGCTTCCTAAAGAAATCACCTGCACATCAGTCCTCACTCAGGGCCTGCTTCTGGGGACCCCATCCCTGCACCATGTTTCTGCATTCAAGCCAGCAGAAAGTGAGCACTTCCTGGCCTTGCACAAAAGCCCACCTATGCTCCTCCATGCGCTTTTCTCTCAGGCTGACGGGAACAGAAATGACCGAGAGGGTCGGTCACCTTGGAAGACGCTTATTGATGATGACAGAACCTACAACAGCCTGGATCTTTGAAGTACTGCATGGAAGAAAGATATGTGCCAACCCAGAACTCTACTTTGGACAAAGTGAGAAATAAACTTCCACCATGCTAAGTCACTGAAATATTTATATTCGTCATGGCGGCTAGTGTCACCCACACTAAAATAGAAAGTGACTTTATTCTAACCCTCAGTGAAGCCTAGAGTGGGTGAAAGGCAGCTGAGGAAACCATTTACGCCCCCCAGTTAGGGCCCTTAGAGATCCCACACAAACTGGGCCTGTGAGCTGGGGGTACCTGTGGCAAAGCAACAGGACTTAAGGCCTCTTCCACCAGGAGCAGAATTCCCAGAAGACAGCTCTGCATAAATTCCCAAGTGCCTGGGGTTCTGTTGAAAGATGACCCATCACAAAGCATTTCACATCGTGCCCATGTAATAAGGACAAAAAAAAAATATTATCATCATATAACTATACATCATTGTCTGTTCTCCCCCTAGATTCTAAGGAAAAATGATTCTTGCTTTCTGAGAATATCCCTAAGATGTCCTTTGTTGAGGGGAATCTGGATAAGAGGCCAGTGAGAGAACATATTAATAGAAGTCAAAGGGGCTAAAACAACATACATAAAAAAGAATCAAGACAATACAGCTGGAAGGTCAGAAGAGAACCAGGAAATCCATGTGAGCTGGGTATTAGAAAGAGCTTAAGAGTTAGGAGTGAATGTTAGAGTAAGAAGGAAGGTTTGCAGGAGCGTCTGCTGTCTGGGTAGAAGGTGGGAGGGCACAAAGGCAGTCATCTGTAGACAGCAACTTGGGTCATGTCTTCTCTGCAATAAGGATGTCCTCTGTCTTTGGTATTTCCTTAAGAAACTGAGTGTAGACTTTAAGTACTCATAATTAATTTTTGGTTCCTGGAGTGTTTCTGGGAATGTCACCATGAAGACTGGTCCATTTGGAACCCTGGGATATATTTAGGATTTATCCTTCTAACTACTTTCAGGGGTCTCCAGGATTTTGTGGCAGTGTCCAGAACTTTCTGTCTCACCATTCCCACGATTCAAGGCACACTTCAAGTATCTTAGCCTCAACAAATTTCTTTTTTTATGAAATTTATTGTCAAATTGGTTTCCATACAACACCCAGTGCTCATCCCAACAGATGCCCTCCTCAATGCCCATCACCCACTTTCCCCTCCCTCCCACCCCCATCAACCCTCAGTTTATTCTCAGTTTTTAAGAGTCTCTTATGATTTTGGCTCCCTCCCTTTTTTTTTCCTTCCCCTCCCCCATGGTCTCCTGTTAAGTTTCTCAGGATCCACATAAGAGTGAAAACATATGGTATCTGTCGTTCTCTGTATGACTCAACGAATTTCTTAAATCTCTACCGTGAAAATTTACCACCACTTTCACCATCCTATTCCATACTCCCCTAGCTATCTGCCTGTGCCTCTAGTTCTTAGTTTTATCAGCTATGACCCAAGGTAACTGATACATTGTTTGATTTTTGAACCCTATTATAAAATCTTTGAGGATGGGTATTGTCTTTTTATCCTCACATCATCCGTCCTGCCCTCAATAAATGTAAAGATTTCTGTCTTGTTCCTCACCCTCTCTCTAGCACCTTTGAGATTACCTGACTCATGGTAGATGCTTAGAAAATGTTTGTTGAATGAATAATGGAAATAATCAATCATCTCCATCAAATCTGAGTTGTGAGCAAGTCATAACATTTGCCTCATTGCTACTTGGGTGTTTCCATGAACATTCACCTTTGCAGTCAGATTTGCCCTGCACTTAACAGACGGAACCTGTCTTAACACCCAGCCTGCCTCAGATGACAAAGACAAAGACTTCTTAATTTGGAAATAAAACCAGAGCTCAATACACCTCACCTACTTCCTGGATTGCTAGAGGAGCCTCTGTTACAAATATCCAACAGGGTACAAATACCCTTTTGGCCAAAGGAAAATCATACCTGTATTTTGGGCTCCCAAATCACACTCTCCTTGCTTCATGTAAGGGGCAAAACACAGGCCCTACAGTCATACAAACCCACTCCTCTGCTGGCTTTGGTGAAGTGATGTGACATCTCTAAACCTCAGTTCCCTCCTCAGCAAAACAGACATGGCAACACGTACCTCCCAGAACAACTGTGAAGATTAACAGAATGATCCAGGTAAACTCCCAGCACAATGTGAATACGTGCCACAGCAGGAGCTGCAAGATTACTTGTTTCCTCCCTGGATGATAGCATAGAGACAACAGAGATGGAAAAAAAGAAAACCCATTCTGCTATTTTCTGGATGATCGTCTTTCACGTCCTTTACATTCATCTGAGGAAGAAAATTCTCCTCAGTTGCTCCCTCCATCATGAGTTAGTGTTCAACACAACACTGGCAGAGGGAGGAGGCGGGAGACTGATCTCCTCATGCTGTAACCTTATCTCCTCAGACAAGGATGAAACGATAGCTTTGTCCATTTACCTCACTTGGACAATTTAGGACTGTGGCTCAATTTATAACGGAAGAAAAACACTCCACCTCTATTATTTTTTTTAAGGAAATAGTGAGAGAAATTTACATAGCTAAATGTACGAGGGCCAAAAGTGAAACCTCCCTTGTGAGAACAGAGAAAAGACCAGACTTTGTTCTTGGCAATTTCCTTCCACTTGAGAGGTCACTGACAATGCTGGGCGACTTCCAGTTTTGAAATGACCACCTTCCAGGTGCTGCCTGCTCCCCTACCAAATATGCCACAGCAACTAGCTCTTGAGAAATGGCCACGCGCACACTCTGGTGATCTTCTGCCTGAGTGAAGAATATAATTGTTACTCTAAAAAATATTTGGGGTGTTAAAATTATATGGTATGTCAAAATAGAGCCTTCTCTCAATGATATTTAAATTTTCATGGGTTTTTTACTCTCTTTCATAATATTGAAGTACTTTGACTATGAGACTAAAACATTTGCAAAGGCAAGTTTACTTACAGTATTTACGGCCCTTCAAACGGACCCACATTCAAAGGTCTAAATTCTCTTTTAAAATGTCTGATTTGAATCCGAAAAGAGGAGACAGGGGAACAGTGTAGATCATTTTAATTCAAAACCGCTCTTGAATTAAATCATCTGGATATTTCTGAGGGAAAATAACCCAAAGACCAGAATGACCCGGATAATTACCTTCATTATTTAAGTCAGTCTGCTAAATCTGGCCTAAATTACCAGCCTTGGAGAGCTTTTGAAGGAGTTGTTTCAGAAAATCAAAACACAAGGAATATTTAACAATATTTTTTTCCACTGGATTCACAGGCCCATGTGATGGAAAAGGTCAATGACTTAGACAACCAAAAAAAATCTTAGACTCCAAACAAACTATATGTTCAACATTTTGATAGAAACTTACAACTTATACAAAAAAAAAAAAAAATACTCGCAAGAACACTCTATCTTTTGATCCTAACAATCACTGTGTGAAAGATGGACCATAATCTCCACGTTTACAGATGAGTAAACAGATTGAGAGAGGGACGTGTTTTGTTCAAGGTCACATGACAAAAAAGTGACAAACTAGGGCTAGACCCCAGAATGTCTCACTCCACATCCAGAGCTATTTTCATTGTGCCATAGCTAAATCTAGATGGCTCCAAGGGCTGGGCTGAGAACCAGTGGTCCTACGGAGGTAAGTTCCCATGTGACTCTCCTGCTATCCTTGGCCTTGTCTGTCTCAACACAGGCTAAATACTAAACTCGATTCATGTCAATGCCTGTCCCTCCATCCAAATTCAATCTGAACCTCTAAGGATTGGGTCTAGAAATAAGTGTTTTTGAAGTTTCCCAAATGATTCTGACGCTCAGCATCAAAGAATCAATCATCAACAGCATCAAAACAACTTGAGGATCACTATGCTAGATTGAGTTTTGGACAAACAGATCCCACGTCTGGGTTTTAACAATCACAGACAGTTTAACTACAACGTACCTGGTTTCAGAATCACATCTTTTCCAGGCCTACCACCTTGCAACCTTGTGACATTGTGGACTCATGTTGGGCCTGTAGTGACCACACTGAGCCTCAGCCCTTTTCTATGAGAGTAGATGCTAAATCAGTTCTCCCTTGACCTATGTTTATAAGGGGGGATTTTTGAACCTGAATTTTTTGTGGATTATGATAAAGGACTAACCTGAAAACCAGGACTGAGGCTCAAGCTAAAGAGTAAAGCTGAAAATGGGAAAATTGGCTCAAGATTGGAATCCGTAAAGATGGAAAGCAAACAGGTGAGTTGGGGTCCTGAAAAATGATGGATGAAAATAATCTGACAGCTTTCAAGCTCACAACTCTCAGGAATTCTGGATAATAAAGTATTCCTAACTGAACACAGCAAGTTGCACATTCTGTTTTGGTTAAACAAACAAACACACTCTCTGTATCTGTATAGATATGCCTGTGTATGTTTTCTCACAAGGAGAACTGCAAGAAGGGATATTCACCAGGCTGGCAACACTGGTTATCTTGGCAGAGAGGAAATGCTTGGAGAATGGCAGGGATATAATTAGTGTTCCCTTTATATAGCCAACATGTGCTCTGTAATTTAAAAAAAAAAAAAAACATATGTGATGCTGTGATTTATAAGAACTATGTGTTTGGTCTTCATCCCCATTTCTCGCACAGAGCTCTTACAACTCTTGGAATTTCCTAAGTGGTGGGAGCTTTAAAGGTGTCTTTTGCCATATGAATGAGGTGACTTGGACTACACCTGAGGATGGGAACTGGTTGCCAGGAGAAGCAACCATGAGATTGATGAATGATCAATTATTTCATTAATCATGGCTAATGAAGCCTCCACAAAAACCCAAAGGACAGGGTACAGAGAACTTCCTGGTGAGTGGGGCCCCCAGAGAGGGCACAGAAGCTCCATGCCTCTTCCCCATACCTTGCCTGGCACATCCCTTCCATCTGGCTGTTCCTGAGTTCTACAATAAACCTTCTATCAACCAGTGATCTGGTAAGTAACATACTTCTCTGAGTTCTGTGGGCCCCTCTAGCAAGTTCATCAACGCTAGGGAGGAGCTCATGGGTCCTCCGATTCATAGGCAGTCAGTCAGAAGTACAGGAAAAAACCTGAACTTCTAAGTGTCATCCTAAGCTGGAGAGGGGTCGCTGGAACCTCCAGTTTGTAGCCAGTGGGTCAGCAGCACAAGTAACAGCTGGGCTTATAACTGGCATCTGAAGCAGGGGCAGGGAACAGTCTTGCAGGACTGAGCCTTCAACCTGTGAAATTGATGCTATCTCTAAGTACATAGTATCTGAATTGAGTTGCACTGTAGGACACCCAGCTGGTGTGTGGAGAATTACTTGGAGGTAACCCCCCCCAACACACACACACACATGTGCATACACATACATGTGTACACACACACACACACACACACACACACACACACATACACACAATTACTTGGAGGAAACTGCCCCCACTGCCCCCAACAGACTTGCATTGGAAATTGAGCCTCAGAACTATCTTAACATAAAATAAAGAAAATTGAATAAATCAATATATAAATTCACCAGCAGTCAAACTTTAGAAATTAAAAACTTAGTAATCTATAGTTTACATTTTATGGTGAAATGAATATTAGGTGGAAGTCGTTGATATGTTTTACACATGTGGAATGGAATTATCATTCTACACACATCTGTACTTCCTGCTTCTTTGGATGTAAGAGTCTAAAATCATATCAGTATCCCTAGAGCTGTCCTGCTGAGTCCATTAAACATCCCTCTCCTCCACCCATCCTGCACACACAAAAGAGGTGAGGTATAACTATTTTAAATATACAGCTGAGCTTAAAGGAAAGAAAAAGCAATTTTTCAGATGCCAGAACTGAAGGAGGAAATATGGACCAGTTGTAAGCAAGAGAGATGGCATTGAGCTACCAGGAGGGGCAGGAACTGGGAGGGAGAGGGGCTGCAGCACAGGTCCTATGCACTGGGGGCTCAGATTTAATGTTCATGCAGGGAATGGGACACTGAAGGAACTAGCAAAAAAAAAAATGTAATCAGGGAAAAAAATTATAACAAAGATAAAGAAAGGAAATGCAAGATGCCAAGAGTGAAAAAGGAAACTGCTAAAAACAGATCAGCAAAACAAAAGAACCAATGAATGTATAAAATAATTATAGTAGTGGTGATGATGATGATGATGGTGATGAATTTGAAGGTATGAAAAAGTGCAACATTTTAGACAATAATTACTTGCAACATGGGAGGGATGATCAAAGTAAAGCAGAAGGTAAAACTTTGATTACCTTTAGTCTTAGTAAGTCAAGAATAAATATTAAAATATTAAGGGTAATAGCCACTAAATGGAGAAAAAATAAGGGGAACTACTAAGGTACAAAAGAGTAATGAAGACCAACCACTTGTATTCTTGTGACAAAGGGAGGGGGGGAAATAAAATGGAGAAGGAGCACAGTCAACTGTAGACACAAAGGGACAGAAAGAAATGCAAACGTATCAGTAAGGATAGGAAGTGTTCATAGGGAAAAAGGGATGGTTCAAATTCAGAGAATCTGAAATTGGATTTTAATACAAACCCTGTTACAAGATAATCACAAATGATACACTCAAAACACAATGACACAGAAAGGTTGAAAATAAAGGGATAGCAAAAGGTACCCCTAATAATTGAGAAGGAAAAGAAAACTGGTGTGGCTGTATGAACAGCTGATACATCATTTCTAAGGTAAAAATCATTAACAATAGAAAGAGTCCTTACAAAAATGGTAAAAAGAAAAATTCCTACCAAAAACAAAATTCTAAAACAAGATGCATAAAAGGCACCACAAAGCTAAAACCCTGGGTGAATGTATTCGCAACCCAGATAACTGAGAACTAGAATCCAGAATCAATAAACGAAAGACAAATGAATAACAAAATTAGACAAAGGGTATGAATAATCAAGTCACAGAAGCAGAAACGTAAGAGTCAATAAGTATATTAAAACATCTCCCATGCTGGTAAAGAGAGGAATGCAAATTTGGAAAGGAAGAGTATATTTGCTATTCATTAGATTTGTAATTTTAAAAGATTGATGGTATAAATAACCAGTGAAGAAGGAGCAAATGTGAAGTGTTTACAATTGCTGATGAGAGGGGTGCCTGGGTGGCTCAGCCTGTTGGGCAGCCAACTTCGGCTCAGGTCATGATCTCGAAGTCCGTGAGTTCGAGCCCCGCGTCAGGCTCTGTGCTGACAGCTCAGAGCCTGGAGCCTGTTTCGGATTCTGTGTCTCCCTCTCGCTGACCCTCCCCTGTTCATGCTCTGTCTCTGTCTCAAAAATAAATAAAACATTAAAAAAAATTTTTTTAAATAAAAATAAAAAAGAAACAATTGCTGATGAGAGTGTAAACTGGCCCCATCCTTTGGAGATCAGAGTAGCAAGCTTAGTGCGCTCAGAGCTACACGTCAGAGCGTTTCTCCTTTTGGGTGTCTAGCCCAGGACTAAGGAACTACTCTCAACAGCTGTGCCCACGGAGATGCACTCAGTGTTCAATGCTGCCATTTATATCATAAGGTGGAAACCACCTAAATATTTCTCAGAGAAACTGGCTTATTCACACAACACTTAAAGTAAAGGGGCTAGCTTTTGGATAAACCTGAAGAACATAGTCCAGGGTGTGGGACGTGGGATGGGGGGGCGTGGGGGAGGGGAGCAAGTCACAACTGATAGGTACAGTAGATACCAAATCTGTACATTTTGGAAATACCACCAACGGTTTATACTGTTAACGAATTCAAACATATGAACAGAAGTACAAACCCAAGGGAGGAAAGATACAGAGGAATTTCAGAGTTCTGGTTACCTCTGAAAAGAGACAATTAGGGAAGGAATGAGGAGGGTAACTATCTTGGCAATATGCCTTTTCTTAAAAAAAAATTCTGAAGCAAATATGGCAAAATACATAAGACTCTTATACCTCACCAAAAAAATAAAAAGACAAACAAACATGCTCTTATACCTGGATGTATATAATTTTTTAATTTGTGTGTATTTCAAATATTTCTTAAAAGTTCGAAATAATGCACTTGAAGCCCAGAGAGGCATCAAGGAAAGGAGGAAGAGGAAAGGGTGAGGAAATTGGCGAATCTTTAAGGGTGGTCAGTAAGGGGCTCCCTGGCAGGCAGATTCTGATAAAGAAGTCATGGGTTAAGCAAGAAGAGGTGTTACAGAGTGCAAGCTATGGTTTCCAGAGGATGTGGAAGGATGAGAGTGTTGAGTGGCTTCAGAAGAAAAGCTGAGCAGGGTTTTCTGCCTGGGGAAAGACGGGGTCTGATTACCTGCATGCTTCTTCAGTTGCTACCACTTGGGCTGAACTCGACTGTTTTTATCGTGGTCTTTATTCCCAGCAAACATGCTGGGTCTAAAACCAGTCAAGTTCAGCACTTCAGCATTGTCAGATTGCAGAACCTGCCACTTCATGGAACATTATTATTCTATACAGTACAATAACAACAGGAGATGAACAGCAGGCTCAGAGAGGTCAAGTGCCTTGCCCTGGGGCACACAGGAGGGCTTCTCTGGCATTCCCACTCTGATTCCAAAGGTTTCCCTTCCCGGACACTATACACTTCCTCTTAGGGTTCAAATGAGCCCTTTGTACGTTTCCTATGTCCTGCAACAGATCCCAAGCAGTTTGCAAAGGGTTGTGGATAACTTTTTTTTTTTCCCATTGCCAGAATTAGACATGATTTCGAAAATAAGGATAAGACATCATGAATGTCCAAGTATTGGGCCTACAAGTCTGGGTGTAATTTGCAGGTCTAATATGGAAGTAATGATGGAGTCTTCAGGGCTTGGCAGCAATTGGTTTAAGCTGATCTCAGGGAGGGACTTTCTCTTGGTGGGGACAGATATCTTCTTGGTCCCCAGGTGAAGACCTCATACATCCCATCTAGCAAGAAGACTCAAGCACTGAACCCTCTCCATGGTAAGAGCCCTTTTTGGAGTTGATGCTGGGTTTTACAGGCCTGGAGAGCAGCTCTCTGCATTCTGCGGAAGGACATCACCACTGGTTTGATTCAAGGGTGGGAGCTGTTCCGCTTGGACAGCTCCAGTTCCAGGCCAGTGTCTCCTCTGCCTCCCTGATCCTTAGTCTGGTCTGACAAGATGGGCTCCAGTTCCCACCTGAGCTTCAGTGATTCTAACTGCACCATTAGGAAGGAAATCAGAGATCCAGTTAGAAAGCTAAAGCTGAAAGATAACCACCAGCAGCAGCAGCCACCACAAAATTCTTCAGCGTCCTTTATCTTGTCAGTCAGCTCTAAAACTCAGCTGAGACAGAAATAATCCGCCCCCTGGTGTGGGTTTTTACTGTGTCTTGCTATTTGGTGTCCAGGCATTGCAACGAGTCAAGAACATTGAAGAAAAGAAGTTGGCTTCTGGTCATGTCTCTGCTCTGGGCAAGGAGCTGCGTGAACCTGGACCTCAGTTTCCTCATTTTATGAACTTGGTGATTTCTTTCTCTAACTTGATTTGCAAGATCCCTTTAAGTTCTGATTTTTAACACTTTGAGCACCTACTATGTGTTGTAGGTAATGTAAGTGAACAAAGGGATGTTTATTGTATGATCTAACAGTCTGTGACAGATAATAAAGCAAGGGGTAAACTGGGCACTGGAAAGCATGGCAGTGGAAAGAAAGGCAGATCTCTAAGGGCTGGAGGAGCAGGATGGGCAGGACTTGGTGAAGGGTGGGTATTCCAGGTAAGGGAAATGACATCAGCCCATACCTTCTCAACAGCCCATGTATTTGTTGGGCTCTTTCAGTGGTAAGTCCCAAGACCCCAACTCAAACCAGCTCGAGGGAAAAAGGGGTGGGGGAGATTTGCTGAAAGAACAGCTGCAGAGACACAGACTTGAAGACACAGGACAGAGCCGGAGACTTGGCTACCAGGACTCTGTCTCCACCTTCTTAGTTGTGCTCCATTCAGAGGGCCTCCATGTAACAAGGTGAGGCAGGTGGTACAAGGTCCTGACTGAACCACAGTCTTAAAACCTGCGATCCAAGGAAAAGAGAATGAACTTGCTCTCCAACTTAGAAAAATCTGGAGAGTAGTTCTGAGGGCAGGATTATCTGAATCTGCATTACACATCACCACTGTGGGCACAGGAATGTGGGGGTTACTGGGATTCCCACAGAGCCACATGGGCTAAGACAGGAGTGGTTCTCCAAAGCAAGCAGAAAGTGCTACATCAGGGGAAAAAAAGGGGGGGTGGGGACAGAATCTGGGCAAACACCAGTAACTAATATAGCACTTCATATCTGTGAACCTAATTTTACAGAGGAAAAAGCTGAGGCTCAGGTTAGGTAACCTGCCCAAGGTCACATGTTAGAAACTGGCAAAGCCAAACCCTAACCCAGATCCATCTGGTCAAATCTGCTGCCCAGATCTGTTGTTCTCTCTTCTGATTTAAAAAGCAATGCATGCACCTATTTTTTTTTTTACTAAATGATATTCTATTTTTTTAAAAATGAAATTTATTGTCAAATTGGTTTCCATACAACACCCAGTGCTCATCCCAACAGGTGCCCTCCTCAATACCCATCACCCACCCTCACCTCCCTCCCACCCCCCATCAACCCTCAGTTTGTTCTCAGTTTTTAAGAGTCTCTTATGTTTTGGACCTATTTTTAGAATGTGGACAGCATGTTAAAGAATGAGAATGGTATTAAAGTTACCATCACTAGGCAATAATCATCACCAAAATGTTGTGTTTTCCTCTCGGCCGTTTTTCTTTGTATCTATGATAGATATTTGGCATGTGCCCTTTAATCACCTGAGGTCTTGAGGAATCCGCCAAGTACAGCCAAGGGCCATGGCTGTGGTAAGAGCAGCCCAGATCCCGACAGACCAGACCACCCATCCCCCACTTGCCGTGAGTGTTAGCTGATGGCTCACAGCTGCCCCCACCCAGATGCTTGGGAGGTTTCACCTGCTTCAGGACCCCACCAGCCAAAGACTGACTACAGCTGAGTTATAAAAGCTCGTCATCCTCTCCCTCAAGGCAGAGAAAGCTTGTTATGCTCAAGCTTCCTATAAAAGCAGGTACACTTTAGTTGAAAGGGCATCTTTGACTTCCTTTCCTCCCCTGCCTTGCTTTTATCACCTCCTTAGAGCTGTCCCTCCACTTCTTGCTGCTCAAGAAATCTCATCTATAGTCTGCTTTGCAAGAAACCTACTGCAGGTTAATGACTGAGAACATTTTAACTGTGCTAAGACCTGGGTTCTAGTCACCTGCCTTTTGAAGATGGATGGGCCATTAAACAGCAGGCCAAACCAAGCCCCAGGGACCACCAGCATTCACCTCTCAACATGGCTTTGTGATTTTCTGTTCCTTTTTATCCTCAAAATAACTCTTATGAAGTGCTAAGAGCTCTGTTTCCTGGTTTAAAAAGCCAATTACTTTATACATTTCTATAGTCATGTATTTATAGAATCATTAAGGCTCTGAAGAAAAACATGCATTATTCAGTTAAATTTCACTGCAGTTTATGGGAGGAAAGTATATGCTGTAGTAGAAGTCTTAATTTAAGGATTCATGAAGATTTTGAATGGATTGATTATCATAGTCCCTCCATTCTGAGATACACAATTTAATGTTTTTCGAAGTCTTAGAATCAATGAATACATTTAGTGAATGTTTTTTTCCCCTCCCATCCCAATCCCTTGAAATCCTATTAAATATTTCCTGTGTATTCATCCACATGAATTCTAGAATTACCTCATTGGATTCCAAGACATTGCCCACCTACAGTGAATAAAATTTACAATAAAATTAACTCAAACCTATAAATTAATCTGGGTAAAAAAAATGACATCTTTATAACATTGAGTGTTTGTAACCAGTACTATGGTATGCTTTCCCATTTATTCAAGTCTTCCTTTATTCTTCCCAGTTGATCACTGTCAGTTTGTGTAAATCCTCTACAATTGTTATTAAAGTTAGTATTTTGTATTGTCATTGCTAATGGGAATCTGAGTTGTTTTCCCTCGTATCTTCTACTTGGTAATGTTAGTCTATATAAAAGCTGTTTTTAATATTTTTTAAACATTTGGTTAACTTATACATCTATCCTATTAGTACTATTAGTATTTCAGATGATTATTTGGGGTAAGCTGTACAAATAATTGCATCACTTGTAAATAATGTCTCCTTTTTTCCATTGTTATGCATTTTATTTCTGATCCATGACTCATTATATCAACTAGCACCTCTATAAAAATTTTAAATAGAAATAAAAGAAATCATTGGAAATGACTCTGGTATTTTACCACTAAGCATGAAATTGAGTGTTTCATATATTTTTCAACATGGTATATACAATGTGTCTCCCTTAAGTAACTGAAGAATTTCCATCAATGATGGGGTTGAGTACTATCAAATGCAACTTTAGGCATTTATTAAATCAGACTCAGGTTGATGTGTGAAACATACTTTACAATTTGGACTAAGTTGGACACGGGGTTAAATGTCCGTTCTAGTGTTCACCTTGGCATTGACCAATTTATCTAACCTCTCCCTGCTTAGTTCCTTTAGCTATAAAATGATAACAACTCATAAGGTTCCACAATCACTGATTAATTAGTCTTGCTTGTATGACATGTCTAACACACTGATGATCCCACAATAGATGTTCAATTACCCACCATTTCCAAAGTGAATCCTACTTGGTCATGGTATATCATTCATTTAATATATGCATGGATCTAATTCACTGGCATTTGATTTAGAATTGTTGCCTTGATCTTCCTCACTGTGTGCCAAATGGAAACATCTTATTTTCTGTGTATTTGTACCACTTGGAAGAAAACTATGCCTTAAAAGTTGGAAAGGATACACTTATATTTTTATAATATATATGCAGAAAATTGCATGAAAGAGTGCATTCATAAATATGTTTGGATACAAAGTGTTTGAAGACTTATTTCCAATTTCTGTTCAATGTCAATGGCCATCATTTATTGGACAATTGTGGGCCAGCACAGAGCTAAGCCTTTCACGTGCATCATTTAATATCATGGTCACAAAAAACACCATGAAAGGAAAATTTCTCTTCCCACTTTATGGATATGGAAAACGAAGCCAGAAGAGGTTAAGTTGTGTGCCCAAGGTTACACAGTAAATGACAAAACAAGATAAGTCTAAAACTAAAATAAATCCTCTTATATACTAAGCAATGATGTATTTATTGAAATGAAGAAAATCTCAACTGATCTAATCCTTTGTTCATTTTTGGCAATTCACATTTGCTCTCAAAAGCACGCATTTCTGACAAAATTTGAGATATATTAGAATTCAATTGTCTCTCATATTTTCTTAGAATATATAATCTCCCCCACTGTCCAGTTATTCCTCTTCTAGTATAGTCCTAATTTTATACATTTATGCTAGCTTTCTCTCATTTATAATTGCCAGAAGTTTATTAATTCTACTGTCATTTTGAAAAGACAGCTCTTGGACTTACTCGTCATTTTTATGTTTTTCCTGTTTTCTCATTAGTTTCTGATTTTATCTTTACTATTTTCTTTCCCTGATTTATTTGAATTAGTTTTGAATTCTCTCTTATTTAAGTTGAAAATATTAAAACAGGGGTACCTGGGTGGCTCAGTCGGTTAAGTGTCTGAGTTTAGCTCTGGTCATGATCTCAAGGTTGGTGAATTCGAGCCCCACTTGGGGCTCTCTGCTGTCAGGGCAGAGCCCACTTCAGATTCTCTGTCTCCCTCTCTCTCTCTGCCCCTCCTCTGCTTGCGCACACACTCTCTCTCTCAAAAATAAAATAAACATTAAAAAAAAGAAAATATCGGGAATGCAAGCTGGTGCAGCCACTCTGGAAAAGAGTATGGAGGTTCCTCAAAAAACTAAAAATAGAACTACCCTAAGACCCAGCAATTGCACTACTAGGCATTTATCCAAGGGATACAGGTGTGCTGTTTCGAAGCGACACATGTACCCCCATGTCTATAGCAGCACTATCAACAATAGCCAAAGTATGGAAAGAGCCCAAATGTCCATCGATGGATGAATGGATAAAGAAGATGTGGTATACATATACAATGGAATATTACTCAGCAATCAAGAAGAATGAAATCTTGCCATTCGCAACTATGTGGATGAAACTGGAGGGTATTATGCTAAGCAAAATTAGTCAGAGAAAGACAAAAATCATATGGCTTTACTCATATGAGGAATTTAAGAGACAAAACAGATGAACATAAGGGAAGGGAAACAAAAATAATATAAAAACAGGGAGGGGGACAAAACCGAAGTGACTCATAAATATGGAGAACAAACTGAGGGTTACTGGAGGGGTTTTGGGAGGGGCGGTGGGCTAAATGGGTAAGGGGCACTAAGGAATCTACTCCTGAAATCATTGTTGCACCATATGCTAACTAATTTGGATGTAAATTTTAAAAAATAAAAAAAAATTAAAAAAAGAAAATATTAAAAACATAACTTTCCTTCAAATACACCTTTAGCCACTTTCTTTTTTTTTTTTTTAAGTTTATTTTGAGAGAGAGAGAGAGAAAGTGCATGTGCTAGCAGAGGCCGAGGAGCAGAGAGAATTCCAAGCAGGATCAGGGTGTACTCAGCACAAAGCCAGACATGGGGCTCAAAGTCACATGAGACCATGATCTGAGCTGAAATCAAGAGTCAGATGCTTAACTGACTGAGCCACCCAGACACCCCTGACCACTTTCTATGAGCTTTTAAATTTAGGACTCCTCTTTTCCTAATTTTCAAATAATGCCTAATTGTCGTTTTGATGTTTTCTTGGACCTAAAAGATATATGGAAGATACTTTTATCAAGGATTCAGAATTTTTCATTGACATTTTATACTAAGTTTAATTTTATTTCATTCTTATCAGAGAATTTAATCATAACCATTTCTGATATTCAGATTGGCAGGGTTTTTTTTCATAAACTAGCATAGGTTGATTGTGGTAAATACTCCATGAACAATGACTATTTTTTTCTCTCCATTTTCAGAACACAAAATTTAATCCAAACCCATGAAATTGAAATCAATGTGATTAAATCACCTATGTTCTTTTCTATTTTTTGCCAAAGACTATGTGATGGTTTTCCTATTTTGTTTGGATTAGGAGTTTGAGGTTTTGGTTTGGGGGAGTTTTGTGTCTGTTTATTGCCCCAACAGCTGAAGCATACAATATATGCCCATCAACGGTGATTCAGGATCATGTAGAAATGGGATCACTCTCTGAATATCAGGGGTGTGTGTGTGTGTGTGTGTGTGTGTGTGTGTGTGTGTGTGTGTATGTGTGTGTGTGTGTGCGCGTGTTTTAAAAAGACTATGCAGAGACTCTAATACGATCTTTTAGATGTTTTATACCATTAGTGCTGAGAATCACTAAGCATAAATTAGTATCATAGCATTCTTGTGAATTCTACCTTTTACCAATATAAAATGACTTCCTGCATCTTAACAACTGCATTTGCCTTCCACTATATTTTTCTTTTCCTGGTATTAATATTGCCACTCCTATTCTCAGTTTCACTTTAATGGTTTTCTCCCCCTCTCCCTTTTAGGTGAAGCTTTGACAAATAGCTGTAAATGGCTTCTGGCGCGTTTTGAACCCAATCGGAGAGGAATTGTCGCTGAATAGGGGAATCTAATCTAGCGCCATTTGCTGTCACTGATGTTTGGCTCTCGCGTACGTAACTGATAGCTTTAACTTACATCAGTCAAATCAGCTTTTAACTTAATCAGCTTTTTGTGATAAAACGCTTCCTTCAAGTTTTATGGGCCAGTCCTATACCTGTTTGTCCTCGCGTCCATCCCTTGCCCTTGTCCTGACCCTGCCGGGCTGCATATTCCCGTGGCTCTCATAGGCTGGCTCCAGGCTACGTTTGGCCAGTGGGAGACATGGGCAGCAGAAGGAACAAGAAGTCAGCCTATCTCCCCCACCCCTCTCTCCACTCTGACCTCTAGATCTCCTTCCCTTTTGTCACTGTCCCCTTTCTCTGGGCTTTTCCTCTGCTTCCAGAAACAGTGTCTTAACTTTGCCCTCCTTAACACTAATCCCATCTTCTGCAGTGTTATTTCTTTACTGCTTCTAATGCAAGCTTTATTAGGCTATTGAGTTTCCATTTCTTAATTTTTATTTCAGATCATCTCTGCTTGCATCTAGCAACTCTTTTAATCTTACTGTCTCATCTGTCATTCCATGAATCTCAGCATTCAAATTTACTGAGAGCACCAAGAAGCCTCATTGTAGTAAATGGTGTTAGTGACTTTTCCATTTTTTTTTCCAAAGGTTTGTTCTTCCTTTGAATCTAATATCCCCCATCTTATGTCCCAGAAAATCTTCAGAGATCTCTTGATTTTCTTACTGTTCGTGCTTGATAAAGGAAAGACCTACTCAGGTGTGTGCCAGCAGAGAGTCTGGATGGATCTTCTTTATCATTAGTATATGATGACGACCAGCATCCACATCCAGACCTTAAGCTAAGGGCTGCTTCATATGTACAGACTCTTAAATTCCTAAGAGTCTCGTGTGCATGCTGGACCAGAACAGATTCTCTGACTTCACAGCCTGGCCTTCTGAACATGGAGAAGGGAATTGATTCCAGGATAACTTTATGCAACCCTGTCCTCCTCGGGGAAAGCAGTACACAGATCTCTCCACTAACCAGTGATCTCTCTCTTCCTTCGTCCTTTCAGCTTTACAGACTTCTGCCATGATCCCTTCCATCTTTTTAATTTCTCAGGAACTGTAGTCCCATGATGGCTAAATACACAGAGGGGATAATAAGGAGTGGTGGAGGTCAAATGGCCTCAGAACCAATCAACTTTTGGGTAAGAAGTAGAAGTTTCCCTCCTTTTTGTTCAGAGGAGACCCTGTGTCTTTGAGGTGGGAAGTAGACAGAAGCAATAATTGAACATCTCCTCTCATGTGTCTCCTACTCTTTTACCCAAGAGTATCATCCTTGCTTTACTAAAGCAAAAATTCCTCCCAAAGTCTAGAATCCTTGTCATTGAAAAGCAGTGGTGTTTTCCTGAGTAGTTTCAGAGGAAGATGGTGGAAGAAAAAGAGAAGCCAAGTGCCACACAGGTAGACGCCACCTCAATTTGGAAATCCTATCCATGTTCTTTGAAAAAACATCTCCTGGGGCACCTGAGTGGCTCAGTTAAGCATCTGACTTCGGCTCAGGTCATGATGTCATGGTTTGTGAGTTCAAGTGTCGCGTCGGGCTCTGTGCTGACAGCTTGGAGCCTGGAGCCTGTTTTGGATTCTGTGTCTCCATCTGTCTCTGCACCTCTCCTGCTCGCTCGCTCTCTCTCTCTCTCTCAAAAATAAACATTTAAAAAGAAAAACACATTTTCTTCCCCCTCTCCAGGTTTTCCTGCCTGATCCATGGTGTCCCTATCCAAAGGGGACACCAAGACATTACCCTCTCTGTACTCTTGCCACCTAACAGGTCAGTATCAAACTGCCCCAGGTCTGGAGGCCTCATGCCTCCTTTCCCCATGGCTCCTCTTCCAGCCCAGCCCTTCAGAGGTTGGGGTCCGCCCAAGCCCACTTCCCATTTCTCTATGCGGCTGTTCCCACAACATATCATTAGTACTCAAGGGGACTGTTGTGGAGTTGCCTGCTAATTCAGCATCCTGTGATGTTGACCCAGATTTGGATAAAAAAATAAACAGAAATATTAAAATAACACTCCCGTTTCAACTAATTACTATGTCAGGAACCAAGAGTTCATACAACAATAGGAACAAAGAATTGGATGTGAGCAGAAATTTTGCAATTTATTATGACCTACAGAACACATTATTTTTTACTCCTCACCAGACAGCCTCCTAAAATTGCCATTATGTACTTTAACACGTACTTAATTTTGACTTATGTTTTTCATGACTTGGGTGTGTATCCATCTTCCACTTAGGCTCCATGTTCATGTAGGACAAGAATGGTGTCTCACTCATCACTACATCCACAGTACTGAGTGTTCAATTCTCCCCCAAAGGAAAAGCTAGGAGCTAAACTGATTCGTTGGGTCCCATAGAGTCAAAACTAGCATTTATTACGTCTCTTAACCTGGAAACACAAGTGTCCCTAAATAGAACAGAAGCACAATAAGAACTGGGTGAGTCAGGATAATGAGTAATATTAGAAGAGGAGCTAAGTGACTATAAACAATAGCCAAAGTATGGAAACAGCCCAAATGTCCATCGATGGATGAATGGATAAAGAAGATGTGGTATAAATATACAATGGAGTATTACTCGGCAATCAAAGAGAATGAAATCTTGCCATTTGCAACTACATGTATGGAACTGGAGGGTATTACGCTGAGTGAAATTAGTCAGAGAAAGGCAAAAATCATATGACTTCACTCATATGAGGACTTTAAGAGACAAAACAGATGAACATAAGGGAAGGGAAACAAAAATAATATAAAAACAGAGGGGGACAGAACAGAAGAGACTCATAAATATGGAGAACAAACTGAGGGTTGCTGGAGGGGTGGTGGGAGGGGGGATGGGCTAAATGGGTAAGGCATTAAGGAATCTACTCTCGAAAGCATTGTTGCACGATATGCTAATTTGGATGTAAATTTTAAAAAATAAAAAATAAAAATAAGAGGAGCTAAGTGTAGTTTCTGAAACAAGAATGAAGATTTTAGGACAGATACTGTGGACTACACTATAAGCCAGGGTATCTAAGAAAATGGAGCAGAAACTGGAAGATGGAGCTATTGTCCCTATTTAGCTTGAAATGTGAAATGTGGACAAACAAGCTATATTTAAAAAAATTTTTAATGCTTATTTATTTTTCAGAGAGAGGTAGAGAGCACGGGCACACACATGAGCGGGGGAGGGGCAGAGAGAGAGGGAGACACAAAGTCCAAGCAGGCTCCAGGCTCCAAGCTGTCAGCACAGAGCCTGACGCGGGGCTCAAACTCTGAGATCATGACCTGAAGTCCCACACTTAACGGACTGAGCCACCCAGGCACCCCTAAACAAGCTATATTTAAAAAACAGCCAGAGTGAGTGTGAAATAGACAACTGATGAATGTTTAAATGTGCACAACCAAAATAAATTACAGAAGGGAATATAACCTTCCATCCTCTCATTCCTCTGCCACAAATTCCCTTTCCCTAAAAATGTTATATAAAAGTTATCCTGTACCTAGTAACTGCAAACAAAACAAAACAAAACAAAACAAAACAAAACAAGGCTTGGTGTGTAGGATTGAAATTGCCCATATGTGTCACTTCAAGACCCATCCCTCACTTCTGTCTGCCATCTTGGGTGACTCCCCTTTCTGAGCGCGGCTTCCTCAGCTGTAAAATGAGAATAATACTACCTATGTTACAGGGCTTTTTAGATTGCATCGCATATAAAGTATCTGGCACACTGGAATCATTCAATAAGTGTTCGTTTGCATCGTCTTTCATCAGAAGCCCTCGTGAGCCTAATGAGAGTAAAGGAGAGATGCTTACTTAACAATTTGGACCAAAGCGACTCTGGTGAGCTGACGTGCATTCTTGATTTCATTACGTGCCAGAGGATAAAAATGAACAGTCCTCTGATGGCACCCCAGCCCTCGCAGCTGCCTCTCTGCAGAGGGATTTACGTTCTGCGTGATTAGGCCTGAAATGGACAGGAAGCTTTATTGTGCTAGGCTGGCAGGGTATGGAGGAGCAAATTGATAAAGATGCCTGGGTCAGTGGCAAGCTGGGTGGTTCCTAATTTATAGAAACACATCGAGAACCATTACTCAGGCCCTTTCTTCCTGCTCCCATCCCCCCCACCCTTTCTACTAGACCCTTCTCTGCTCCTCTTTGCAAAATGGGGACTTATTTATGGGAGGGAAGAGGATTTACTGATAAGGATGAGGCATCAGCCAACCCACAGCCAGTAAATTCCCAGAGAAATAACATCTGGTAATTTGCCTTAATACAGCAAACATTTGTTGAACTCTCTCTGCCAGGTGCGTGGACAGCAGTGATGTGGGGGACACACGGGTTAGATCTAGCCTCAGCTCCTTATGCATACAGCCTCTCTGAGCCTCAGTTACCTCCTTGGGAAAAAAATGGGGATGATGCTAGTTTTTCTCGCACAGAGAGTAAATGCTCAATGGAAATTAGCATTTATCAATATCGTCCACCCAGATTTCCAGACTCCAAACCTTGGCATCTTCCTTAAAAACTCTTCCCATTGACCAAACCAAGGCTACAGATGCCAGGTTTACAGGAAATATCCCGCCCCTCTCAGGACAACTGTGCTAGTTCATCCCTTCTCTGGACTTCTGCTTCAGGGAAAGGGGAGGATATAGGAGGGGCAGGAAGGGCACTAACATTCATGGAGAAACTCCTTTGGGCCAAGGTGTAGTCATTTTAGACCAATCCTTTTAGTAGTCTCCTAGTGAGTCCCTCACCTTCGGGTCCACACTTTCCTTCAGTCCTCCAGATCAACCAAGATATATTTTTCAAACAAAGTTCTGATCCTACTGGGGCCTGATTAAAATCTTCAAGAGCTTCTCATTGGCTGTCATATGAAGGTCACAGTCTTTGGTCTGACAGCCAAGAGTCTTCATGATCTGCTCCCAAGTAAACCCAGGTCCCAGGTAAACATCTAACTACTCTTCACCACCAACTCCACAGTCTACCCAGATTGCTTACGTTCCAAGCATTCCACTCTCACATCATCCTTGCTTTTATTCATGCAGATTTTTACTGATATTGCATTGAATGTCCATATTAATCTGAGAAAGACTGACTTCTTTAAGCTATTGATTGACTCTTCCCATTCAAGAGCACAATACATCTCTTCACTGATTCTGGCCATTCTTCATGGCCTTCAGTAAAGTTTTATAATTGCCTTCACATAAATCTGGCATATTTCTAAGTAATCCCAAAGAGTTTTATCTTTTTTGTCATTGTGCTATTATGAATGAGATCCTTTTATATATTACATTTTCTAATTACATGTCTCTGATCAATAGGAATGCTATTTTTTCTTCATGTTCATCCTGTATCCGGACCTTATCGAACTCTCTTATTAGCATCAACTGCTTTTAGCTGAATCTCTTGAATTTTCTAAGAAAGCCACATCATCTATTAATCATGACTTTGAGTTTAAACAAGCATGGTAAATTTATGATAGGGATATCGAGGCACCTCACAAAGCCCAGGAGCTCAGGAACAAGCAGAATCAGAGTCTCAAATCCATGAGAATTATGTCCTTCCATCTGTCTCTAATGCTGAACTTAAATTCAGCATTTTCATGTTAATTTATTTTTGAGTGGATTAAAGTGTACAATCCTTTCCTTGTTGGTTTGCTTCAATTACTTTATGCATTAATTCAAAAAATCTTCATGTTATAAAAACACATATATACACATACTTAGCTACAGATTACTTTTTAAAGACATTTTTCAAAATAGCCTGAAAACTCAAACAATATAAAACAAATTTGTTTTTTCCCTAAACACTGCAAGATAAATAAGTGTTGCACATGTAGCTAGAGTCTATTTTTTATTGTATTTTTTTAAAATAACAATACAGGAAAATTGGATCTTTTTTGGTGCACAGTTCTAGGAGTTTCAACACATATATAGATTTGTATAACCAACACCACAGTCAGGCTACAGAGCAATTCCAAATAATTCTTTTGTACTGCCTCTTTTTAGTTAACACTTCCTCCCATCCCCAACTCCTGGCAACCTGTGACCTGTTCTCCATCGTTGTAATTTTGCCTTTTCCAAAATGTCATATAAATTAACCCACACAGAAAGGGGAACCCTCTTTCACTGTTGATGGGAATGCAAACTGGTGCAGCCACTCTGGAAAACAGTGCAGAGGTTGCTCAAAAAATTAAAAATAGAACTACCCTACGACCCAGCAATAGCACTGCTAGGAATCTACCCAAAGGATACAGGAGTGCTGAGGCATAAGGGCACTTGTACCCCAATGTTTATAGCAGCACTTTCAACAATAGCCAAATTATGGAAAGAGCCTAAATGCCCATCAACTGACAAGTGGACAAAAAAGATGTGGTTTATATATACAATGGAATACTACTTGGCAATGAGAAAGAATGAAATCTGGCCATTTGCAGCAACATGGATGGAACTGGAGGATATTACGCCAAGTGAAATAAGCCAGGCAGAGAAAGACAGATACTGTATGTTTTCACTCATATGTGGATCTTGAAAAACTTAACAGAAGACCATGGGGGAGGGGAAGGGGGGAAAAAAGTTACAGAGAGGGGGGGAGGCAAACTATAAGAAACTCTTAAGGACTGAGAACAAACCAAGGGTAGATGGGGTGGGGGAGAGGGGAAAGTGGGTGATGGGCATGGAGGAGGGCACTTGTTGGGATGAGCACTGGGTGTTGTATGGAAACCAATTTGATAATAAATTATATTTTTAAAAAAATTAATCTGTACAGATAATGACATTTTGAACCTTCCTAATATTTGTATGTTTCTTTTTTCTTGTCTTACTGCTTTGGCTAAGATGCCATTAGATTCTGTTGGTTTATTTGCACTTCCCCAACTAGACTTTGAGATTCTAAAGAGTGGGGATGGTGTCTCCTTGAGCACCTAGGCCAATTCTTAGCCAATGTACGAGTTTACTACATGTTTGTGGAATAACACATCAGGGCATAGTTGTCAATGGGTGGGCTTCCTATAGGGCCACCATTCAAGCTTCCCACAACACCAAAATTATTTTCCAGGAAAGGAGTACCTTCTAGTGCCTAGATGGGTCGTAGGCCTGGAAATAAGTCCCCAGGCCCATTTTTGTTAATTAACTCATCAAGACACAAAGGGAAAATCCCACTTATTACATGCTCACTGTGATACATGCAATTGTCAGCCTCTAGTTAGAATTAATTACCTAATGTGGGTTTCAAATTTGAAAGACAAAAAGCTCTGCCTATGTGCTCATTTGGTGTTAATTATTATGGAAACCTGTTTCAACCCAGAGACTCACTCAAAGGGCTGAGGCTCTCCCTCCCATGTAGGATCAAGAAGATAACCAGTGTGATGCTGACTGACTATCAACAGGGATCTCTTGTTATAGCAACATCTTGGGGAGAAGAGAACTCACACTCATGGTTCTCCAGGATTTTTATCAATGTTTCCCTCTTAAGAGAACTTCTGTGGAGAATTCAGGATATCTTAGCAATCCAAGAACAAGAGTTCCAAGTTCAACAGGCAAATGGAAATAAAATTAGGAGGGGCTGGGTCTGGAACCAGATCCCCCCATTCAGTGGGGAAGCAGGAAAATTACTCCCAACCACTATCTATGGAAGGGTCTCTACCCTTCCTTCGAGACTGTGCAGGATGATAGCTTCTTATACTTGCCAAAAAACGAATAGAACAACCTTCTTGTCTTGAGAGATATTTGTTACATTTCACACAGATATTCCACGGAAGCATATCATATTCTGATCTGGTACTGGCCTCCCATAATGTGTGGGTATTTTCCCCCTTTGTTCCATAGCCATTGATGCATCTGGATCCATCTACCTATCTAGACCACAGCCAGAGTGGGAATCAGAATTCACACTGGGGCCAGCTGGGCAGCCAGCAGTTCTAATTTTCACAGCTGAAATAAGTCCTACTTTATCATTCCTGTAAAATTCTGCTGCCTCTTGCTCATTGTTTAGTCAGGGCTGGTAATACAGCTGGTCCCTTAACAAAGGCACTGAGGATAGGTTAATGATTGATGGCAATAGTTCCAGAATCAAAGATTTACTTCTACCCTAACCTCAGAACCATGAAAAAAGAGTAAGACATTTAAAAGATAAATTAAAAAGTTAAAATGATTTTCAAAATTCAGGTCCTCTATTGGCTAGACTTAGATAAAAGTCTAAGCTTTTTTTTTTTAATTTTTTTTTCAACGTTTTTTATTTATTTTTGGGACAGAGAGAGACACAGCATGAATGGGGGAGGGGCAGAGAGAGAGGGAGACACAGAATCAGAAACAGGCTCCAGGCTCTGAGCCATCAGCCCAGAGCCTGACGCGGGGCTCGAACTCACGGACCGTGAGATCGTGACCTGGCTGAAGTCGGTCGCTTAACCGACTGCGCCATCCAGGCGCCCCAAAAGTCTAAGCTTTTATCTGGACGATAAAGCGGGAGAATGGGCTCATTTTTGCTTCTGTCTCTCAGCAAACCTATTTCCTTCCCTTGGGTTGGGTCCTACCAAATCTGGACTGATTTCAACCGGAGGTAAATCTGTAGGCAGGGACCCCGGGAAAAGATTGCAGCATACATAGTAATATGCATTGAAATCACCTGGATTTGATATTGAACTGCAAATACTGATTGGTAGGTCTGAGGTTCTTTGTTTCTGAAGAGCTCCCAGATGATGGTGATGCCATAGACCACACTTTGAGTGGTCATGTGTATTAGTTTCCTATTGCTGCTATAACAAATTACCATAAATTTAGTAGTACAACATAAATCTATCTCCTACAGTTAATGGTGGTCAAAAGTCTGAAAATCTATCTCCAACAGCAGTTAATGGATGTCAAAAGTCTTACAGGACTAAAATCAAGGTGTCAGCCAGACTCTGCTATTTCTGGAAGCTCCAGGAAAGTATCCTTCCTTTGCTTCTTCCAGCTTCTAGAGGCTGCTCACATTCCTTGGCTTGAGGCTCTGCCAACAATGCCAGCATTCCAGCCTCTGCTCCCATTATCACATCACCTTCTCTGAATGTGATCCTCCTGCCTCCCTTTATAAAGACCCTTGTGATGACATTGGGCCTATCTGGATAATCCAGGATTATCTCCTGGTCTCAAGATCCTTAATTTAATCACTCTATAAAGTCCCTTTTTGCTATGTTAGGTAACATGCATAGATTCCAGGGATTAAGCCATGGATGTCTTGGGGAGTGGGGGTATATCATATTCTCTGTCCACCAGGGATTAGTAAGCCTGAATGAAATGGTTAAGGATATGGTGGTTAGGTGGTTGATGTTTGGAACTGGTCTGGGTTCTCACAATGACTACGGGCTGTAAAGAAGCAATATTGGGAGTTCCTATGATTTGAGCACATGGGTGGACAGGTTGTGATAGCTTTCAGGAAGTCTAAGAGCAGGTACTGTGGTTTGGCTGAAATTAAGACAGGACTTCAGGGACTGCAACAGAGCTCAGGCAGGGGCCAGTTCAGACCAGCTCTAGAAGTGACAGAAGCTTAACTTGCTTCACATCTCATTTAAGAACAGAGAATTGAAAAAGCTCTTGGCTTCTCTTTCTCACTATCCCACCTCCCAGGAGACCTGCTTCTCCAGCCCTAATTATTACCAGCAAAGAGGAACCAGTTGGCAAAGTGTAAGTGACAGGAGCCTTGAGGGAAAGTGACCATATCAGCTCAGAGTTCCTAATGGCCAAGAAAAGGTTGGACACATACCCTAAAAGTTAAAGAAGCTTTCAGAAAGTCCAGACAAAGATTGGCGTAGGCTGTGACAGAGAAGATGGGCAGTTCTCAGAGCCCCAGTCTGATCATTTGTGGCCCTGGAGAGAGAGGTAGAACATGTGTAGATAGGGATCTCCCCAGGGGGTGTGGGTTTTTGAAGGTCAAGCAAAGATGAAAACTTGGCATATACCAAAGGGTGGCTGGCATGAGGGTGATACTAACTGGTAAAAATGGATGGGGAATCTAAAGCCCCAAAGAGCTGGGGCTACAAAAAGTGTTCAAAAACAAGATAAGCTTTCAGAGTTTGGTTTAGAAGACCAAGAAGATCAAGTAAGGGAAGAGGTCTGATCTTGGGTCTTGTGGGGGATATTCTCTGCTTACCCACCCCTGCCCCCAACTCTCTACTCTGCCATGAATCCCTAGAGAATGAATGATCTCTATGGACTCTATCACCAAACTCTCTCTCTGGTTTTGGCTGGGCTTGAACAATGGGAGACATAGGCAGGAGACAGAAGGGTAGAAGTAAAGAAAAGTCAAGGTACTCATTTTCCAGTTCCCTCCCTGCTGGACCAGAGTGGGCCATGGCTGTATTCTCTTACTCAAGGCCACAGCCCCTGGCAGATAGCCCTCTCCTAAAGCTACAGCTCTCTCTTGGGTACTGGCAACTGCTCCCACTAAAGACCTTCTGTGTTCCACCAGCTCCTGTTAGTTTCCACTCAGTTGGCCTGCCCCTTCCTCAAAATCTCTTCAATGAGCCCTCTGAGGGTCCCTCTGTACCCCAGCACAGCACTTGTAACCTGCCTTGTTCCCCACCCACCACACTTCCCTCTTTCTGCCCTACTTCCCCCTCCCCTTCTCCTCCAAGGCGCTCAAGCTCCCTGTGTGCCCCACCCTCCCTCCGCACTCCATACAGTTGCTTCTCCGGGTGCCTGTGTTCATGCACAATATGTCTACACTGGGACTCATTAAAAAGGAAACAAGTTATATTCAGAGCTTGAAATTTTTCCCCAGTTGGAGAAATTGGCAAAGTCTAACTTCTGGAAAACATGGAGAAGAGATTCTTCTAATTTTATAATTCCATTTTGCTTGGTCATATTCTGTTTGGGTCTCTGGGGCACAATTAGCTACAATTACCTATAAGGCAGAATTATCCTGAAATAGTCCTGAAACCCAACAGTCATGCCAACCACTGGAATGGAGGCTCTGGCTCTGTATATATAAGTCATTGTTTCTCCTCCAAAATAGCCCTTCCTCCTGTATCCATATTGATTGGCTCCATCTACCCAGTGACCTAAACCAGAAACCTGTGGATCACCTAGACTCTTAAGAGCCCTCACTCTCCTGTGACCCCTGGGTATGTGGCTCAGTCACTTAAGCATCTGACTTTGGCTCAGGTCATGATTTCTTGGTCCGTGGGTTTGAGCCCCACATCAGGCTCTGTGCTGATAGCTCAGAGCCTGGAGCCTGTTTGGGATTCTGTGTCTCCCTCTCTCTCTGCCCCTCCCCCGCTCACACTCTGTCTCTCTCTATATATATATTAAAAATAAACACATTTTTTTTAAAAAAAGAGCCCTCAGCCTCCTTCATCCCCTGTAGCTGATGAATCATCAAGTCCTGTCCAGTCTAACTATATAAAAATCTCTCATGGTTCAACCTGCTTCTCCAGTCCATTTCTCCTGCCTGCTTCAGGACCCTATCTATCAGTGCTCTCTTAGATTATTGGAACTGCTTCCTGTTTCCTGACTCTAGTTGTCATACATACCCCCTCCAGTTATGTATACCAGCTGCCACTTAAAACCCCCAAAATGCTCAACACCCGCTCTCTATTCAAGAACCTTTGGTGGTTCCCTATTGTCCAGAAAAAAATGACCTGAATTTGGAACATGCCCTTTGAGTCTCTTTGTGATCTGAAACCCTGCCTATGTGTCTGTCAGAGACTCAAAATGGATAATGATGATAATTCAACATTTAACTGCTGGCTTTTTTGCCATGCTCTGTGCAAGAACGTTACATGGAACCTCAAGTCTCAGCTCAGTTGGAGGTCTCCAAGGGATCCTTGACTTCCAAAAACTTGCAGTAGGCTGAGTTCTGATGTGTCCTCTCAATTCCAGCATCCATGCACCCCAAAGCTCAAATTAGAAATGCTACTTAACTGTCAGAGAAAATCCAGGTCCCTTTCAAGAGGGCCATGAAAATGCAGAATAATGTGGGGGTAGATATCCTAAAGCAATTAGTAAAAACAAAGACAAACCATTATGTAAACACACAACTGTTTAGTTCCATGCAGATTGCAGTGAAGATACTGAGAACAAGCAGAAGGAATCGAATCCAAGTTTTTTTTCTGCCTCTTCTCCCAGTTCATTCTAATTCTCTTTGAAAATTAGGCTTCCATATGGTTAATATTAGGTCTCTGTAGCATTAAGAATCTGCAGTCTTAGCTCGTTAATACTCATTAACAGGAAAGGCTCATAATAATAACCTTCGCGTCTGTGCGGCCCTTTATGGTTTTAAAGCCATGCCATATGCATTATCTCATTTAATCGTCTGTAATCCGTGGGATATAGGGTCCAGCTAGAGGAGTTCATTGATTGAGGAGGAGGATACCCCCACTCAGAAACCACAGGAAAGGATGGGAAGAAGACCAAGGGTGTCTAAGATGTAATGAGATGTGATGGCTAAATCAGTTCAGTGTAAGGCTCTGATTTACAAAATATTTTTAAAAAGAAATGCTGTCAGTGCTGCTTGCAAGAGAATAAAGGAACAGGAATGGATTTAACAGAGGACTGCCCAGAACAGACCCGGCTTTAATGAGCAGATAAAAGCTAATTTATAATGAGCACATCAGAGTGTGGCCCATCCAAGACTGAACTTGGCATCTTTTGAAACAATGTACTTGAAAGACCACAGCATTCTCAGACTGGGTTAATATCATTCTTGCCCTTGGCCTTTATTTTCACCTTAAACCAAGAAGGATGTTCCTGCTTGTGCAAGGTGGGCACCCACATTCACACATAACACAGTATGATAGAAGAGGAGATTTAGAGTAGAGCTCTGGAATCCCAATGACTTGTGCTCAGCTCCTTTGAAAACCCTTCTCCTTCCAAGATACACCAGCTCTTTCAAGCTTGGGTTTCCTCATTTGTTTTAAAAAAAAAATACTACTTATGTCATAATGTGACTGTGAAAAATCAAATAATCCAAATGACAATTCAACAAGTTACCAAATCCTCACCTAAGTTTTCCTATTAGTATTACTTGTATTTAAATATAGACTTCTGTGTGCTTGCTGGGTCTCCAGTGTAGCAGGATTCTCACACAGAGAGATGGACATGGAGACTCTTCTTTCCAGGAAGCAGCTTTATTCGTGCCAGCAGGGACTCAGCAGGCTAAGACTCCAAAACTGCTGAGTCCTGAGCACAGCAGGGCATAGCCTTTTATGCAATTTCTACTTCTTTGTCTCCCATATAGGGTGACACATATAGTCTGATTGGACACAGTCCAAGTTACAGAATCATGTCAGTTATGCATACGTGTATAGGAGGTGATTGGGCCATGTTGCACATTGCCTTCCTTTGTTCTAAGAAGACCTCTACCACATTCCTTAGGGAGGGGCTCCACCACACCACCACTACACTTTGAACCCCAGAAGAGCAAGTACTGTAGCTGATCTCTCTATCCATCTAGTGAGCCAGCACAGGACAACCCAATAGCCCTGCTGCAAGGATTAGATGAGTCCCTCCAAGTCACATGATTTAACAGTGCCCGTCATAAGTACACGATCATTACTGGCTCTTATTGCTATAGTCTGTTAATATGTGTGGCCTTGAAAAACTTCTAAGTCCTTGAGAAATGTTGTTTTGTAAATATTTAGGGACCCCAAAGTCCACGGGGGTCCACAGGAGTTCATATAGCAGACAAGGGCCAGACCCCAAGTCAAGAAAAATGGCTCTCTGGCTGGCTCTACCTCCACTCCAAATGCAACTCCAGACAGCACACTTTTGCTCTCCAGACCTCTGTTGCTACCATCTGTTAACTGAAAATAGAGTGAGAAGTTCCTTGAGGGCCTCTCAACTGGAGATAGTACACCCTAGGGCTGGAGCTATATAGGTGATGAGGGAACATAAGGCAAGCTGACACCCCCTACACACCCCCTCCCCAGGTGGGTTATGTGTGACATTTCTCAGGCACTCCTGGCTCCCCAAGAACAAAGAAAAGGGAAAAACCAACACTTAACTGATAGAGATCACAATCATGTAGGACAGGAGTCTGCATCAGTTTGCAACTGCCTTAATGATTTACAAAACAAAAAAAAGGCAATCTTATCAATAGCCTAACCACCAAAACCCATAGACTCAGTTTCCTGGAACCCTAACATCACCCTCCCCTCCACAGTGATGTGGGGGAACAAAGGCAAAAAGGAAATGGTAGGTAAAATTAAATTTCTTCATAACCTGCAGCCCATTGACAAATACTTGAGGCAAATACAGAGTATAACACTTCTCCAGGAACTCCCTACCTTCCTAATGCTAATACCCTACTCTTGGAAAACAACCTTAGTTTGATAACAGCTAGGCCTCCAGTATCTTCTGAGTCTCTTTAGCATATGAATGTCCTTTTGGAAACTTACCTCCCCCAACTCTACAGTATATAACCAGTCACTTCTCACAACCCCCTGTGCAGCCCCTTCTGCTCACAGGTCCTGTCCCCATGCTTTAATAAAATCACGTTTTTGCACCAAAGATGTCTCAAGAAGAATTCTTTCTTGGCCATTGGCTCTGGACCCCCACCACTCCAAATCCACATCACGTGGGCTTCAGTAGGCCTATCTTTTAGTGCGGGGAATGTGTTAATCCAGAAAATACAATGAATCTTGCATCCTTTGCAAAAGGGAAGTGATCTTGTCTATACTGGAAAGTTCTAAGGATTACATGAACTGAGATGAGCAGGCCAATGACAGGTAGCAAACAACAACTGTATATTCCTTTTCTCCCCATTCCCTAGCATGCTGTGGTTCTAGAGTCTATGGTCATAAGACAGGACTGGGCAAATCACAAATCCAGTGAAATATTACCAAGAAGATCCAATGTGTTACCATATTGGGGTTACCATATTTAACAACTTCTCCATTGAGACAGAAGTAGCCACACCAGATTCCCCTCTGAGAAATGGGGCAAAGATCTCAGGCCACCTGGGGAATGGCTGAACTCATAGCCAAGGTCTTTGTAAGAAGTTCTGCCCCACTCTGGGCCTTGAATTACAAGGCATGATGCTCTTGGCTCTGGCTTGAGGCCTTGTTTCTGTATGTGATAGTGAATTTTCTATGCCAACTTAAAGGGGCTATATGGTACCCACATATTTGCTGAAACATTATTCTTTGTGTGTGTCTGTGAGGATGTTTTTGAATGAGATTGACATCTGAATCAAGTAGACTGAGTAAAGCAAATTGCCCTCCCCAATGTGGGTGAGCCTCATCCAATCAGCCAAAAGTTTGAATAGAGTAGGCTGATTCCCCTTCAAATAAGAATAAATACCTCCTGCCTGCCTACCTTGACCTGGGACATTGGTCTTTTCTTGCCTTGAGACTCAAACTGAAACACTGCCTCTTCTTGACTATCCAGTCTGCTGGCCTTTGGACTGGATGATACCACCCCACCAACTCTCCCCAATGTGCAGAGTGCAGACTTCAGGACTTCTCAGCCTCCATAATCATGTGAGCCAATTCCTTATAATAAATCTATCTATCCCATTGGTGCTATTTCTCTAGGGAACTCTAACATGCTTGGTCATCGCCCTGAGCTACAACTAGAGTGGAAATAATCATCCCATTAATGATGCCCACCTTGACTACTGGCTGCAGATATCACTGTTAATCCCTCCGGAGAGAGAGCCTGCTGACCCAGCCCTAGGCCTTGGATCTGCTGCAAGGGAGTCTTGGATTAGTCCATGCAGCATGAAGGGAAGTTCTCTGGATCAGTAGTTCTCAAAGGGTGGCCCCCAGATGAGCAGCAACCGTATTACCTGGAAACTTGTTAGAAATGCAAATTCTCAGCCTCAGCCTGAGATCCTGTGAATCAGAAACCCCAGAGGGAAAGCCTAGCTATCTGGTTTTAACCAGGCCTCCAGATAATTCTGATGTACTCAAGTTTGAGAACATGGCTGTATAAAGTTTGGTGTTTGGGAGAGGGGCTATATCCATTGAATTGAGGCAGCTGGAACCATTCAGTTTAGAAGTCTGGGTTCAAGTCCTGACCCTACTATCCCTCCACCTATCCATGGGATCTTGAGCAAATGATTTAATCTCTGTAAGCCTCAGTTTCTCCCATGTTCAAATGGGTATAATAATGTCTTTCTAGGTGCTCCTAGTTCTTCAGGGAATACAACACCTCCTAGGGTATGAGAAGTTAACATGCACAAAATAATGACCTGGACCTTGCACAGAGTTCTAGCTCTCAAATCTTTACTTTCCCTTCCCATGTGGCTAAATAATTCTCTTCATATTTCCCTGAAAAGTCTCAGTTCTTTCTCATCCTGTTCACTTGATGTTGGTGCTTCTCAAATTTTAATAGGGCCTATGAATTACCTAGACATATTAATATGCATATTCTGATTCCTTAGATCTGAGGTGAGATCTGAGATTTGGCATTTCTAGTAAGCTCCCAAATGTTGGTAAAGCTTCTGGTCCATGGACCAAACATTATTTAATAAAAGTCTAACCAAAATAGCATCCAATTTCCACCAGATAAAGTTCTACTCACCTTTTACTGCCCAGTCCTAACAGGACAGCTTCCATCAAGACACTGAAAATAGATTAAAGTATGGGTTGGAGAACAGAAAGGCTGAGGGCAGAAAGAGGCTTTAGGAAAAAAAATATGACAATATTACTGGCATGAGGGGGTCAGCCCTCTAACTAGGGAAGATCACTGGTGGAAGCAGTTAGGAGGGGACATGACTGAGAAATCTGAGCAAAGGTCGAGCTTATTGACCAATGAGTTGTAGAGAACCAACCAGAACAGGTGATATTTATTGAATCAGAGAACAATTGAGAAGGAGCAGGTGAGAGAAAAGGAAGTATATAATCAGCTTGGGTATGGACCCTGGGTTGGGGTACCTATAGGTCATCCAATTGCAGATGCCCAGTAGGTATTTAGATATTTGGGTCTCGAATCAGCAGAGAGGTCTATGATAAATGCTGAAATTTAGAGGTCACTTGCATGTAGAAGTAGTCATAATTGTGGCTGAGATTGTCCAAAGGAGGATGGAGAAGGTACCAGAGCTATATGAGCAGTAGGGTGCATGCACATACCCATCCATGCCTGTCCTATCTCAACCCCTGTAATAGTCCGTTCTTTAGGTCCATCTCTCCCAAGCCAGGGCTTTGAGGGGCTGGAGATCTGGAGAGGAACTTACGTATCTCCTTGGTGGAAGAAACATGTGAGAATTTTGAAGGCAGTTAAATCCTGGTTAAACTTCAGCTCTGCCACTTACTAGTTGTGTGGCTTCAAGCACATTGACTCAGCTCTCAGAGTCTCTATTTTGTCATCTATAAAATGAGAGTAATAACATATCCCCAGCTGGGTAGCTGCTTCTTGGCACCCAGTAGGTGTTCAGAAAACATGAGGTCCCTTCTCCCTTTCATCCCCTTGCTGCCCAAAGGCCAAAAATTTAATGGTTCTCAGTGGTGACCCTCTTGGATAGTGGCCATTTCAAATCTGCCTCTTTGAACCTATACTCCATGGGGCTCAGGATACTTCAACTGCCCAAAGCAGAGATTTCTTTCACCATCTTTCCGTGTCTTACCAAGAAGCATGGTTCCATGCACCTCTTCTGCCCCAACGCCATCTCCATACCTGACCCTTAAAACTACAGCTATCCACACCCCCCAACACTATTTCCCATCTTAAATATTTGTTGAATAAATACATCTACATATGAAAATTCCTAGGCCCAGAGATGTCAAGAAACTTGCCCAAGATCACATTTTTGCCTTAAATCCAAGGTCACACAGTTGAGTACAAAATCTGTGCAATTTTCATGTTCCAATGATATCTTAACTTGTTTTCACTTGAGTAAGACTTCTGATGTATTTTTATTTTTAATTCTGCTTCTCCCAAGCCCAAATTTATGGTCTGCAAATGGACCCAAATGGCTTCTGCATTTGCCAAGGTCATTCTCTATCTGTCCAAGGGAGAGCTCTGCCCAGGGGTCACTGTGTATAGATGCTGCCCCCGTAATGCAGCTGTGAGGAAGTTTCCCCTGGGGCATAATGGACTTTAGGGGTCAATGCTGTTGTTCCTGGCTTTACACTGCCTCTTGTTAATGTGCTAACTGCCTCCCAAGGAGAAAGCCCTAGTCAAAGTGGTTGATATTACATTATGCTCTTGAGAACTAGAAAGCAATTCACAGTGACAAGGAAAAAAAAAGCAACAGATGATGTTAGGAAGCCAGGGAGCAGCTCCTCCATCCCTCATGTTTTCAATTGGGCTTCCTAGCAGGGGGTAAACAACAGGTCTTTCTCTCTCCCCCACCCCTCTTGTTGTCACCACCCACTGTGGAGCTGAGCTGGGCCTCCACCCACCCCTCAGACCCCTGTCAGACACCACAACACCACCACTGCCAGCCAGCATCCTCCTAAGATCTGTGAGCTCTCTTGATTTCAGAAATAATTGCATGCCCCCTGGTAACAGGTCTCTATTTCCTAAAACCTTTCATTAAACAAGACGACAAGGCATCCCATTCAGGGCTCATGGTTCAAGCTTAACAGCATTTGACCCAAGCTGCAGTTCATAACTGGGAGGCAGGGACAGAGTGTTGGCTTATTAATAATGCACCAGCTAGAGTTACCAGACCAGCAGAAGATCAACACATTCACTGGGCTCCTTTGCTCACTACCATACATTGTTTTTCACCCTGAAGCTGTACAGAAGAATTTTTAAAGTCCTAGGCCATCTTCCCAAAATGTTAAGAAGCAGGTAGTCTACAGATTTCCATGCCAACTTAGTACGGAGTTTGTAATTACGAATGTGTGTGGTTATTTGACTGAAAGCTGTCTTCCCTACTAGGCTGTGAACTCCATGAAGACAGGGCTGGCACCTGTTTTGTTTGCATTTCTTTCACCGGAGGTACTCAACATTTATAGCATGAGTAAATGAATGAAAGATATACACAGAAAGGGTAGAACTTTCTACCTCCCTACTCTGTCACTATGCCACAAGGCATGCTGGGAGCCAATGGGGAGGAAGCTGGAAGACTGAGTCTAGGGGAGCCCAACCAGCCCTAATGATCTGGCCCCATGAGGTCAGCGGCCAGAATCATATAGTCTGAAGGGGTTGTCAACTATCTCTTCCTAAGAGTCCATGTTGATGGTCCCAAAGGAGGTAGGAGATTGGTTTCAGAGTGGCAATGGCTAAGATCTAGTGGTTCAGTGGCCAGAGAGGGATGCCTGTGTGCACAGTGAACACACACCCACACATTGGCGATCAGTGCGTGTTATCAATGTCTATCAACACACATACAACACGAGTTGCTCAGATGAGCGAACCCCATCCATTTCCCAGCAACTAGGGTTACACCCACATGAACAATCCTTTAGCCCAACCAAAATTTCATTCAACCCTGATCTAATCATTCTTGACTCATCACATCTTTCCATGTCAAGGACTCTCCAGGGATTCCCAGGTAGCAACCTGTGCTACCATGGAGTACAATCAAAATCAGAGAAGGAGTTGGAGTTCTAAGCAGAAGGAAGCTTTAGCCCTCTTTGCTGGGTGCCCCTAATCCTTAACTACATCAGTGATAGACTTCCACCCACCAGCACCTTGAAGTTCTTTGCCTGGGGGGCTGTCTCCCACTACAAAAGCTTACTTTTGCCCATGAAAATAGCCAGCCAGGAGGCATTAGGCATTCAGTCTCCATACTCCCCCACTGATTTCATATGCCCAAGGTAGCCTTCAACCAACATTTGATGGGGGGTCAGTGTGTAAATACCCCAGTTCTCTCACCCTTCCTGTGCGATAGCTCTGAGGCATGTTCTGCACTGGCTCCTGGACCCTCCCCAGTGGGTTGAACCCCAGCCACCGCAGGTTGGATGACACCCCTTCTACCATTCGCCTTTCCTTCCCAGTCTCTTCACCACTCCTTCTCCAGCGCTTGGTGGGATCAGCTCTTAAACTACTTGCACTTGAAACTTTGCCTCAAGTTCTCCTTATGGGGGCGCCTACTTTAACACAGGACTGTTTGTGTGCAGGCAAGTGGCCAATTTGGGGAATGCCAGTGTTTGGTGGAAGTGGAACAGAATACAGATGAGAATGGGGGAGCTGAGGCAGGAGGGGTTGTCTGGGGGCACTCTTGAGGGGCTTCTTGTACCAGGCTGGGGAGTCTGGTTTTACCTGAAGGGCAATCACAGTCTGTTACCCAAGGGCCCATGTGGCAGACGTCCATGTGGGAACAGCTCTTGAGACCACAAGGGACCTGACATCATCTAGTCCTGCCCCATCCAGTATCTGAATCCCTTCCCTCCTCAAATGCTCCCAGTAGATTGAGAGCTTCTGCTCTTGCCAGGCTGATTCAGGTCAGCCAGGTCTGACTACTATTAACTTTCAAAAAGGTTTAGAAGTAGACCCCTTGTTTCTTAAAGAGACCTAATTGTTTTCTCATATGAAAGTCTTTCAATATATAAACCATGTCTCCTCCCTGACTCTTCTCTTCTCCGGGTGCAATCTCTCCAGTTCCTTTCCATCCTTCTCTATGTGACAAGGTCATTTGTCCCTGTTCCACCCAGGCCTGTCTTCCTCATGGACGCTAGATTCTCAACTTTGGGAATGATATTCCAGGTGTGATCCAACCAGCCCAGAGAAAAGGAGACTTCCAGTTTCTGCTTCCTCTCTGGCCCATAGGAAACTGTTGACCAAAACCATTTTCATGCCCTCATTCGTTTATTCATTCAATATCTATTTATCACTTACTTATCATGTGCTAAGCACTCTTCTAGATGCTGGGTATAGGTCCATAGAATTTGTTTAAACCCTGCTCTTACAGAGCTTATCTTCTAGAGCAGGAGTCAGCAAGCTACTCCTAATCCGGCCTGCTTCCTGTTCTTATAAATAAAGTTTTATTGGAACAGAGCCATGCCCATTTGTTAGTTTACAAATGGTCTGTTTTCACATTACAACATCAGAATTGAGCGGCTGTGACTGAGATTGTATGGCCCACAAAGCTGAAAATGCTTACTATCTGTCTCTTTACAGAAAGTTCCTGACCAACCGTCCCTTTGCAGAAAGTTCCTGACACCCATTCTAGAGCACCCACCAGAATGTTAACACCCAAGGTACAACAACAGAGATACAAAGTCCCTGCTCTCAGAGCTTGTGTTCTAGAAGCCCAACTATACACTAGGCAGTTTTGAGGACACTGGG
Organism: Prionailurus bengalensis; assembly: GCF_016509475.1. Classification (NCBI taxonomy): domain Eukaryota; kingdom Metazoa; phylum Chordata; class Mammalia; order Carnivora; family Felidae; genus Prionailurus; species Prionailurus bengalensis. Next base: position 18,348,769 of record NC_057354.1, read on the forward strand.
ATTCTGCAATGAGCAGTCAAAGAATCTTCCCTCATGGAATGTTCTAGAGGGCTCATAATGTGCCAAGCTCTGAACACACTAGTACAGAGGCAAACCAGACTGACAAAATCCTTATACCCATGGACTTGCCAGTCCAACTGGGGACAAAGCAATAAACACACAAATAAACAACAGCACAGCTTTCAATGGTAATGCATACTATGGGAAAGTAAGCAGGAGCTGAGATGTCCTTGCATGGACTGTTACCGTGTGCTCCCCAATCTCCTCCTTGTACACTTGTTCAGAGTACAACTGGAGGTCCTGATGTGGAAGTAATTATGTTAAACTCCATCTAGTTGGGCTGGGCTTTTGGTCCCAGACTGTTGAGATGCCAAAGGGAACAGAGCCAATGTTGTCAGTCCCCTAGGGCAACCAGCCTGACCCCAAGCCCACAGATGCACAACACACCCTGTGTGTCTTCTCACCCCTTCCTTTCAAAAGGAGGATGGCTGGATGGGTGTGTGTCTAACACTGACAGCAATCTCTACTGCTTCGCTTAAGTATTTTTGCACACAAGTTCCCCTGCTCAAGCATTCCTTCTAATTACCATTTGCCTTTTACAATGTGTTGTGCAGAGCTCACAGGAGTGAGCTCGTGGTGAGCAAGGGCCCCTGGGGTGGCAGGGAAAATAAGGCCCAGCTATTAGGGGTCTCGGGGAAGTGACGGCTTCTGTATCTTCCACACAGGGGGGAGAAATGGCCCAGAAACTGCGTGGCACCAGGCCAGATGCAGCACCGTAGGACCTGGCTCTGAGATGGCTTTGTGAGGTTAAGAAGTACCACTGACTTTGGAGGGGATGCAGATGCTCTTTCTAGAAGCTTGGAATGTACTGGAAAGTTTCCATTCCCCTGTGGATTGAGGGACAACCAGCTGCTCCACCAGAATCTGATTTCTGTATGCATGCAATGCACTCATTCAACAAATACGTGGTGGGTGGGTACTATGAGGACCACAGGGTTAATCCCTGGCAGGCAGTTAAAACACTCCCTGAAACATACTATGCACGCAGTCAGTGCTCAGCTGTCACCATTATTATGATACCCAGGCACAGATCATCATTCATTCATTCATTCATTCAGTCTTCCAGCAGACATCAGCAGAAGGTCAGTAATGCACCAGGCTGCTGGAGGTAGAGACAGGAACCAGGTGACAACAGACATGACTTGTCAAGGAAGGGGATGCAGGGCAAGGGAGAGGGAGGGAGGAGGGCTGCTGGCTTGCGTTCTTAGGAGGACGGTAGTGGTGTTCATGGAGACAAGGAACCAAGGAAAAGGCCAGCAGCACTGGGCCAGGGGTGGGGGGTGGGGGGTGTGACCAGTAGAGTTACCTGCAGATATCCCAGTAGAGATGTTCATTGGGTAGCTGGGATATAAGCCTGGGGCTCCACAGATCTGCCCAATACTCAGAGGAGACCAGAGAGAGGCTGCTGGGGTACTGGGGGTGTTGGCACAGGCTGGCTTTCAAAGTGGCTTATTTAACTGAAAACCAAAGGCAGTGATTTAGCCTCAGCCCTCAGCCCAAGAAGCAGGTGAGACTTATCTCATAGGCCACATTTATTTACATATACACATTATATTTTTTATATATAAATTTACGACATATATGCATTTATAACACACATACATGTATATCCCATATTTATATATGTAATGTTTGGGGCATCACTCCACCAGTATTTACATATAATGTCTGGGGCATCCCTCTGCCAATGTCTGCTAGAAGACTGAATAAATGAATGAACAAATGAATGCATGAATTAGGGACAGCGCCTGGGTATCATAACAACCAAAGCATTGATTCAATGTATACTGTGTTCCAGGTACCATTCTTTTTTTATTTTTTAATTGTTAAATGTTTATTTTTGAGAGAGAGAGAGAAAGAGAGTGCAAAATGGGGGAGGGGCGGAGAGAGACAGAGACACAGAATCTGAACCAGGATCCAGGCTCCAAGCTGAGAGCACAGAGCCCAATGTGGGGCTTGAACCCATGAACCATGAGATCATGACCTGAGCTGAAGTTGGACACTTAACCGACTGAGCCACCCAGGCACCCCATCCAGCCTCCATTCTAACACACATTTCTAACATACATTAACTGACATTCACTCTCTTTCTCCATATATAGTATACACATACATACATATATTCATAGGTACTGTGCAGCCAGGCTCTGTTCCATGGGCTTTACAAATATGAACTCATGCTCACTACAACCCAATGATTAGCTAGTATTATTCAATTTCACAAACAAGGAAACACAGAGAGGGTAAGTGACTTGCTTAAGGTCTCCCAGCTATTAAGAGCTGGAATTCAAACCCAGGCAGTCTGGCTCCAGGGTCTCTGCGCTTAGCTGCTGGGCTTTTGCTGCTTCCTAGCACCCGTGTAGCCCCCGTACAAGCCTGGAGAAATGGCCCTCCCCGCCCAAGTGCCATGCCCAGATCTTGTGGGGCTCACAGCAAGGGTGCCATGCTCCTCTGTCCCTTCCCTGGGGCCTCTGCCCACATGCCCCTCTCCTCAGACAAACCTGGCCCCCCTGCAGCCTTGGCTCCCTGCCTTCCTCCCCACAAGCTGGGGCCAAGGACAGTCCCAGGACCCTGGACTCAGCAGCAGGGACTGGAGTCTTGGTGGCAGGATGTCGGCTCAGTATCTCTGTATGGGCTGCCTCCTCCAGCTTTATTAGATGTCTTCTAAAATAGACTTTTCTATTTCAAACACCCCCACTTACCACTCGCTGCTCATCTTTCGGCACAGCCACTGTGTTTCCCTGTCATCATAATATGCTGCTTAGACTATCACAGACAGGCTGACTTTTTGTGAAATAGCAGCCTCTTGAGAGAGACTTCTTTCTCTCTTCTAATTATGCCATTTTCCAGCTGGCCCTTTTCTTTTTGAAAGGTGAGCCTCGGATTACTGGCTGTTCAACTATTAATTTCAACGTTTTGATCACACTTATCGGATGAAGGCAGGAAAAGCCTTTACATGATCGTACAGTTCTACTGTCCTACCTTGCAAGGGAAACAATCATGTCTCAGAGAAGGAGCTTGGCTTGTCTGAGATCACCCAGCCAATTAGTGGTGGAACTGGGGCCAAAACTTGAGCCAGTTAATATAGCGGCAGGGGGGTGGGGATTTAATAATAGAGTAATAATTTTTTTATATCACAGCATCAAAGTATACAAACCATGATTTAGTTCTCAGGTCACTGGACTCTCTGTCTTCTATTGATTTATATGCTGGATCATCTCATCTAAGGAGAGAGGGCCCTCTTCTCCCAAAGCCAACTGTCCACTCTATCCACATTTCGAATTCCCAGTGCTCTCATCCCATAAGAATCAAGTGCCCACAAAGACATTTGAAGCTTATCGAAAGGCAAGGAGTACAAATTTGAGAGCCATGGGTCAATCCCAAAGTAACCCCAAGGCTAATTCTGCAGCCCAGACTCCTCCACAACTCCCCAGACACCTCCTCTCCCTCCTCTTACTGGTGTCTGTTTCCCGTTGGGGTAGCAGGAAGGGACTGGGCTTCCGCCATCTAACAATGAAGTATCTTTCCTACAGAGTCTCAGCATCAATGAATGCCAACACTAGATGACCCACAGAAAGTATTTCATTCAGCCCTCCCACTTTATAGATTGGAAAGCTGAGGCCCAGAGAAGGAGAGTGGATTGCCCAAGATCACACTGCTTTGAGACAAGAAACATGTGCCTGGACCAGATGTCTCTTGTTCTTTCTTTTCTAAATACCCAACATCAGCCTCTAGCTAAATGCTGCCTTGAATAGGACCTGCCTTATTGTCTTGTTAAATACAAAATATTCCAAGTAGAACAGCAATAAAACTGTAGGGTAGTATCTAACAACTCACCCACTTCACCCCTCCACTGTCCAACTCAATCTTGGTGACACATCAGAATCCCCTGTGGCATTTGATAAACATTCAGATTCCCAGGCTCACAACAGACTGAATGGATAAAAAGCCCCAGGCAGTGGGGGCCCTGGCATCTGTGTTTGTTCAAAGTAGCACAGGTGATGGGAACAGGCAGTCAGGGACGGGCAAGACTGGTTCACCTGATAGCCAAGAATCACATCAGCAGGTGTGAATCATCATGGTTGAAATGGAATGTAACTAATTATATCTTTGAGCTTTAAAAGCTTAATTCAAATACAATTAAAACATGAAGTTGACAGAGCAGGACAGATTGCTGACCAGAGGAGCACTTTAGGAGTCACGCCCAATTCTGGAGGGCAAACTCGAAACGCCTCCACTCACCCCTGCTTGCAAAAAAGAACACATCAGACCACACACCCATGAAGTCATCATGTGCCTCACCAGTGAAAACTGCAAGCCCTCAGTGCATGAAGGGCCATTCTCTTTTCATGTTGCAAAGTAAGGAAAATAAGTGGTAAATAATAAAAGGTATAGATAAAAATCAATCTTAGCCCTCCCACACGGTCTTTCAGCATCTCCAGCTGTTGCTCCCGATATCTGGTCTGTCCCCAGATCAAGTGTGAAGTCTAAGTCCCAAGTCAAAATCCTTTTGAAGGGCAAGGTACATAAGAAGGCAGAAGGACCCAAGAAAATTCATAAAATAAAACGGAGGCCCTTGTAGGAGTCAGAATAACCATACTTTGAGCCCAAGCTGAGGGGCGACAAGGCTGCAGGGAACCAGGAAGCATCCTTGAAAGTGACAACTGGACAAAAATGCACAACTGGAAAAATGCACTCCTGATGAGTGAGGAGATGGGATAGAGGTACATCATCCTCAAGCTGTAGAAGAATAATAAAAATCAAGAGGTTTTTCATGTGTTTTAAGAAACACAAGACAATAAATGTTCAGGTTTCCCCTGAAATGAAAAGGAGCACCTGCTCTGCTAAAGGGAGAGGAAAAAGAAGTAGAAATAAGCACAGGCTCAGGGTAGAATGCTTCTCTGGCTCTGTATTAGACCCATGTCTTCCACATTCACCTGCTCCTGATTCAATCATCAGCACTCCTGCATGAATGGATAATTATAATTACCCGCATAGTGAGAATGAGAGAAATGATGTTTGGAGTGGTCAAGACCTTTCGGAGATCCCACAGGCTAGAAGCCAATGCAGCCAAATTTCAATCCAAACAGAGAGTTAGAGGTCTTTCCATGGTGGAGACAAAGGTCTGCTGGGGCATGGGGGAAGGCTGGGAAGGAGAAAAGGCAGAGCTTCCTTTATCGGTTTTAGTGGGAGCCATGGACATCAGGCCATTGGACCAGGATATTATGTTGGAACTTTCCTCTAGCTGAGAATATCAGAAACATCAGCTTTTAGCACTTCTGGCTAATAAATAGAGGTGTATATGAAGACCAGCATTGGTTAACCCTCCCCTTGCTTGCTTTCTGCAATTATTCATGCTTCTCCATGTGTCATTGTTTCAAACCCTCAAATTGTCTCTTTTCCCTTCTCTCAGTCCCTCACCACGTCTCCCTTCTCTGGGGAGCTAGGAGTTGTTTCTTTCCTCTCCGTAGCTCTACCTTCCAGGCCTCAGGACAGAACCAAAGCCAGCTGTCCAACAGAAGGACAAGAGGCTGAGCCCAACACAGAGTCAGAGCTCAAGAAAGGGAAAGACCAGGGGAGCCAATGTTTATATGTGCCAGACCCTGAGCTAAAGGTTTGATCTACATTGTGCTGTTTGATTTTCATAAAAAAAAAAACAAAAAAAACGGTGAAGTCATGTTGTCCCCCATTTCACAGAATGGTAAGTTAAGTAACTTGCCTGAAGCCCTACAGTGAGTGTCAGTACCAGGCTTTGAATCCAACACGGACCGGAAAACTGTTGACCTGACCTGAAAAGCATTGTTTCCACAGTTCAATGCATGCCCCAGAACAAGGAAGGAGCACCAGAGTGAATGGTTAAGGTAGGAGTAGAGTCATGGGGTCTGCCCATAGCTGGTTAGCTAAAGATCAGAAATGGCTCGAACTGAAGCCCAGGGATATCAGTAAGTGTCCTGATGGGAATGAGATGGCAGGCTCCAACTGGATAATTTAAGGACACTTGAGTAAAGAGACATTTACAAAGGTGTGGGCAGGGTGTCGGAAAACCACAAAGAAGAGTGCAGAACCCTGGGGATAGGAACAGGCTGCTCTCACCCACCCTAGACTGGAAGGAACAAGGGGAGAGAGCAATTACCAGAACCTGGAGGCCTGATGATGCAGTCCACACAGGTCAGCCTCCCAGGCACAGAGCTGGGTAGGAAGGGGTAGAGAGCACATCTAGAGGAGCATACAGAAGAAACCCACCCTCTCAGTCCCAAGGAGAGGCAAAAGTCACAGAAAGATCCAGAGTGAAACAGATGCAGCAGTTGTAGGGTCCAGGTTTCAGAACCCAGGCAGTCATGAGTCCCCTTAGATAAGACCTGCCTGCCAAAATCCCCTTCCAAGGGCTCAGGGCTCACTCTGTGGTTACAGGTTCAACTGCTTCAAGATTCAGCTCCCTTCAAGATTCCTCCTCCCCCCTTGCTGCCTTCAGAGGACACAGTGGTTATAAGCAGAGGTTTTGACCTAGATTCAAATCCTGGCTCTACTTCCACCAGCTGTGTGATCCAGAACAAGTGACTGAACCTCTCCCTGCCTCAGTTTCCTCCTCAGCAGAATGGGTACAAGAATGGGGCATCCCTTAACGGAATGCTATGAGAAATGAATATAGTAAATGGTTCACACAGTGCCTGGTAGAGATCAAATATTATTAGTGATTATCCTTAGTATTATTCTCCCTTGCACATATTTAGTGAGCTTCAGGGCTCAATGAGCTAGGAGAATTGTTTGCAAGTAAATGCCCACGTGAGAATGTGCCAGTGACTCTGGCCAAATATACGTAGATGTGGTAATGAGCAAGTATGCCGTGCCTCTGATGAGGGACCTGGGGGCTCCAACCATAAATCAAAAGGAAACCAGAGGCTGAGAATAATAAGTCAAAGGCAGTAATTACAAAGTGTAACTCAAATGTATGTGAGCTTGAAGGAGTCAAATTGCAAAGGATGGATCCCAGCCTCCCTCAGCAGCTGCGGGTGAAGGATGTCGACTGAACACAAGCAGCAGCCGTGGAATTCAGCCAACACTCCACCTGGAAACTTTTTGGTTTTGTTCTGCACCCTGGAGCCAAGCAGTCCTTCCTGGAGCACTGAAAGACAGCGTTCCTGGGCAGCTCACAGAGGCATCTCTGCAAACGGTTTTAGCAGAGTCCATTTGCATAGAAGTAGCTGCATTTGCATGAATCACTACAGGAGCAAATGGGAACAGAATAAGCTAACACAATAAAAATAAGTTGGCGAAGACTTTTAAGAGGCTAGACTGTAAGAACTGTCATCATGCATGCTGACGTATCTCTGCAATGGGTGTATCCAAGGAAGCAGATTGCCAATATCCCTACCAGGCAAGCAAGGAGGGCATGAGACACTTTGCCCAGAGGCCCATGTCCTGGAGCCTGGCTGTGACAGAAGTGCTGTGCTCTGGGTTAGCTCTCAAGACAGCAGAACCAAAAGTGGAGGAGGGCCAGAAAGGAGCAAAGTCCAAATCAGATCACCAAGATGAAGTGATCCAGGTGTGAAACCAAACAAGACAGGGTTCAGAGGGGCAGACAGAGAGCAGGTACCAGACCCCAGGCGTGTCTAGGACGGGAACAATTTCTGAGTCAAAGAACGGGCCTCCTGATTAAGGTCTTCTAGTTCCTGCAACCATGGGCAAGGACATGCTAGGAGAAGATAAAGGGCCAAGGAGCAAACAGTGACCAGGCTGACCTGTTACAGCATAAGCCATTACATGAATTCATCCATCCATCCATCCATCCATCCATCCATCCATCTAGCAAACATTCATTCATCACCTACCCTGTGCCAGCTACTATTTCAGGCAAAGGGTATACAGCCATGGAAAAATAAGTCAGGTCACTGCCTTCATGTAGCTCACACTCTGGTAATGGGAAACAGAGACAAGCAAGTAAACTAACAAATACATAATTTCAGGTAAAGACAAGTGCTAAAATAGGCGAATACAGTATGCTATAAAGAGAGGTGGGGACAGGGGAATAAATACACGAAAGCCTAGCCTTCCCCTCCCCTTCCCTGGCTTGGCTCACCCACAGGGGCTACGCTCTAGGACACTGCCTGGTGGGGGTGTCACCTCACTTTCCAATGGGTGTTGTATTTTCTCTTTTCTTTCTCTTCTACCCAGCTGCAGGAACAGCTAGCCATCCAGGAGCCATCTTTCAGAGCAGACCTGGCTGGCTGCCTCTTCTCTCTCTCTCTTTTTCATGCATCTTAAGCAGCAAGGTACTCTGCTCAGGCAGAGCTGGCTCTGCCAGAACATGTCTGACCGCCTCCCGGTCTCTTCTGGCCACTTTCCTACATGCAACCCTGCACACAGAGACCTAAGGCTCAGATTTGGACACAGTGGGGACAAGGACAGCAGTGAGAGCCCACTTCAATCTGACATGGTCCAGCCCAGCTCATCAGCCTTTTCTCCTTTGGGTTTGGAGAGCCAAGAGTAGTCAATAATAACATGGTGATTCTTCACCACTTTCCAGTGTATCAATCAGCTATTGTCACTTAACAAACAACCACAAATCTCAGTAGCATTCAACAATAAGCAGTTATTTTTTTTTGTGCACCTGTGGGTTGGCTGGGGGTTCTGCTGATCGTGGCCTGGCTTGGCTGAGCTAGGAAAGGCATAGATGGGTAGCTTTAGGCTGATGGTCAGGTGTAGTTCTGTTGTCACCGTTTCCAGTGTCTTTCAGCCTCCTCTGACCAGCTGGCTAGCCAGATGTGTTCTTTCCATGATGATGACAGAGGCACAAGATAGCAAGCAAAACACCAAAGGCACCTTATAACCTAGGCTTAGAACTAGCACAATATGAAGTGGTCTGCTTCTGCCCACTTCTTCCCCTGAGTCACATGTCTGAGTCCCATATCAAAGGGCAGGGTCCTGCATCTGCCATTAGTTGAGCAGCCACAAAGTTGCCTGGCAAAGGGCATGGTTATAGGAAGGAATAAAGAATTAGTACCACACGTTCTCAGGTGCACACCTCTCTCAGGAACGGTTTAGGGAGAAAGGGAACTTATATGGACCGCCCACCTCAAATGTGAGCTCACCTTTGAGTAGAGATTGCCAATAAGGAAGCAGTTGACTTGTTAATAATTAATGAGCCCTTATTAATAATTTTTAAAGCCAACATTCACTGTTTGTACTTACAGTGTTAAGTACAAACACTCTCTGTTAGGTAGGTACCATTCTAAATGCTTTGTAGGAATAAATCCTTTTTAATCCTCATAAAAATCGCCTTCATTTTGCAGGCGAAGGGGAAGTAGCTTGTTCAAGGTCACAGAGCTAGAGAACACCAGAGCCAGGATGGAGACCCAGGCATCAGGCTCCAGGACACATCCTCCCAAACGCATGTAATACTGCCTTCGTCAGAAAGCATGGCCCGACTCTGCATGTCCCTGGTCTGTTCTGTGCCTTTCCACAATTTCAGTAGATGTTGACAACCAGCAGAGACTTTAGACTGGGGATGAGGGACACTCAGGAGCTTGACCAGGACAGCAAGGAGAAGAACTAGAAAAGGAATGTCGGCTTCTTGGGAACCCAGGGAGGAGTCATGTGGGCAGAAGAAAGGCTGGGTGGACTCCAGTGCCTACAAAGAGGCTCTCAGGACTAAAGAGAGACTTGACCTTAAGATTCTGCACGGCTGAATCTCTCAACATCCCTTGTCTCCCTAAATATGTGGGACCTGGGGATCCTCGCCAAAGCCCTGCTGAGTGAGGGCAAAGCACAGGATCTGAGGAGCCAGAAGCGGATGCCCTGGGGTCACGTCCAAGGCAATTGTTAGCACTGAGTGGTGAATAAAGAGACAGGGAGACAAGGAATCCCTGAGGCATATTGCTAGTTTCTAGTCAACTTGTCCCTCACTTCAATCATTCCTTGTTTTCTGTGATGATAGGCAATGACAACAGCTTACTCAGGGAGTGTTTTGTAAGAGACAAGGCATTTTCAGATACAGGGATTGCATGTGACACTCACAACAACGCTGTGTGGGAGCCAGCGTGTTTTAAAAAGAAGGACACGAGGGCTCAGAGGGGTTAAGTGGCTTGTTGGGGATCACACAGCTCATTAGAGGAACTGGAATCAGCACCTTCACCCTCTCAGCCCTGCACCATCTTCACATTTTTCCCTGGAAGGAGGGGAAGCAGAATTACGTCAGGCTTTGCTCTCTTAGGAGAAGGTGGTGTTTTGTTTCTATCAATCATTCACACTTTAGTATGATGTATTTCCAGTCCTGTCCTGACAGTAAGAGGATTAGGTACACTGGAAGGATGCTACAAGGGCTCCACCAAGAGGTAGAGGGGAAGCAGTGCAGTGAACATGAAAACAATTTCACCCAGTCTCCACTTCTCCCTCCTGTGGGACTCAGCTGGAGCCACGCTGACAACATCTGACAACACAGATGTCAGATGAAGACATTCAACGAACACTAATATTATTATTGGGGAGCCTGGGTGGCTCAGTCGGTCAAGCATCCAACCCTTGATTTCGGTTCAGATCATGATATCACGGTTTGTGGGATCGAGCCCCGGGTCCGGCTCTGCATTGTCAGAGTGGAGCCTGCTTGGGATTCTCTCTCCCCACCCCCCTCTCTCAAATAAGTAAACTTTAAAAAAAAAAGAGAGAGAATAATAGGATCATTACTGAGCCCCTTCCAGGTGCATGGTGCTGTGCCAAACACTTGGGAGACCATGGTAAGAAGGCACAGACGCTTCCACTCCGGGATGGGGGAGGCAGTATGAACAAGCAGACAATCCAAAGGTAGAGTGCAGTGGGTGGTGTAGACAGAGCCATGTTATAATGGATAGACAGTTTTGAGAGTGGCAGAGTGGGGCTACTACTTTGGGTTTGGGGGGTCAGAGAGGACCTCTCTGAGAACACGGCATTGGCGTAACACGTGAACAAGGAGAAGGTGCCAGGCTCGCCGAGATCTAGTTCACTGGAAGAACAACGTCAGGACCCCGTGTCAAAGGTGACCATGGCGGCCACACTACCATGGTGGTGGAGTAGCAGTGGTTGCCAGTGCTGTTGCAACACTTGTGTGACGGGCACCGCTCCAGGTAGTCCGAACACTCACCACAATCTCGCGAGGCATGCATCGCCACCCTCCACGCTGAACAGCGGAGGAACACGAGGCACCCAGAGGTTGAGTGGTTTCTCCAAGAGCAAATAAGAACCGGAAGTAAAGAAAGTTGCTGGGTGGCCAGTGGGCCTGTGCCCAGGGTGCCAGCACTGAGTCCCAAGAGGCAAGATGATCAAAGAGCCCAGGGCTGAAATCAGGCAGCATTTTGCAGACTATGTGAAGGCCCCCCGTTTCCATCACCAACCTCGATGCCAAAAGTCCACCTGAGCCACAGCACCAGAGTGATCACGTGAGCAGATGCATGGTTTTGGCAACAACCTCCCCACAGATTCCTCCACTCAGAGAACGTTTGCAGCACAGGACTGAGTGTGGGATGGGAGGGGGGCGGTCAGCTACATACCTTCCGCTGCCGATCTCATTTTGGCTACAGATAACATAGTTTAGAACAAGAAACCCACAGGGAGGGGTGCTTTTATTCTTAAACCCACTTTCCCCTCCGCTTGCACCACCAGAGTGATGGGTGACCTGAATCCAGCCTCAGACAGGGCAAACTTCAGTGTGTCAGGAAATCAAATGGTTTATATCAAAAGATCAAGGCAGAAGCCCTCGTCTCACCACAAGCAGGAAGGGGTGTTTGCTCTCTTCCTGCAGGCCCTGACCTCAGCTAAAATTGCCATCATCCACCTCCCCCATTCCCCTGTCCCTGTCTCTCATTGTTGTGGGTCTGGTCATTAATAGAGCACGTGTCACACTGTAGCATTACAGGACTTGCATAGATCCGTAGGAGGAAAGGAAAGTGAGAGGGAGGGAAGGTCCAGGCTGAAGGGTAAGGAGAAGGACATTGCAAAGCCTGCTCCTAAAGCGCTCCTAGCTAATGGGACATATGGGCACATAAATATGTGAGGACAACCCAGTATGGCACGTGGTTTAGGAAAGATCTGACCAAAATGTGGCAGCAGAGCCAGCAACAACTTCTGCTACGGACGGCAGGAAAGTCCTTTGAGCTGAGCCTTGAAAGGTAAGTAGAGGTCTTCCAAGTGGAGAAGGGAAGGAGAGGGCAGCCCAGGCAGAAGAAAGAGCATATGTAAAAACAAGACACATAAAGGAGTCCACTGTGTGTCGGGAGACAACACTGGGGTATCCATCAAGGCTGTCGATGTCACCAAGCTTGATTCCTCCTCCAGAGTTGAAATCTGAGAGCACCTGATGACTCCTCACGGCCATCTGCTCCCCATATCCAGACACCAGGCCCAGCCATTTCTGCCTTATAACACTTCTTAGCTTTGCCTTGACTCTGGTCCCCACTGCCACCACTGCTGTTGAGGGTCATTCATCCATGGCCTCTTTGCCAAGCCTTTCTTTCTACAAAGGGGTGCCTCCTGGTTCTCCTCACCCCAAACTGTCCACTCTCAATGATCTGTTTCTGAGCCAGTTTTGGAGAGCCTCCCGGGCTAACGGTGACCCAAGGAGGATGACCCTTGCTTCTGCTAGAACCCAGAGAGCCCACCAGAAGACGGATTAGGAAAGAAAGAAACCTGCAAAAATCAGAGAACCAAGCAGCAGGACCGTAGCTGGGCTGAGGATACAGGCAGGATTGATTAATTAATTAATTCCACAATACTGCAGACTACTTACTCTGAGCCAGTCTCCACTCTAGGCACAAGGTATGAGATGGCACACAAAAGAAACCCAGTCCCTAATGTCCCTGCCCTCATGGAAACTGGAAGAGACAGCTATTACTCAAACAATTACACAAGTAAATGTAAAATTACAAATCGTGATAAGCACTAGAAAGCAAGCTTCAAGGGAGCTCTGTGTGCTGACAGTGGTGATGGAGGCAGTCAAGGAAGACTTCCAAGGATGGGATATTTGAGCTGAGATCTGAAAGGTGGATTATGAGGTGAATGGTGAGGAACAGCTTCGTGTATTAGTTAAAAGAGTCAGCCTAGGGGCGATCTCCTCTGGATTTGAATCCCGTCCTCACCAGTAGTTCATTTGGGCACATTATTTCACCCTTGCATGTCTTGGTTGCTTTGTATGGAAAATGGGGATAGTAATTGTATTTACCTTAGAGATTTGTTACAAAGAGTTAATAAGACTGTAGCGAGTACGGTACAGAGCAAGGGCTCCATAAATGGTGGGAGTACCAGTAACAGTTGCCTTAGCCGTGTGATGCTGATTGGAGTGATGCTGCTGGGGATGATGATGATGAAGGGGGTGGTGGTGGTGATTATGGGGGTGATCTTGATGATCACGATATTGATGGTGGTCATTATGAGAATGATGGTGGTAGTAATGACACTGATGAGGAGGAGGAAGAGGACAATGGTGACAACGAGGATGACTTTTGTGCCCACAGCAATAGGAACACCATATGCAAATGCCCTCAGGTTGCAAGTATGGTCAGCATGCAGGATAGGAAGCGCTAAGGGGAGTTGCTAATCATGTCTCTTAAAGCAGACAGAGCCAGGCTCTGCAAATGCCAATTTATAGACTCTGGATCCTAAGCTTCTTCAAAATGTAATCAAAGAGCTCCAAAACAGATCCAAGAGTGTGCTGTTATAGTTGATCCTTAAACAAGGTAGGGGTTATGGGCACTGATTCCCCATGCAGTCAAGTATTTGCATACAACTTCTGACTCTCCCAAAACTTAACTACAAATAGTCACTGTTGACCAGAACATAACATACCGATAACATAAACATGTGGTCAATTAACATATATTTTGTATGTTGTATTACTTACTACATTCTCACAACAAAGGAGCTAGAGAAAAGAAAATGTTAAGAAAAACCTTACAGAAGAGAAAATACATTTAGTATTGTATTTATCGAAAAAAAATCCACACATAAGTGGATCTTCTCAGTTCAAGCCTGTGTTGTTCAAGCGTCAACCATACAGTGATGACTCAGATTCAGTTAAAATTTATTGATTTCCCGGCCTTAAAAAGTCCTGCCCTTATGCCAACAGTAGTACCAGGGGAGCCAGTGTTAACTGAGCGCCTACTATGTCAGGGACAAGTATTGATGTGTTGCTCCATTCTATTCTCATGACACTTACCAGTTGACGGACACCATACTGAGTCCTGCTAATATGTTTGTAAACAGGATACAGATATTATGCCCATTTCACAGAAAGGAAAATAAACAAAGCATAGAGTCTTTAAGTAATTACCCAAGTCACCTGGCTGATAAATAATAAAGACAAGGTTTCAACTCAGGCCCAAGTATCTCCTAGTTTAAGCCCCTTTTGCAATGTACCACAATGCCTTTTGGTGCTTAGGCAGAGGACTTCAGACTTACGGATGCAGGGCTATAGGACCCAGGGCCCAGTTGACAAAGGAGCTCTCTCCTGCTCTATCCCTAGAGTGGGGACAGCTCCCCAGATGCTAGCAGAGCTCACAGAAAGTCCTCAAGTTGGGCCATCTATAATTTGCAGTAACTGTTTATAAGAGATGACCAGAGGGGAAAAGGATATAAATGTTCACCGAGCCCCTCCAAGAAGGTAGGTGTTTTATATACATTAGTTCATGGAGACCAATCCCATTCCTTACTCTTACTGTCCCCATTTATACAAAGAAGACTCATAAGGGTTGCAAAACTCATCCAAGGTCACACAACGGGAGCATCATGTCTGATGTCTGACTCCAAAGCCCAGCCTCATTAGCCCAACTATGTTCTTTCATGGTGGAACGCACACAAGCATGCATACACACACATACATACACACAGGCATACAGCCAAACACAGTGATGGACAATTAAACGGATTTTACTCCAACTCTGAATGCATATAAATTCATAATGCTTTGAAAGATGCCCCACCTTGGAGACCCAAGCAGGAAGAATGAAGTAGAGAGCTGCCTGCTTTCCTTATGTGTTCAGGCTGCAGCATGGCTTTTATAGATTTCCAAGCACCTGGCTACTTGTTCCGTGCTCTGTGAAGGATAACAGATGATAACAGCTGAGGTTTCAAGGTTGAGGCTTTAGATACTGGAAAACAGGCTTTTGTTGGCTATTTATTTCATAGTGTCCTCAGCTCCTCCAGGAACTGAAGTTACTGCATATCTCCAAGCCAAGGGCTGAGTGGGGACCCTGGAAACACACGTGGGCCCATGAATAATGACTAGTGACTGTGCCTTTCTGGAGACAATGGTTAAAAGTGAGTTTCTAGGCAGACTCTGTCCCTTTCTAGCTATGATCTGAGCAATTCATTTAACTTCTCTATGCTTCAGTTTCACCATCTGGGAAATGGGAATAACAGTGTTGCCCACCTGTCTTGTCTTAGCTGCCGCTGAGATAAATATGGAGTAAGGAGCATCTCAGAGGTTTGCCACAACAAGCATTTCATTCTCACTCACAGGCATGTAGGCCAGCAGGGCAGCTCTGCTTCAGGCTGTAGGGTAAGTTTGGGTCTCTTTCATTTTAGGATAAAGGGAAGCAGGTATCTGGAACATGATTGTCCCATGGCCAGGCACAGGAGTGCAAGAGGGCTGGACAAATTACCTGAGCATGTTTAAGGCTTTTGGTCAAATGTGGAGTGCATTGCATCCACTCATTTCCCAACAGCTAAGATTAATCGTGTGACCAGGTCTAAAGTCAGTGAGGTGGGGAAGAATATTCCACCCACAGGGAGGCATCAGAGTGGCATTCCAGTTGCTGTTGGTGTATAAAACGTACTCCAAAGCTTAGTACCCCAAACCAGCCACTTTATTTCACTAGTGACTATACTGGGCAGGATTTGGGGGAGGGCTCAGCTGGGCTCTTTGCTGTGGCTGCAGACAGGTGGCAGCAGGACCTGACATCATCTGAAAGCTCAACTGGGCTGGACATGCAGGATGGCTACCTCACGTGGCTGGCCCTTACCGCTGGGAGTCACCTGGGCTGTGGACCAAAGTGCCCAGATGTGGCTTCCCCATCACAGCCTTCTCGGGGGAACTGAACTTCTTCCCTGGTGCCTGGCTTTCAGGGAACACGTCCCAGACTAGCCTCTTAAGGAGCATCAATTCTATGGCATTCTACTGGTTACAAGTAAGTCAGTAAGAACAGCTCAAATTCAAGGGCAGAGGACATAGACACCCCCCCCTCCTCAATAGGAGGAATATCAAAGAATGTGCAGGCATGGTTTTAAAGCATCATGGGAAGCACAAGAGGAAGGGGAAATGAATAAATATTGTCTGCCTACTCCCTCCCCATGGAAGTGGTGGAGAGAACGTGTGTATGACGAGGGGCAAGCACTTCACTAACGGTAACCACACGAATCACAGCTGGGCAGAGATGCCAGCTGACTCACCTGTCTTGCTTGGTGACTTGGTAGACTAAGTGGACTACCTAAGGCCAGAGAACAACGGGACTACTGTTCACAGCTCACTAGCAAGGTGCTAAGTGTGTGCTAGGAAGTCTCCAACCAGAGTCTCAGCTAACCTCAACACGCCTGTGAGGCGGCATGGTTACCGTTATCTGTATTATCTGCAAAGTCTCACATCTATGTCACCTCTACAAGCTCTGTGAACATGCTCCCGTCAGTGAACTGGGGAGAGCAGCCAAGCATCCCCTCCCCACCCCCACCCCTCCTCCTGGTTTAATGATCCCAACAACTAAAAGTCCATGCAATCTGCTTATCCCCTGTCACGGCACTAATCCCACTGTGTGTCTCTCCTGTCCCGCTGCCACGTCCCAGAGAGCTCCTTGGAAACGAAGACCATGACTGATCTAGCACTGGACCCTGGGTCCAGGGCAGGACCTAGCCCAGAGGAACATGGACATCTTCCATTTGTTCTTCCAGGTCCACTTACTACACTTCTCTACCTGTATGGACTAGATCGACAGGTTCCCTTGACCTCTGTTTCTGGAGTCCCAGTCTTAGTATACGTGCTGCTGAAGCAAGAACTCCATTGAGGAGTCTTAGTAGGGGTCAGAGGAAAGGAGGAGAGTAAAGCCAGGGCATTTATGCCTCCAGGCCTCTGCAAGGCTTCCTGGATCTGGCTGGCTCTCACTGAGGGGTGCACCTCCTACCTCCCAGCTTTCTCTCATGCCTCCCTCCACCCAGGCTCCGATGCTTAGTGCTTCCTCCTGCCCCCTCCCTTTGGCTCTAAGGAGGGGACTAGTCCCAGCATGGCACTACCTGATCTGATTTCCCTACACTGTGCCCACTTCTTAATAAATAGCCCTTTTATTAATTCCTCCTTGAATTAACCGAATTGGACCATGCCATCTGCTTCCCACTGACCCTCACTGATATGGACATGTTTGGGGGACAGTTACCAGACATGTGTGTCCCCAGCTTTAAGGCCTAGGACCACAGACTCTCCTGGATACACTGGCCCAGCCAGAAGACCCAGGATGCCATGGAGGTCACGACCAGTTCCGTCTGCAGTGAGTGTTTAAACTGCCAGAGCACCTCCTACCTGGGCCATCAGGCTTCCGTCCAGGACTTCATGCAGGGACAGAGCCAGCTCTCCCCTGACATATCAGTGACAGAGAGGATTTCAATTAGAGCCATGGGAGGCCTCGGATACCTGACGTATCTCACAAGTGACGGTGAAGCGAGCAGGTCCTGCTGTGCCCTGAGGCTTGCCAGTCTGCCTTCCGCCCTCTCCTCCTCCCACGAGGCCAGACAAGCATGGTGAGCCTGCTCCAGGCCCATGGCCAGCCGAATGCTTCAGGCTCCCACATGAGAAAATCTCCCAAAGCATCCCCCAGCAGGGAGTGTGACCACCATCTTATCTGCTTACAGTCACGGCCAAAATCCCCACCCCTTGTTCAATCCCCCCAGTGCCCTCCATTTACCCTAAGGCCCAAATGTTACCGGAGCCCTAAATGAGCCCTCCTGTCCCCCCAGACCAAGTCAGGGTCTCCTGTCTTACACCCTCTGAACACCCTGGATTCTCATCATACTTGTGACGCATCAGTCATTTACATAGTCATCTACATTCTATTCTCCATCACTGCACACCTGTTAAAACCTAAGTAAGATCATGAGATCAGGTCACGTCATTCTTCAGCTCAAATTCTTGGCTGGCTTTCCTTTTCACTAAGTAAATGCCAGTCTTCACAGTGGCCATGAGGTTCTATCCAGTCAGGGCACTGTGACCTTCTGCCTCTCCTTCTCCTGAGCTCTGCCCCAGCCAGCCCAGCCTCCCTTCACTGCCCCCAAACAGGTCAAACATGCTCCTGTCTCAGGGCCTTTGTACATGCTCCTTTGCCTAGAATATCCCTGCTCACATAGCCCCAGTATTTCCACTTCCTACCTCCTTTTCATCTCTTTTGAAAGATTCACCGTGTCCAGGGCATAGGCAAAGACACAGGATACATGAACATTCTCTTTTTCCACAAAAGCAAATGTATATAGTCCCTTTATTGGCAGAAAATAGCAGGCTCAAGTCACTGCCATTGTGGGACCTGGTTTTCCAATGCCAGGTAACCCCTGGTGTGCTGCTCTTTTCCTGGTTCTTTCTTGGGTCATGTGACCACCATTCTGGAAGCGAGGAGGTCACAGTGAACGCCAGCTCCAGTCTATGAGGTTCCCTTTTATGCCTGATCACAAGTTACACGTTGCATTATCTGTTTCATTGCTTTTTTAAAAAAAAAATAATTGAGGTAAAATTCATATAACATAAAATTAATCTTTTTAAATTTTTAAAGTTTATTTTGAGAGAGATGGAGACAGTGGGAGTGAGGGAGGGGCAGAGAGAGAGAGAGAGAGAGAGAGAGAATCCCAAGCAGGCTCCACACTGTCAGCACAGAGCCTGATGTGAGGTTCAAACCCACAAACCGTGAGATCCAGACCTGAGCCAAAATCAAGAGCTGGACACTTAACCCACTGAGCCACCCAGGTGCCCCCACTTTCTTTATAACATCCTTTGATGTAAAAGTTTTTAATTCTGACAGAGTCCAGTTTATCTACTGTTTTTCTTTAGTTACTTATGTTTTTGGTATCGTATCAAAAAGTCCATCGCTAAACCCAAGATCACAAAGATTTATCCCTATGTTTTCTTCTAAGAGTTTTACAGGTTTAATTTTTATATTTAGGTTGTTGACTCATTTTAAATTATTTTTTTCCTCTGATATGAGTTTGTGACCCAAACTCATTCTTCTGTGTGTGGTTATCACTTGTCCCAGAATCATTTGTTAAAGATGAAGGTTTCCTTCCCATTGAATGGACTTGGCAACCTTGCCAGAAATCAACCGGCTCTAGATCTATGGGTTTATTTCTAAACTCTCCATTCTATTCCAATGATCTATATGTCTATCTTTATGCCAGTGCCACACTGTTTTGATTTATCTTTATGGATAAGAAGTCTGAATCCTCCAACTTTGTTCTTTTTCAAGATTGTTTTGGTTTTTTCGGGGGCCCTTGAAATTCTCTAGGAGAATGAGGATTGGCTTTTCCATTCCTGAAAAAATTCCTTTGGAATTCTGATAGGGTTTGCACTGAATCTGATAATGTTAAGGTAATATTACATCGGCCAATTCATGAACACAGAATGTCTGTTGATTTATTTAGGTAGGCTTTTACTTCTTTCAACAATATTTCGTATTTTTCAGCGTACAAATATTTCACCTCCTTGGTAAAATTTATTGCTGAGTATTTTATTCTTTTGGATGCAATTGCAAATGGAATTATTTTCCTAGTTTCCGTTTGGATTTACATAACCATTCTTGTATGCTGCAGTCAGAAGACAATCTGATACAAACTTTCTGAAGTTCAGCTTGGTTATTTATCTAAAAATACATGTACCTTAACGGGAGGGTGCCTGGGCGACTCAGTCCATTAAGCATCCAATTCTTGATTTCGGCTTAGGTCCTAATCTCATGGTTCATGGGTTTGAGCCCCAGGTTGGGCTCTGCACTGGCAGTTCAGAGCTTGCTTGGGATTCTCTCTTTCCCTCTCTCTCTGCTCCTCCTCTGCTCTTATGCATACTCTCTCAAAATAAATAAATAAAACTTAAAAATAAATAAAAGTAAACAAAAATAAAAATACATGCACCTTATGACCCAAACTTTCCAAATACAGGAATTTACTCTAAAAAGATAACAAGATATGAAGATATTTGTGCAAAAGTGTTCATTCTTGATTGTTTCATTAAAATTTTGAAACAAACTAAATGTCAACAAGGAACTCGTTAAATGATACATCCATACAAAGGAATACTACCACAGCCGTTTATAAAATGATGATGTAGAATTGTTTTACGAAAATGGAAAGATGCTCACAATATGTTGAGTTATTTTAGTTTATAAAACAGTGTGTGCACCTCATAAATATATATTTATGTCAGTGTGTATGCTTTCAAAAATCCGATAAGGTACTGGGACAGATGTCAATAGTGTACGTCTTTGGATGGTCATATTTGAGGGTTTTTTTTTTTAATTTTTTTTCAACGTTTATTTATTTTTGGGACAGAGAGAGACAGAGCATGAACGGGGGAGGGGCAGAGAGAGAGGGAGACACAGAATCGGAAACAGGCTCCAGGCTCTGAGCCGTCAGCCCAGAGCCTGACGCGGGGCTCGAACTCACAGACCGCGAGATCGTGACCTGGCTGAAGTCGGACGCTTAACCGACTGCGCCACCCAGGTGCCCCATTTGAGGGGTTTTTTAAGAGACATTTTTTAAAACTTGCAAGGAAACCCATGTCATGCTTTGGAGTGAGAAAACCCAATATAACAAAGATTTATTCCTTTCTAAATCTGTAAATTTCAGGCACTCCAAATAACAAAATAAGACTTTTAAAGGTATTTGACAAAATAACTCTAGTATTTATCTAGCACAAAAAATGCATATAGATATTTTAAATGCATAGAAGATATTTTAAAGAATAAGTGAGAAGAGATTTGTCCTACCACATTTTAAGTGTATCACCAAGGTACAATGTGGTGCTGATGCTGGAGTATGTTCATTTTGCAAATAACATGGAGGTGGCCCTCAATAACTCTCTGTAGAATGAAAAAATAAATGAAAAAATAAATATCCCTGGTTATCAGAGAAATGCAGCTTTAAACTATGGCTACAAGTGGCAAAACACACGTAATAACAATACTTAGTATTGAGGAGGGTGTGCGAAAGGCACTAAGCATTGCTATTGAACATTTAAATTGGTATAACCTTTGTAATTGAGCAAATTAGTTACATGTTCGCACGTAAATGCCAACTACAACACTGTTTATAATACATTGGGAGGCAATGTTTTGTCCAGCAATAGATCAGTTCAATTATGGTACCTCCATACAATGGAATACCATGATCCCATTAAAAATGACAATGTAAATATACATTTCTCGACAAGGAAAGATGCTCACAACATACCGTTAAGTGAATTTTTTTAAAAAACACAATTTTAATCTTCTACTTCACAAATACTTACAACGGGCCCTCTGCTGGCCTGACACAGAGGGGAGTGGAAGACCCAAGCTCGTCAGGATCTATTCTCGTAAGTCTTACCACCTAGCAGCAGCACAAGAGACTAAAAACAGCCTGAGTGTTCTGGCAGAAAAGTGCAGGCTACTGAGGGGTGTCTAACAGGCGACATCATTTTACATGAAGGCCCCTGAGTAAGGATGAGGGAGGGATGTCCAGGCACAGCGGGAGTGGGGCGCAGGGGGAGGATTAAGAGTGAGTGAAGTCCCACATTGGGCTCTGCACTGGGCATAGAGCCTGCTTAAGATTCTCTTTCTCCTGGGGGACCTGGGTGGCTAGGTTGGTTAAGCATCCAACTTCGGCTCAGGTCATGATCTCATGGTTTATGAGTTTGAGCCCTGTCGGGCTCTGTGCTGACAGCTTGGAGCCTGGAGCCTGTTTCGGATTCTGTGTGCCCCTCTCTCTGGTCCTCCCCTACTCGCGATCTGCCTCTGTCTCTCAGAAATAAATAAAAAAACATTAAAAAAAATTTTTTTAAAGATTCTCTCTCCCTCTCTCTCTGCCCCTTCCCCGTTGCGCACACGCATACACTTGTTCTCTCACTCTCAAAAAAAAAAAATTAAAATTAAAAAAAGGAGAAACTTAAAGACTGCTGGAGGTTGGAGTTCAAGCATCCCTTGGCTTGCCCAGGACACAGGCTCAGCCCTGCAACAGGACCCATCTCCTAGAGAGATCCCTGGGCTGCCTTGTGTCTCCAGACCCCTCCCCTGCAGGACTGTGTGGAGGGACCCCTGTGTTCTTAGAGGGAAGGTATTGTACTTGCAGCCTGGGTCCCCAGGAGACAGCACAATGCAGAGAGTCCCTGGAGTTAATTAAGGCACTGCAGGATCCCCAGCCTGCAGGGACAGCTATGAGCCGTGGACACTAAGGTTCAAGTCACGAAATGCAAACCAGGAGCTCATGAGCCTCCAGTCTAGAAAACAGAACAGGACCCCCATCCCTGTGCTCTCTGGAGGGTTCTGGCTCTTGGGCTTACAAATGGAGCCAAGAGGGTCCCTGACAAGTCCAGAGTGAGAATGTAGCCCAGTGACAGCCCCAGTGTCTTGTGGGTGCCTGGCAACCAGAAGCCCCAGGAAACAAAGGGATTCTGTCCAGGTCTAAGAAAAGCAGAATTTTATGTGCATATTTATTGCCCTCCTGGCAATTTCCAAATGCACTGTCAGTAGGAAACTGTCTCCCGGACACTAAGACTAATCAAAAGCCTGTTCAAAAACGCATTATGCAGGTACCTAACATAACCACATACATTAGTTTCTTATGGTTTTATATTCAATTCAACAAAAATTTATTGAGCACAAGCTCCATGTGAGACATCATGCCAGGTGCTGTGAGAGCCCATGGAAGATAATACACAATCCCTGCTTGCCCCCAGTCCTCAGCTGCTCACGTTCTGGGTGGGGGTAGGGAGCCACTAACACTGCAGGCCTCTAAGAGGAGGATTGCTGCCCTAAGTGCTGTAACACAAGTCCAGACAGCCAGATGGGAAAACTGAGGAAGTGATTGCCTCTGGCTGGGAATTGGGGATGGTTTAACGCAGATACTAATTTTTCCTGAGCACCACCTCTATTATCTTATTTCCTCCATATAGCAACATATGGAATAAGTATTATTATTACCCCCATTTTACAGATGAGAAAATTGAGGCTCAGAGAAGTTAAGTAGGTTTCCCAACGGCACACAGGTAGTCAAGTCTGTTTGAGTCCATCGCTTGGACTCTACGGATGATATCAGTGGTACTTTCCTAGAGGTATATAGATCATCCTAAGTAAGGAAATTCTTCAGGATAC
Source organism: Prionailurus bengalensis (assembly GCF_016509475.1). Taxonomy (NCBI): domain Eukaryota; kingdom Metazoa; phylum Chordata; class Mammalia; order Carnivora; family Felidae; genus Prionailurus; species Prionailurus bengalensis. Next base: position 18,372,150 of record NC_057354.1, read on the forward strand.
ACATGCCCACACCTCACAGCAGATACTCTTAATCAGTCTCTGGGGCAAGTCCCAAATATGTAGGTTTGGAAAAAACTCTGGTATGTATCTTGAGTTATGCCCTATTATAAGAGCTTGAATGGGACTTCAACAGGTGGGTTGGGGGAAATAAAGCAAACCAGGTGGATGGAACTGGATAAGCAAAAGTGCAGAGCTAGGAAAATGTAGGGCCTTTTTAGGAACCAATGACTTGGCCCGAGTAGCGGATCAAAGGAAGACAGAGGCAGTGTCTGCCAATGCGCTTGGGGGCCTATCATTTCACTAGTGCCCCTCCTGAATGCTCAGACCCACCCCCACCCCGCTCAGGGCTCAGCCGCACCCCCACATCTGTCCACACAGGCCAAACCCGCCTATCAGCTGTCAATGAGTGAGATCTGCTTGCACCTTAACTGAAAGAAACCAGCCTCTGTTCAGAGTAAAGATGAAAGCCTGTCTGACATTATTGAGCACCTACTAATTGCCAAGCACTGCATTAAGCCCTTTGCATACATTATCTCATTGATTCTTTCTGACAACTCTGAAAGTTGTATATCATTATCTACATTGTTTAAAAGATTAATGAGGTTCAGAGAGTAATTTTCCCAAGGTCATATAGTCAATAAGTGACCTAGCCAGGATTCGACCTCACATTTGTCTGACTTCAATGGTGTGCTCTTAGCTCTGGGATTAAGTGCTCCCGGAAGGTTGTCCAAAGGGGCTCGCTCGGAAAAGAGGAAGAGAAGGCTGGGTCATGTGAGGAAAAGGGAATCAATGGAAACCGTTCCTGAGTAAACAGAATATAGCTCTTTAGCCTGGGTTCCCATAAAAAGAAGAGCCTGAGACAAGGATTTGGATGCAAGCAGTTTATTTGGGAGGTGACCTCAGGAAGCACCAGGAAAGTGAGACAGGGAAGAGAAGGAAGCCAATAAAAGGTACAGGCTACCACTGTGGGCAACTGGGGCTCAGTACCACTGGGGACCCTCTGGCAGATTGTGTGGAGCATACATCAAAGCTGCCCCACTGAAGAACAAGGAAGCTGCTATCTTTGTGATTTCACTGTCAAGGGCTATTCCCAGAACACTAACCCTCCAGCATTGCCAGCCTGCCCTATTTGAGGGCTGAACATAATACCCTGGCCAGAAGAACACCTTCAGGCAAAGAAGTTACTGGAAGCCTTTGGTGTATATGGGAACTGTCCACAGGTTACCTCCAGGGCTGGCTGATGGGATATCTGTGGGACATCATTGGCATCTCCTGCAATGACTGTGTTCAATACTTAGGGACTAGAACAAAGCATCCCTCAAGAAGGCCTCCTTATGTGAATCCAATCTAGCAAACTGGTAGGAACCAGATCAAAGAACTGAGCAGAATCATGTGAGACAAACAAGAAGGCCCCCAGGCCTGAGGGTCAGGGCTATAATCTGATCAGATTTATCAAGGTCTCTCAAAAAGCAGGTGTGGGGTTGGAAGGGGACTGGTCAAACAAAGAAGGACAGATCAAGCTGTCCCAGCAGCAGGGGTGATGGGGTCTGTCCCAGCCCTGTCCAAGGAGAGAGGCTCATGGTCAGTGGATTACAAGGACTTCTGGTCCCACTGGCCAGACAAGCCCTATTATAAGATGGAGATATCTCAGCCTGGTACCCTTAAAAATCACAAGACCGTCTCCCCTGGTCGGCCCACTGGTCTGAGGGTGGACTCTTCTGGTACATTCCCATGTGAATCTGGCCCTAGAGAGAAAACTCCTATAATGGTAGTTTTTACCACCAGGGTCATAGCTCAATATCATAACTCCAGTTAATGTGCATCTACCCAAAAGATGGTCCTGTTCCTCACAATGAAGTAGACAAGGATCCCACTCTGCATGGCCAAAGTCCCAACCCCAAACTAACCTTATTCTGAGTGACCCCACACACCGCCCTCCTGCCTTCCCCAGCGAACACCCTAAATTCAAACAATCTGAGCAATGGCCTTTTCTTTCTATTTAAGTTTCTACAGTAAACAATGTGAGGAGGCTTCAAGGAGAAGGTGGCTAGGGACCCAGACCATTGTTCTCACAATCATAAGCCTCAGACTCATTCTTGGTGGGACATTCTCCTTGATTATGTATATACATGTGTGTGTGTGTTTCTGTATCTGAATGTTTAGGTATCTGTGTGCATATGTATTTATGCACATGGATGTTTGTGTAAATATGTGTGTGGAAACAGCAAACGTGAGCTCTGTAGGTACTATTGTGAGTTCTGTGATCTTGGGCAAATCATTAATAACCCATCCAAGCTGTTTCCACACTTGTAAAATGGGTATAACAGTAGGGCCAACCTCACACAATGGTTTGGGGGACAAAATCAGGTAATACCTGTAAAGCAGTTTGATTTAAGCCTGAGTGAATGCCCAGTTAATGCTAGCACTTAACATTTTGGGTTATCACTCAAGGTGATTCTGTGCATATGCATGCACACTGTGGCCCCTTTAAGATTCCACTGGTACTGATCTATTCATGACTTTTGCCCTGTGTCAAGTTATGGTCACCAGTGGGGTCAGTCAAGGGAAAGTCTAACAAATAACCATAAAACCACATGAGAGAATGGTTGCCATACCAGTAGAAAGGCAACCCAGGAGGATCCAAAAGCCAGAATGGTGGACACAGGGATAACCAGTCAGGGAGAAGTGTGTCTGTGGCTTCAGTGGACAGGACAGCACGAATCAGCACATGATGCCAAGCCTTCTTTCACGCAACACCCCCAGATAGACGATCAGCCTCAGGCCAGTGGTATTCCTCAGCACAAAATCCCAGCCTATTTCTTGGCCGATTGATGGTTTTAGCTGGACTGTAGTTACAAAGTAACAAGTCCCCACCCACGCCTGCCCAAACACATCTAGGAAGACTGCAGAAAAACATCTCTCCTTCTTACCGCATAGTGGGGCTCTGGCTTTGGCTGTTTATCTTTAGTCTCAAGGCCTAAGATGATTATTCTGATAAACTGGAATGAATCTCGCAGCAGAAGGGGAGCTAGCAGTAGCCATGCTGATTTATCACCCTTTTCAACCCAGTTGGGTTCCAAGAGAATAAATCTTGCTTGCCTCTGGCTAGGTACCCGCAATCATGCCATGGACCATGACTTTCATATCCCATTAACTCTGAATTACTCAGTCTGGGGCTGAGCTGAGAGGTAATTTAAAATGGCAAAAGGGGAAAAATGTTCTGATTTAGATCTGATAGAGACTGGATTAAGTCCTCCTGTTTTTTAGGGCTTAAATGTGAGCTCTGTGGAGGGGAGCACCTGTGGGTTGGACTGGACTCCTGCAAAGGACCTGACTCAAACCCATGTTCCAAAGGTCTGGAGGCTCCAGCTCATACCCACTACGAGGCAGGGGCTGAGTTTCTCTGGACTCAGTCCATTAAAAATCACCATCCCCTGGAGCGTAAATTCCCACAACCCTTTAGGGTGGCAATTTGGCAGAGGACCCATCAAAATGAAAAAGACTTACGCCCTCTGACCCAGACATTTCACTACAGAAACACTTGGCCGTGCTCGAGGGGAGGTATACAAGGATGTTCGTTGTAGCCTTACTCACAATACCAGAAAATCAGAAACAAACCAACTAGCCCATCAACAGGGGAATGCCTTAGAAAAAAAGTGGCACACCCTTCTGTAAGATGTTAAGCAGCCATTAAAGAGAATGAGGGGGAAGGAGGCCCATGATATGTTATACAGTAGAAAGGAAGGAAGGACAGATGGAAGGAAGATAGCCAAGTATGGCATAGCTGCATGTAAAGTGCACTATCTGTTTAAAAAAAATTATTTGGAGATTAAATTGAAACCACTTTGTTTTCCCCTCCATCCTCAGCACTGGCACAGTTCCTATAGTTTGAGCCACTTTCAAGGTCCCACAATAAGTTTCACATCCAGTCCGGACAGGTATCTTAGTCTCTCTGATCAGGCCTCCTGGCCAGGACAATGACTAGTGTCCAGCTAACATTCTTGCTCCACAGAGCCACAGAGACCACTGGTTGGTGGGGGCGGGGAGGGTGGGGGAGAAGACAAGGCTTTTCTCAGCAGGAATCTGCCTGGTTCTCATCTTTCAAATGAACATAGAGGCCAGGCCCTCTTGGCACTGAATCACCTGTAACAAGTGCAGAAGTGAGCACTCAGTCTTCCCCACACCCACAGCTCTACACTGCATGAGTATATGGGAGGCAACAGGCATGGGGCTTTAAGAGCAGAAAGTCCTGGGCCTGACATTCAAGGCCCATGGCAATCTGGTCCTGCATTAGCCAGAATAGAATAAAAGATGCTACAGTAACATACTGCCCCCAACTGCAGTGGCTTCATGTAACCAAGGTTTATCTGCCCCTCACAAAAAGTCTGGTGCCAGCCCCACCCAGTGACTCAGAGATCCAAGCTGTTACATCCTGTGGCTCTGCCATCTTCACACGTGGCCTCCAGTGTCGCTGCAACAGAAGGGCAACAGGAGAAGGCATATGTGCTCTTAAGTGCCTCAGCCCACAGGTCACTCCCACTAGTCCACTGGTCAGAACGGGCACGTGGCCCCAACCTAACCCCAAGGGAGACTGGCAAATAGAGCTTTCTGTGTCCCATGACAAAGACACCATATATTTATCCCCTTTTCTTGACTCAAGATCCCAACATGCCCTTCCAATTTTATCTCACATACACTTCCTCCCTCGCCTGTGATGCACAGCACCCTCTGCTCTGACATCCCCACCAGGGAAGGAAGACCCGACTCTAGCTTCCAGACAGATGGGATACGAGTTTCCTCACTCTAGGCTTTTGCTGACGCTATTCCATTCATTCATCCATTCATGCAACACATGCCAACTGTGCGCGAATAATCAGCCAAGCACTCTGCTAGTCCTGAGGAACCAGTAGCGAGCAAGAGAGATACAGTCTCCCCCCTCAGGAAGCTTACAGTCCAGGGACCCATTCCTTCTGTCTCTGCCTCCTCAACCCTACCGGGCTCCTCAGCTCAGCTCCTCTCCTACCTCTTCCCACCTCCGGTGTGTCGGGGAGATTCACTCAGCTTGTGCGTGGGAGGATCATAACCCGGGGCCTGGCACAAGGCAAATACTCAAAAGAGGTGATCTGCCAGTAAGAGCAGCCACCGTAGCTCAACAGCAGCCCCGACAGGTTGCCCTTGACGGTCCAGAGTCTATTCAGCCTCTTCCACTGCACCTGTTCCCAAAGGCTGAAGGCCCAACCGCTCTTCGTCACTTAGAGGGCCCTGTCTATGAACAGAGCATAAGGAAACCAAAAGATTTAACAAGGGGCGAAGCTTCTCATGCAGTTCTTGAAATTGCTTCCTTTGGGCTTTGAGAGAGACCTGGTCTCTTCGAACATGAGGAGGTCTGAGGCTCCTTGAGGGAGTTCCGGGACCTTATACCAGATACGGTGACACAACAAATCAAGAATGAAGAGAAGGGCTGTTAAGACGTTTGGACTCACTTCCTGCAGGTGTCTGCTCAGGTTTCACTCCCCAGAGAGGCCCTTCCAGACCTCTGTATATAAAAATACCATTTCCTTCATTCTCTATTCCTTTACTCTGCCTCATTTTTCCTCCAGCCATTTATCACAACAATAAACAATATGCCTGTTCAAGGTTTTGGAGCCCCAGCCTGGAGAGTGTGCTGTGGCCCTGTTGCCGAGGGCACGGACTAAATCTCTGTACTAGACGGCTGGAGGACACAGAATGGACGGAGCAGTCCTCCTGGGCACCCTTCCCAGGGCCTAGCACAGAGTCCGGAAGCATCCATGCTCCCTAAATATGCTTCCTAGACTGAACAAGTTTTACAGAACAAGACAGGAGGGAGACCACAAGGAAGTATGCTTCTATACCTTAACTTTGTAAATCATGTCAAAACTTCAGGATTTCTGCAGGCACTTGTTTACAAATAAAATTAGATTCATCCAAAATTGAGTTATTCTTCATGGTCGGTTAGTTATTACTGGGAATTTAAAAGCACTTATTTGGATAATATCCAGGTCATTTGGAGTCGGCATCTTCTAAAAGTTGGACCCATTACAGATAAACACCCATGCTGGGCTCCAGCATAAAAACTAGCAATATGGTTCATTTCCTAAAACATCTGATGAAAGGGCAACTCTTTCCTCCATCCCCTAAATATAGCCTTTCTCTAAACAAAATATCCAATACTTAGCATGGGATTGCATTTGTGTCCCAACATGGGTTTCTGTTAACATACCTCATGCTGCTTTTAAAAATCAGATAGATTGGTTAAATCCTTTTAAGAAAATTAGGCAAGCAAAGATGCCATTAGTTCTAGAAACCCATCACATACACAGCAGAAGCAGAGTAATTATTTTTAAGGCCATTCTTTTTATATAATGCTTGTCATTTCTGGGTATTAGCTCAAACAGCCAGAACTTGGAGCCTCTTTAGGAGATGTCCTTAGTATCAAAGATAATATAACTCATCACAGAATTTGCTGGTGGCTTTTTATCTTCCGTTCAATTCACTTGTCAGTTTTATACAGGACGGCCATATAATTTACTGCCCCAAAAAGACACTTAGGAGGGTGAAAAGGGTTCTGTTAATATGAATAATGATGTCAGCACAACAAACTGGGCATGCAGTTACCCTAGCTTTATATCTGATAAAATATAGCTTCCCTTATGAGCCACAGACTGAGCCAGACTCCGCAGTAAATGTACTCAAGTGCTGGAAGGTAAGCAAGGAGAGAAACCCTGGAGCTAGATCAGGGATTAGCAAACTTTTTTTTTTAATGTTTATTTTTGAGAGAGAAGAGGCAGACAGAGGGAGACACAGAATCTGAAGCAGACTCTAGGCTCTGAGCTGTCAGCCCACAGTCCAACGCGGGGCTCAAACTCACAAACTGCAAGATCATGACCTGAGCTGAAGTCAGATCCTTAACCAACTGAGTCACCCAGGCACCCCAAGTAAACTTTTTCTAAAAGAGCCAGATGGTACATATTTAAGCTCTGGGCACCAAGAGGCCATAAGTATCCATAGAGGATACTGTGCAGGTACTTCTATAACCATTTAAAATGTAACCATTTAAAAATGTAAAAGCTATTCTTAGCAGTTGGCTGGATTTGGCCTATGGGCCCAAGTTTGCCAACCTCTACGCTACAGCATTACAGGTATTAAATACTGAGCTAAGAAGTTTCGATTTAATTCTGTGGCCAGGAGTTTCCAGCAGTATCTTTATTTTAGGAATAGAAACATGTCCTCAAAGGAAAGCGTGTATGGAAGCCCAATATATATGCAAAACAGATAAAAATGGGTCTGCTGTGTTTGAAATGGGAATAAGAAGCATCCAGCACATCTCTCACCCCCAGTGGGTCCCCCCTGAGGGGTCCTACTGATCACAATTTAAAAACCACAGCCACAGTCGTGTGGGGGGGAGGGAGGTGTATTAAGGACCTCTGAGCAGAGGCATAAAGTGATCACAGCTGTATTTTACAACAATCACTCTGGGCACAGTATGACCAGGAGGCAGAAGGCCCAGGGCAGACAGACCAGCAGGGAGGGTTCTGCCTGGGAAAACAGGTGGCAGGGACACGGATGAGGGGGACTAAGGCATCCAGGCAGGGCCAGCTTCATGGGCGTGTGGCCTATGCCACCCCCAGAGGGTCCCAGTCTTGCTTTAATGTTCTGCTGTCACCATCCTGAAAGTCTTAGCAATCTTCCCACCAGGGCCCTACAGGTTATACAGGTCCTGCACCCAGGGGTGACTCTGCATGTGTCTGCACCTTCCTCCCACAGTCCTGACCAGGGGCACTCTACATCATCCCTGGTGACAAACGCTCTCTAGAAAAAGGCACTGGACAGCACTTTCTCCAAGCCTCAGGTCACCACCCCCCACACACACTGCTGCCCTGGGCTTCGTGGGAATCCTGCTGACCAGCAGCTACCTCCTGCTGACCGGCAATCCAGAGACATTAAGTCCTAAGGGTCCCTTTGGGTGGGACTCCCCCAGGAGCAGACACCGAGAAAAGGATTCAGGCACAAGCATGCTCGGGAGGGGGTGAGGCAAGGAGACAGCCGGTAGGGGTGTGAGCAACCACCGTGGGCAGTCGGGAGACCCCCGGAGCCTCTGATTACACCCAAGGACTTCTCCCCAGACGCGCCAGCAAGCTGAGGTATTCATCACCAACTCCACCCCTCCCCCAGAAATTAGGGCTGGCCCACAGGCAGGCCAAATATCCTCTGTGACCAGAGACTGCCCTCACACAGAGACACAAAGCTGCCACCGTCTACCAGAACCGTCTGCGAGTGGCCTCTGGGTGGGCTGAGGACCTCTGTGCATGGCACCACCAGTGTCTGAGCCACCCTCAAAGCTGCTGTAAAGGAAAAACACCGATTTGGGGAACAACATGGACTTCAGGGCACTCCAAGTGTGGAAGCACTCCCTCCATGATTCCTTCAGCAGGTCCTTCAAAAGGTTCCTGGAACACCTGTTACCTGCAAACTTCTATTTGTGTGCACAGTGCTGTCCTATGCACCAAATTTACAAGCAGCAGTTGTCAGACTGAATGCCAGGAAGAAAGCAGATGTGCTCATCCACCAGAGGCCAGGACCACCTCCCCCTAATTTCTTAACACATCCAAACCTCAGCTTTCCTTTTATACCTGAGAACATCCCAGACCACCTTGGAGCCTTGAGGGTAAGCAGAGGATGGGACCTGAACACACGGAGAAGGGAACTGTAGCCATGAACTAGAACTTTCGTAAAGGCTTTTAAAGGGGCACAGATGGCATGTGTTTGAATATTATCATCTCCTGGTTAAGACTTTTTTTTTATGTCTATTTCCTTTGAGAGAAAGCATGAATGGGAGAAGGGCAGAGAGAGAGAGAAAGGGGCGGGGGAGAGAGAGAGAGAGAGAGAGAGAGAGAGAGGGAGAGAGAGAGAATCCCAAGCAGGATCTGTAGTGTCAGTGCAGAGCCCAACGCAGGGTTTCGATCTCAGAAACCATGCGATCATGACCTGAGCTGAAATCAAGAGTCACTCAACCAACTGAGTGATCCAGGTGCCCCTAAATGAGATTTTTAACTTTTTAAAAAAAATTTTTTTAATGTTTATTTTTGAGAGAGAGAGAGAGAGAGAGAGAGAGAGAGAGAGAGAGAGAGAAGAGAGACAAAGCACAAGCAGGGAAGGGGCAGAGAGAGAGACACACACACAGAATCTGAAGCAGGCTCCAGGCTGTGAGCTGCCAGCACAGAGCCTAATGCAAGGCACAAACTCACAAACCGTGAGATTAAGACCTGGGCCGAAGTCAGACGCTCAACGAACTGAGCCACCCAGGTGCCCCAAGAGAATTTTAACTTTTAAAATACATAACATGACCCCCATAAAACTGCTGGTGGGATTATAAAATAGTAGAGCCATTTTGGAAAACAGTGTCACAAAGGTTAAGCATAGAATTACCACATGACCCAGCAATTCCACTCCTAAGTATACGCCCAAGAGAAATGAAAACCCAAGTCCACACAAAAATCCCGTATATGTTCATAAAAACAATACTTATAATAGCCTGAAAATGGAAACAACCAAAAGGCCTATCAACCAATACAAGAATAAATAACATATGGCATATCCGTGCAATAGACTATTACTTGGCAATAAAGAGGAATGAACCACTGACACATGCTACATCATGAATAAGCTTCAAAAACATTAAGTACAAGAAGCCAATCACAAAGGAGCACATATTATAGGAGTTCATGTATGTGAAATTCCAGAATAGACCTATCAGAGTCAGAAAGTAAATTTGTGGTTGCCCCAGAGGCTGGGGGGAGCAAGAGGGGCAATGAACTGACAAAGCGTTTCCTTGGGTCGTGGTGAACACATTCTAAAACTGATCATGGCAATGGCTACACAACTTTAAAAACACAAAGAAGAGGGGTGCCTGGGTGGCTCAGTTGGTTAAGCGCCCAACTTCAGCTCGGCTCATGATCTTGCAGTTGGTAAGTTTGAGCCTCACATCCAGCTCTGTGTTGACAGCTCAGAGCCTGGAGCCTGCTTTGGATTCTGTGTCTCCCTCTCTCTCTGCCCCTTCCCCATTCATGCTCTCTCTCGCTCTCTCTCTCTCTCTCAAAAATACATAAACATTAAAAAAAAATTTTTTAAAGATGTGGTATATACAATGGAATATTACTCAGCTATGAAAAAAATGAAATCTTGCCATTTGCAATAATGTTGATGGAGGTAGAATGTATTATGCTAAGTGAAATAAGTCAGAGAAAGATAAATATGATAATTTCACTCATATGTGGAATTTAAGAAACAAAACAGATGAACATAGATGACAGGAGAAGAGAATAGAGGGAAACAAACCATGAGAGACTCTTAATGATAGAGAACAAACTGAGGGTTGGTGGAGGAAGGTGGATGAGGGATATACGACAGAGGGCACTTGTTGGGATGACCACTGGGTGTTGTATGTAAGTGATGAATCACTGAATTCCACTCCTCAAACCAATACTGCACTGTATATTAACTGAAACTTAAACTTGAAAATGTTCATAAAAATAAATAAGAGAAGTCCAGATATATATATATACAGAAACAGCAGAAATTACTGCAAGGTTTGTTCTAAATCTTGTTTCTGGCTGGAATATAGAATAACCTCATACAGTTCAAATATATGAAGATGTGTTGCATGATTAAAATGAGTATTAAAAAAAAAAACAAAAAAACAGGGGGCGCCTTGGTGGCGCAGTCGGTTAAGCGTCCGACTTCAGCCAGGTCATGATCTCGCAGTCCGTGAGTTCGAGCCCCGCGTCGGGCTCTGGGCTGATGGCTCAGAGCCTGGAGCCTGTTTCCGATTCTGTGTCTCCCTCTCTCTCTGCCCCTCCCCTGTTCATGCTCTGTCTCTCTCTGTCCCAAAAATAAATAAACGTTGAAAAAAAATTAAAAAAAAAAACATACTGGGGTTCCTGGGTGGCTCAGTCAGTTGAGTGTCCCACTCTTGATTTCAGCTCAGGTCATGATCCCACGTTCCAGGGATCGAGCCCCATGTTGGGCTCCACACTGAGCGTGGATCCTGCTTAAGATTCTCTCTCTTTCTCCCTCTGTCCCTCTCCCCCACTCACGCTTTCTGTCTCTTGTTCTAAAAAAATAAATAAAAATAGAAGATAAACACACACAAAAAAACACTGAATTGTACACTTTAAATAAGTAAACTGTACAGTACGTGATTTATATCTCAATAAAGCTGTTATTTAAAGACGTCACATGAAGTTCTAATATCAACAAACTGACAATAGCACTGCCTCTTGGAGCATCCATCCTGGTGAGGAGAGAGGACAGTAAATGCTATAAATCAAATATATTGTCACGGAAGGTGACCGGTGCTGTGAACAAAGTGAGAAGGTAAGGAATCTGGGGTGGCAGGGAGAGCCACTGTTTTAAATGTGGCAGTCAGGGGGGGTGCCTTGGTGGCTCAGTCTGCTAAACATTTGACTTTGGCTCAGGTCCCAATCTCATGGTTTGTGAGTTCAAGTCCCACATGGGGTGAGCTCCAGCCCCACTTGGGATGAACACAAGCCCCACTTCGGGTGAGTCCCACTTCTCTTTTTCTCTCTTTATCTCTCCTCTCTCTCTCTCCCCCACTCACTTGTGCCCTCTAAGAGTATAAATAAAACAAACAAATAAATATGGCAGTCAGGGAAGGCATCATTGAGAAGGTGACCTTTGGGCAAAGGTTTGAAAGAGTTGGCCATAAGGACATCTGGGATCAAGCATTCTAGGCAGAGGGCATGGCTGGGACAAAAACCTGGAGGCCAAGGAGTGCCAGGATGTTGGACAAATAGCTCCAGTTCTGCTGGAGCAGCAAGAGGGGGGATGGAAGGAGAGGAAACGGGGGTTCCTGTGGGCCATGCCAGACTGCGGGAGCCTTGCCACTGCTCGGATCAGATGTGCAGCTTCAGAGGGAAGCCGTGTTACCCAGGGGGTAAGGGAGAGCTGGTCTCTTCCCCACAGTGGCTGGCCCAGCTGGAGACCAGGGCTCTGGCCACCATCATCCCTACCCACCCCCACCCCCCAGCAGAGGAACCAGGTCACCCAAGCCCACCCAGGCAGAGGAGGGGGTATACTGTGGGGATGTGCCAAGCTCGAGCCCTGAAAAGCAAAAATGAGAAGTCGGGAAGCAGCAGGCTGACAGGAAACTGCAATTTCACCATCTAATAACCCAGCATGTTTGTGATTTTCAGGTTCCAATTTTTGTATCGTCACGGTCAATTACAGGTCACAAATGATTTCCAAAGTGGGCTGCCCAGGAAGATGGTTGTGCAAATCCATTTTCCACGCCGTCCCGTTTCAGGGCTGCTCAGAGCACATGGAGCCAGAGTGAGGGGGAGAATGGAAGGAACCAGCCTGGGGCCCCAGGTGGTGTTCCCAGCCCAGCTTTGCTGCATACTCGGCTGTGAGACCGTGACCCAGGCACCTCGCCCCTCTGGAACTCTCCTTACAGAGAAGGCTAGACCTGAATCACCTCACAGGGATGCTGTGAGACACCCCACTGCAAGGGACAGTGCGTTGAGACATAATTTACATCCCCCAAAATGCATTCATTCTAAATGTATGATTTAATTATTTTTAGTGGACTTATAGAATTGTGCAACCATTGCCACAATCTGATTTTAGAATATTTCCATCAACCTACAAAAGAGAATCCCAGAGCAGTCCTCTGAGTTTAGAGTTCCATACATAACATTAACGCCATATAAAAGCAAAAGAGAAAAATGGCGACTTATTAGGTTGAGTCACAAGAAACTGCCATTTCTATGTGTTAAAAATGTCCAAATATTGGCAACTTCATGTAGTTTAACCTTTTATAAAAGAGAACACTTACAAACACAGTACAGTAAAATTATACTTTGCATATTAACTCATATACAATATGTGATTGCTTGTGAATTGCCTGTTATGAATTATACATTATTATACAGAAAACCATGCATGTTGGATTTTGTGGGTGATTTAAGGGATTTGGGATTTTTCAAGGAGAGATTTTGACTGTATGGTTTTCACCTTAGGCACGGTCTTTGAGAACACACCTTCATGGAGATTGCTCACTTTTGAGCTAGCTCAAGCTAGCATCTCCAATTTGCAGTTGGAAAAAATAAGACTGAGAAAGCTTTGCTGCACTGTCAGCTACCCCATACTGTTCCAAGAAATGGGAATAAAACTTTGTAAATGGAAACACCTTGCATTTGTAAAGCATAAGAGGATTATGGTTTGTACTGTATTTGTCATTATTTTGCATGCTTACTTCTTTTGGTGGGGGAGGGGTCTCTGTCCACTTATGAGAGTCTAAGATCCATGAAGAGAGAAGCCAAGACTTCTCTCACCTCTATCTCCTCTTGCTTGGATGTATAGTTCTTGGCATTTGCTACATGCTCAATAAACATTAAATAAATGAAATAAATTTGATAGAAAAGATGCTGATTCATAACTATCTCTCATTCATACACACACACACACACACACACACACACACACACAGCCCATCACTGAAGACACCAGAAGAGAGTTTGTGAGGAAATGGCTGCATACACGGGTCGAGAAGGCTTTGATGTCAGTGTCTAACAGATCCATTTTGAGTCAGTTCTGTATATCCTTCTTCAAGGTAAGATACTTTCGTTTGCAGAGAACATAGGACAGTCTGCCTTCTAGCACCAAAGTCAGGACTTTCCAGTGCCACGCCTGGGGAAGAAAGGGGCATGAAGTGGCACTAAGAACACCACATCTCACCAGGCACCTGCTGTCTTCACAGGGCTAGAGGCCAGACACCTGGCAGGGAAAGGTCTGTAGAGATAGTGCCCAGAGAATCAGGGACACTAGATGCTAAAGCTGGTGCAGATGCACCCAGGTGGACTCTCCGGGGCTTGCAGACTACAGTCAGCTATATAGATGGAGGGGGAGGACTTGCGTGCAGGCGTGGGGGCCCTGTTACTGCTCGAAGACCAGGCTGCTTTCTGCAATCCCGCAGGGAGAAGATGCTACAAGCCCTCCTCCCACCACCCTCTTCCCCAGCTCCCCTAAAGGGAAGAGGTGTCGCCAACCTAACTGAGCAAACCCTAAGACATGGATCGAATGTGGGCGCTAACAGACAGGGTCACTGTGTTAAAGTGTGTGTGTGTGTGTGTGTGTGTGTGTGTGTGTGTGTGTGTGCGCGTGCACGCGGTGAAGGGGACAGGCCCAGCTTCAACTAGATTCTGCATCAGGAGGTAGCAGTCACCATCTCCACTCTTAACAAAGCAATTTTGCATCTCCCATTGGGTGTCTGCTTCTAGCACATAACTCCCCCAGGAAGCCCATGTGGCAAGGGCACTAGGTGTATCACACTATGCTCTGTGTCTAGGACACAGCACAGCTCTGCACACAGAAAGCACTCAGTGCTCATTTGTGGAATGAGCACTTATAATGGAAGCAGCCCTACTAGAGGGAGGCATCCTCATTTTCACAGATTGGGAAACTGAGGCTCAACAAACTTCCCTGTGGATTAAAGGAGAGAAGAGAAGGAAGGTTGGTGCGGACAAGAGAAGATAATGAAAAGAAGGAAGAAGCTCCCAGAATCCAAGGAATTAGGTTCCTATTTGAGTTAAGTTGCAGGAGGGGGGAAAAATGCCATTTTGGTGGATAGATGTGTGTGCTGCCTATTGTCAAGAAATAAGCATGACATACTTTTCGTTTCTTCATCTGCCATGGCAACCGGAAAGCTCAGAATCAGATTTATTTGCTTAAGAACCAGCTCTATAGTCTAGGAGTGCCTACCCCTGCTCCCCTCCCAGAGACGCTGTTTTCTGATTTATGTTTCTCTCTGCCCCATGCAAACACCCAGTCCCTGCCCTAAACCTGAAGCAGCCTGGAGGTGTTTTCACATATTGTATTAATTGGCCTGTTCTGTGATTCCTTATATTTCACTAGCTCCACACCGATCATGGGAGTAATATCAACCATAATTAGGCATCATAAGGATAATGATTTCATTACAGCTCCTTTAATAGGTTCGGACATGTGTGAGGAAAGGTGTTATACAACACAGTCAAATACTTTATCACCTTGTGATAATTGGAATCGCTGAATTACAGTAACAGAGCAACCAAAGATAATTTCCTATTTGGCCAAAGCCGTCTGGCCTCCCCCAGGCCTCCAATTATCATATTTCTTCTTGGAATCATGTCTCGCATCCACCCAGAAGCTGAAGCAAGCTCCAAGCTATTACAGTGGACTCTAAGCTTGCACGGGAGCTGTGAAGTTCTAATTTTCTCATTACACAACCTCATCTGTCAGCTTTACTGGTGAGCCAGCTCTGTTCTTGAGTTCAGGTGATAAATAGGCATAAACAGCTTAGGAAGCACAGAGGCAAATAAACATTTGAAAATGATCAGGCCCTGAGAATCTTCTATCAGATAGTGTTTTGGGTCAGAGATAACCAGAGCAAACCACAGAATGAAATATGGAGAAGAGGTGGACCAAATTTACCCTCTTTCACTCAGAATCGCAATGACAGCAAGCGTTTCTTCCACTACTCAGAGGGTCTCAGACAGTTCCTGAGACAGTGCTGTCAAACTCCGCAAAGTAAGCTGGTATCGGGAGAATAGTTTACACAGTGCACATTCATGCATTCATGCGTTCATTCATTCATTCTCATTTAATGAGATCACAATGTTAGCTACCAGCTTCTGTTCATTCACATGAATGACTTGGGGCTTACTTTGAGCTGAGTACCATAACAAACATCAAAGGTGCATTGTGAATTCGACAGACACCATCATTGCCTTCAAGTTACTTCCTGTTAGGGACTGAATGTTTGTGCCACTCCCTCCCCCGCCACTCAAATTCCTATGTGGACACTTGATCCCCAAATGTAATGGTATTTGGAGGTGGGGTCTCTGGGGTGATTAGGTCATGAAGGTGGAGCCCTCACGAATGGGCTTAGTGCCCTCCCCCTTTGCACCACATGAGGACACAGCAAGAACACAACTGGCTAAGAACCAGGCAGTGGACCCTCACTGCACACCAAATCTGCCAGTACCCTGATCTCAGACTTTATAGCCTCCAGACTATGAGAAAGAAACGTGCTGTTTAAACCACCCAGGCTATGGCATTTTTGTTATAGCAGCCCAAATGGACTACGATGCTCCAGTCTGGTAGGGTAGAGATACTCTCTAGTTGGCATTGTTGCCATTACGATGAATACGATGAAGAATAAGTACAGGTGCCATGAGAAACTATAACTAGGAACCTGACATAGTCTGGTGTTAGAAGGAGGGGTCAGCAAAGGTCTCCCTGAGGAGTGGTCTTTAGACAAAGATCAGAAATTAGCTAGGTAAAGTGGTAAGAGGAAGAATATTTTAGAAATAGGGAACAGCATGAATGAAGTCTCTATGAAGAAGGAGCTGGATGTCATAAACAAGGAAAGGGACAATCTGGTCGCAGCTTACTGAGCTCTGATGGGAGGTGACAGACACAGGTTGTATGTACCTTGCAGCATATGATAAGAAGGTGAATTTATTCTCCAAGCAATGGGCAGCCATTGAAGGATTTACCCAAGCACTGACTGACTGAGCAATCATGATCTGTATGACTTCCAGACATACTGACCAATCCATCCAGAAATATTTATTTACAAACTCCTATATGAAAAATGGGGCATCTGGGTGGCTCAGTTGGTTAAGTGTCCGACTTTGGCTCAGGTCACGATCTCGCGGTTCATGGATTCAAGCCCTGCCCTGGGCTCTGTGCTCACAAAGCTCGGAGCCTAGAGCCTGCTTCAGATTCTGTGTCTCCCTCTCTCTCTGCTCCTCCCCCTGCTTGCTCGCTCTCTCTCTCTCTCTCTCTCTCTCAAAAATAAATACATTTTTTTTAAAAATGGGGTGACTGGGTGGTTTAGTTGGGTAAGTGTCTGACTCTTGATTTTGGCTCAAGTCATGATCTCATGGTCTGTGGGATCAAGCCCTGAGTTCGGCTCTGTGCTGGCAGTGCAGAACATGCTTAGGACTCTCTCTGCCTCTCCCCCACTTGCATTTTTGCTCACATACTATCCCTCTCTCTCTCAAAATAAATTTAAAAAACATTAAAAAACAAGAAACTCCTATATGAAAATTGCTTGTGCTGTGATGGGAAAAATCATAAGAAATCTCTCACCACTTGCAGAATTATTTAAAAAGAATAGTTTGGCCAAAGCATAAGATTCAACAGAGAACTGGAGGAGGATGACGTTGGAAGACCTGTCAATTTAAAATGCTAAGACAAGGGACCTAGACTTTTTTTCTTTTAGAGAGAAGAAAAGAGGGGCAGAGGGCAGGGAGAAACTAACCTTCACTGACTGTCTCTCATCTGCCAGGCACTGTGCAGGATATTTTATCTATAGATGATCTCATCTGATAATCATAACTCTCAGAAATTAATTTAAGCTACTCTGCTCACCCTCATGTCATCAAACTTTTCAGTTTTGAACAGTGGGGCTTAGAGATATTCAAGTCACTGCCCAAGCTGAGCTCAAGATGCCCAGCATCGTCTCCCCATCCTCACCTTCTTCTAGGACATTCTAGCCCTGCCCTCATTCTTGCTGCCACATAGAGAGCCCCATCCACATACCTCTCCGGACACAATTTGTCACCCCCAGGACCCTGCCATGAGGATCCGGTTCCACAGATCAGATGAGGTGATCAGGGCCACTACTGAGAATCTGAACTAAATGAGCCAGAGATGAGAGGAATTCAAAACCCAAGCTTGAGCCATGCAGGTGAACACTGAAGTTGTGGGGAGAAGAGCCCATCTGCAGAGAAATGCAGGCAGCCAGGGCGCTTTGAGGTGCGGAGCAAAGGGAGTGCAGCCTCATTAGGACACTGGGGGTAAACTTTGGTTTTCTTATGGTGAATATTGTAAATGTCATGTAGATTTTACCACCATTAAAAGTGATTTTTAAAAGAGTAAGAGTCTTCATCTATGCATTCACTCATGGATTCTCAAGTGCCTAAAACAGTGCCTGGAACATAATTGACATCCAATAAATACGTGTTAAATGAATAAATACCAGAATCTCCCACAGAGTTTTTGTAAGTACCAAGCAGATACAAGCAGATTGAAGGCACAGAGTTTGGAATTCTCTCTCCCACCAAAGAGTGGTCCATCTGGGGACAGAGTGCATGAGATTCTGAAAACATTGTAGGAGACACCCTACTCCTGGCTCATTTTCAACAGTGAAACTTTTTCCTGACACAGGCAGGCAAAAATGTTGCAAGTCTGAGTAAGGAAAAAGTAAACACTGCAATAAAATTTTTATTCATGAAGGAAAAAAAGACAAAATTTTTACCAAAAAAAAATGCAATAATGCAGATTAAAAAAAAAAAATACTAGAAGCTTTCCTAGGACATAGGTCGAAAAAACAATAAAAATTTTAAGAAAGATCATAGAAACGAAGGACAGAAAATGGCAATGCAACACACGGATAACTTATTTCCAAATCAGAGTGGGACAGAAACAACAGTAAGAAAGAAGCACAGAATGCTTTCCCAAACTAGACAAATAATCTGTAAGAACATTACAGGGATATCTACATTTCCTACATCTGACTTCAAAGTCAGTTGAAAGAGATAACTATTTGGAAAATTTTGTGACCCAGGAATTTTAGACCCAGAAAAGCTGCCTTTCTTTAGAATAGAGGCAATAGCTCTGTCCCAAAAATAAATAAAAACGTTGGGGAAAAAAAATTTAATAAAAAAAAAAAAAAGGGGGCGCCTGGGTGGCGCAGTCGGTTAAGCGTCCGACTTCAGCCAGGTCACGTTCTCGCGGTCCGTGAGTTCGAGCCCCGCGTCGGGCTCTGGGCTGATGGCTCAGAGCCTGGAGCCTGTTTCCGATTCTGTGTCTCCCTCTCTCTGCCCCTCCCCCGTTCATGCTCTGTCTCTCTCTGTCCCAAAAATAAATAAAAACGTTGGAAAAAAAAATTTAATAGAATAGAGGCAATAGGAAAACATTCCCAACCAAACACTGAGAAAATGTGCCACCATGTATCCTTCTGGAAGTAAAAACCAACTTGAGGGACACCTGCGTGGCTTCGGCTCAGGTCATGATCTCATGGTTCGTGAGTTCAAGATCAGCTCTGTGCTGATCTCAGAGCCTGGAGCTTGCTTGACATTCTGTGTCTCCCTCTCTGACCCTCCCCTGCTTGCACTCTGTCTCTCTCTCTCTCTCTCAAAAATAAATAAACATTAAAAAAAAAAAAGCAACTTGAAATGAACACTAACTAGTCAAGATATGGTCTAAACAACCCAACTTTGGGGAAATCGAAGCATAAAAAGGACAATGGTGAGTTTTGCAACCAGTTAAAAAGGAGAAATGTCTAAATGATACTTGCAAATCTGTTTATAAAACAATGTAAATGCCAAAAATTCTTACTAAATATGAATAAGCTGATACAAGACACTAGATGATGTTAATAAACTCCCCAAAAAAGTTAAGGGTAAGAGAAAACATGCTTATGCTGTATATTAAGTGGAAAACACTCAAGAATACATTTTCATATTTAGTTCTAAAAATTAGAAAACCGTCAATTAAAGACGACGTTTGAAAACTTAGGGGTGCCTGGGTGGCTCAACTGGTTAAGCCTCTGACTTCGGCTCAGGTCATGATCTCACAGTTCATAGGTTCGAGCTCCATGTTGGGCTTAGAGCCTGGAGCCTGCTTCGGATTCTGTCTCTCCCCCTCTCTGCCCCTCCTCTGCTCGCTGTCTCACTCGCTCTCTCTCTCTCTCTCAAAAATAAATACACATTAAAAATTTTTTTTAAAAAACTTAAAACCACTACTCTAATATACATCTTCCAAAATAACATTTAAAAATGTAAATAGAGTTCTGCACTAAAAAAAAAAATACAAAGACAAACAACATTGAGGTATAAAATTTAAAGGTATAAAACAAACTTAAAGAAGTAATACAAAATGGCTTGAACAGGAAATGTCAATGTGTTAAATTCCACTATTAAAAGACAAAAATTCTCAAATTAAGTCAAAGACAAAATCCAATTATAGTTTTCAAAAGACACAAATGCAACTGTCTTTTTATATTAAACATAAAAAGGGCAAGTGTGTATTAGGCAAATGCAAATTTCCAAAGCGTTTAAGTACAACATTCACATCAGATAAAGTAAATTCAAGGCACAGACACATATTAAACAAGATGGTAAAGATTGCCATATACTGATAAAGTCTAGGCTTCATAATGAAGATTCCATTGTCATGTCTTAGCCTCTATTTCTCCGGAAGAACATGGAACAAAGGCTTAAGTTCAAGGACACACATAGCATGGATTACAAAGACTGACCATATCCTGGACCAAAGCAAGAGTCAACAAATTTGAAAGGATTTAAACCATGCAAAGTTAAGGCCTCTACCTACAGTAAAATTAAGCTGAAAATCAAGAACAAATAATAAGAAGAAATTCCCATATGTTTAGAAATACAAAAATATATGTATGCTTTTAAACAACCCATGAGTCATAGAAAAAAATCACTAAGTAAATAAGAAAATATTTTTACTTAAATCATAATGAAAATATATAAAAATTTGAGGGCTATCACTAAGCCATGCATATACTAGGGGGAAAAAACACAGGCACAAAATCAATGACCAAAGAATTCAATCTCAAAATTTGAGAAAAGAAGAGCAAATGAAACCTGAAAAAAAAAATTAAGTACAAGGAAGAAAACAAGAAAGTTAAGAGTAAAAAGTAGTAAAAGTAAAAAGTAGAATATCATAGAACGTCTTACGGTAGAAAAAGGTTTCTGAAACCACACATGGAAACGGAGACCCAAATAGAACAAAGGGTAGTAAGTCGCACTATGTTGTAATGAAGAATTGTCCTTATCAAAAAACATCATTAAGAAATTCATGAAAAGAGAAGTCCAGAGAAGAAGTTATAGCTAAACATAAAACCAACAAAGAACTCATAACCAGAACATTTAAAGAACTCCTTTAAACCAATAAGTCAACCCAATTAAAAAATGGGCAGGAGACTTGAAAAGGTACTTTCCAAAAGACACAATCCAAATGGGCCCCCATAAGAAGATAACTATCTCTGTCTTACTAGTCATCAGAGAAATGCAGATTAAAACTAGAACAAGATACCACTCATCAGAGTGACTAAAAATCAAAATTCTGACCATGCCAAACCAAGCTGTTGGCAAGGATAGGTACATTAAAAATCCTCCTACACCACTGGAAAAAACGCGTATGGGTATGGCCCCTCTGAAACAGTTTGGCATTAAAGACACTCAGACCCCCTTCACCCAGCAATTTTACTCCTAGCAATGCATGCTCACATACACCAAGAAACATACACAAGAATGTTTATAACAGCACTATTCGTAAAAGGCAAAAACTGGAAACAAACCATTTAACCCCATTTCACGATTTATCCATTATCGACTCATTAACCCCAACGCTGGAGAGACCCATTAACCAAGACAACCCGTAGGTAGTCAGATGAATAAATGGTCGTATGTTCATGTACTAGAATAAACAAATAAATTGCAGTATATTCATATAATGAAATAAGCAGCAATTAAATGAGTGAACTACAGCTACGCATCATAAAGTGAGTCTCACAAAGATAATGTGAAGCCAAACAAGCCAGTGAGACAAGAATAAACTGCATTATTCTGTTTATATGAAGTTCAGAACACAGGAAAAACTATACTGTTGAGGTACCTGAGTAGGGGGTGGTAGTAAAAGAAAAGCAAGGAATTAATTAACAGGAAAGTCAGGATAGTGGTTACCTTTATGGGGAAGGAGGTGCAACAACTGAACTGAGGTACAAAGGCAACTTCTGGAATGCCAGCAATGATCTACTTCTTTATCTGGAAGGTAGATACTTAGGTGTTTGCTTTCCAATAAATCATCTAACTATAAAAATAAAAATTATAAATAAAAATAAATTTAAAAAAATTTGTAGATGTGGCCAATGCTAGCCAATTTTCAAGGGAAAATTCATACAATTCAAGGTTTTACTTTCAAACAATAAGGAATATAAATTATTCACTAAACCTAAAATTCAAACCTTAACTATAAAATAGAAACTCTAGAAAATCTGAGATACCATGCAATAATTTGTTCAACACAAATCTCTTGAAGGCCTACTATCTGGTCAGCACATACAAATTTATAAAAATGCATATGATAAGTAATCATTTAGAAATGAAGTTTCATACACATACCCACATACCCTTCAGGGTGCATTCTGCATCAAAGAGGGTAACCAGTTGATTGATGGAGACACCATTTGTTTTCCAATGTACAGTGCCACAATTTGCATTATGTGGTAGATTAGAAAAATGTCCGGAATTCTCCACCCCTCACCACAGCCCTGACCTTTGCAATGTGACCTTTTATCACTTGCCCTCTAGAGATGGAGTCTACTCAGCAATAGAATATGACCCTGTGTGGTTCCAACCGTAGGCCTCCAGAAGCCTACACACTACCCCTTAACTCTCTCCTGCCATCA
This sequence comes from Prionailurus bengalensis, assembly GCF_016509475.1. NCBI lineage: Eukaryota > Metazoa > Chordata > Mammalia > Carnivora > Felidae > Prionailurus > Prionailurus bengalensis. The sequence continues at coordinate 18,394,678 of NC_057354.1, forward strand.
TTATGTGGGCAAGCCCAGGCTGGCCTTCTGGAAAATGGGAGAACATGTGTAGAGATAAGCCATCCAAACTAAGGTCACCCCTTGGTTAACCAGTCCCCAGGTGGCCTGGCAGCTGACCATTCATCTAAGACCAGAAGAATCTCCCAAGTGATCCCAGCCCAAACTGCCAACCACAAAATCATGTTGATTTTTTAAGGTACTGCATTTTGAAATGGTTGGTTATGCATAAAAGGCCGACGAATACACATTATGGGGATGATATTGGTTCAGAATTAGACAAGCTGAAGTCTGAAGATAGGAAAGCCAGCAGTCTTTTGTTTGAGTGGTTGAATATCATCATAGGAAGGTATGTGTTTATTTTGCTGCTGACTCCTGTAATTGTGCTACAAGCAAAAGTGTAAGGTCAAGTTCAAGGGTGAATCAAGGAGAATGGGAGTCTTCAGCTTGTGCGACTGTAAGGACAAATAAGGAGACATTTGGGTTTGTTTCTGTCAGTACTGATAAATCAATTTCTCATTTTTAGTTCGCAGTAACAAAATATGCCTGCAGAAATAAAAATAAGTAAACCTTTATTATGACATTTCTATAAGAAAAATTACTTATTGTGTGTCTAAAATTCTCTAACTTCTAACCCTCTTGTGTCACATTGAAACAAATTTTTTCATATATAATCTTTGAAATTCAGTGTTTCTAATAGTATGATTGTTTTCTACCAGAAAAGATAGTAAAAAGAAATCAGAAAATGTGCATGGGATTTTTCACAATAACGGGCATATCCCTTTTTACTCATAAGAAAGTATTATGTATAATCCTGTGCTAATAAATTTGAAATCCTCAATAAAATAAATTTTGGTAACTTATATTTTCCTAAAAAATATTTGAGAAGTTGGAATACTCTAGCAAACCATTATTCAGGTAAAAAATATTTCTGAAAAAGAGAGAGAGCTTATACTCTAATGATCAGAAGTATCAGATATCCAATTCAAATTCATCTTGGCATAAAGGGATTTATTGGAAGGATAATGGGACATCTCATGTAACTGTAAAAGTGAGAGACAGCCCTTAGAGCTGAGTGTCAGAAACAGCTGGAACCAGATAATGGGGTCACCAGTACTCTCTCTCAATTTTTAATTTTTTTTTCTCAGAGTATTCAATTCATTCTGTCCTTTAATGTCAAGGATACAGTTGAGCTATAATTCTGGATTCTTCATCTTAAGGCTCTCACAATCAAAAGGGGACTCTCCCTACTCTCCTACTTCCAAATCAAAAATCCTAGAAAAGACCCAACTAGCTATGGCCGGGGGGGGGGGGGGGGGGGGGGGGGGGGCGGGCAGGCTCCCAAAGAACATTTGCAGCCCCTGGGAGCCCACCTGTGTATACTGCTGTCACTTCTGGAAAAGGGAAAGCTATCATACACCCAGAATGAATTACCTCCATGAAAGGAGAAAATCCCAAGCTGTTTTGCAGGCAAGTTTTTTTTAATGTTCAAATAGCAGGTAATTATCATCATAAACTCTTCCAGAGCAAAGAAGAAGCAAAGAGACCACCTCCTCTATTTTTCCAAGTTAGCAGAACTGAATACCAAAAGTGGAGGAAAAAATGAACACCTCAGGTCAACTTCACTTATGACTATAGCTACAAAATAACTAATGAAACATTATCAAATACAATTTAAGTTAAAAGGGTGAAAAGTATAAGAGACAGTTCTATTCAGGAACACAATAAGGAGGCTCATTATTATTTAAAATTATCCTAGAAGTACTGGTAAGCGAAGGAAAAAGAGAAAGAACAAGGTGGGGGGAGGGGACAGAGAGCGAGAGAAAGAGAAAAGAATATTGAAAAATTCACAAAATTAATTATAGCTATAGCACATAATGCCAGTTTCTATTTGAAAACCCAAAAGAATCAACTTTAAATTATCAGAACTAATAAAATAGTTCATTAAATTTGGTGTTTACAAAAATAAATACAAAAAAACAAGTACCTTCCCATACCTAAGCCATGGACTGGTTAGAAAATAGAGAGGAAGTAATCTCATTCATAATTACAACAAAAATACAAAATAGCTAAAAATAAATTTAATTAGCAACATGTAAGACTTTTATGAAGAAAACATCCAAACTACAGAAGCCATAGAATAAGACGACTCCCCTCACAATAGGGAGATGATGGAATATTTCTGATGCAAGATTCAACTACATAAAATATAAAGGATCCCAAATCAATTATAAATTTGAAGCAACTGATAAAATTCTAAGGACTACTCTAAAGTTTAACTGCCAGAATAAACATCTGGAAGGAGCCAAATTTTTTTTTTTTTTTGAAAAATGGGAAAATACTGAAAGAATAGGAGACAGGAGCAATTGCCAAAAGGTAAAAACATTATATAGAGTTTCAATTACAAAACCACTTGGGTGGAGTCCAAGATTAAACAGATCAGTGAACACAATAAAAAGCCTTAGTATAAATATTTAGTATATGATAATGACAGCATTTTAAATCAATAGATAAAAGCTCCAGTTATATAACTATTTGAAAAGGGGAAAAAATGACTATTACCTGTACCATCCACATACCAAAACAAATCCCAGATGTATTAAACATTTTTAGGTGTAGGAAATGAAACTACTTAAGTGTTAAATAATATATGTGTAGAGATTTATAGAAGCTTGAGTTCTAAGCAAGCAACCAAAGGAAGGAAAACCATCAATAAAAACTTGATTGATCTAAACTATATAAAAACGTAATATTTCAGTACGTCAAGAAATACTATGAAGAAAATTGGAAGCCAAATGACAAATGAGGAAAATAATTGCAAGGTGCGTGCCAGACAAAGGGTTGATATCCTCAATATTTAAAGACCCCTTACAAATTAGTGAGAAGAAGAGGAAGGGGGCAGTACAAAATTGAATGCAATCTGTGGCTAGAAATTTCATGAAACAAAACAAATAACACTAAATATATAGAAAAAGTGTTTACCTTCCCTAGTAGTCAAATCAATGAAACTTCAAAAAATAATGTAACACCATTCCTCTTGCAGTGAATTGACAAAAAACAAAAAAAAAAGTTGAAGTCCACTATGGTGCAGAATGTCCAGATACAGGCATTCTCAAACACCACTGATGGCACACAAATGGACACTTTGTGGAAGGCAACTGAAGTACAGAAGCTTCTTAAATCTCCACACCCTATTTGCTCTACTTCTGCAACATGTTTGAAATTTTTCACAAAAAAATATTTTTTTCAAGTTCACATGCTTTTACCTAGTCCGTTTACCTCCAAAATTCAATCCCAAGAAAATAATAAAAGATGTGCCTAAGATTTATGAGGCTATAGCTGCTGGTGACGGTCATGATGATGGTAAAGATAATAAGGATTTGAAATGAGATACAACTTGTGTTTCAAAGTCAAGGAATTTCTTTGGCTTATAGTCCACATAATCTGTGACCCCAAGTAACTAGATGGAAAATGAAACACCCCGCCCAGTTAGCAGAGGCCCCCAAAGTTTCCAAAAATGAATGTGACGCCTTAGTTATATTTGCATAATAAAAATAAATATTTCACATATTCATCCTCCTGTAACATCTTGGAAATCTCTCCTCAAAGGTGGTATCAGGGAGAGATGAAAATCTGAATCTGTTTCTTGGAGATGATCTCGTGAAGCCTTCATTATCTCCATTCTTCTACCTGTGTCTTGCCCTTTCACAGCACTGGGAAAACAAACAAACAAACAAACAAACAACCATCTGGTGGGATAGGACCTTCTCCCTTCCAGGCAGGCTGGAGCCGAGTCCCAGACTCTGTGGTTCTGGTTTGACAGAAGCTGTCGGAGTTCATCTGGTCACATCTACCCAGGTTTCTTACCGAGAAAAAGATTTAAGATGAACAGCCCTGAGCACATGGCCTGCCACACAGCACAGAAACCTTGCATTTTCAAAATGGCAAATGAGGCCTCGGAAGCAGAATGAAGGTTCACCAACCATAAAATAAAACATGGTCAATTCAGCCAGACAGAGGCACAATGGGTCTTGGCCAAACAGAAATTCAAAAGTGTTAAATATCAGGAGATGGCAGGAGAAGGCTTCATTCTTCTAGGAAAAGGTAAGAATTAGCAAGAAGTGCTCATCTTCCAAGAATCCTTTATGGAAGAAAACCTATCATGAAGGAATATTTCTTTCTTCTTCTGGGCTCTCTCCTCCTTTGCTCACGTCTAGGAGCTTGGACAGATGGTTCTGGGGTAGTCCAGACACTATGTAGTGATACCCAGAAGGGCCAAACTTCTGGGTGTTTCTCAGAGTTTGCTCTGTAGCCACCCTGCACCTTTAAAGCAGGTGACTTGTCTCCAATATCACCAACCAGAACTCGCTAAGCCTGCTAAAATTAAACCCCACTGGACTCCCACAAAGGCGAAGGTAAAAAAAAAAATGGGTTTTAAGCAGCCCCTGGAGGGGTGCCATACTGGGGTCATTTTGGATCTCTCCCAAGAATGTCTGGAGAGGGATGGGTCCCCAACAGAAGGGATGGAATTCCAGATGGCCAGAAGAAAGATCTGCTCAAGGAGAGCCAGATTCAGCTTTGGGCAGCTGCCAAGTCAGCCCAACAGCCACACACCCCCTAGTCATAACACCAGGTCACCACAGCACCAGCCAAGGAAGATAATTCCTGCACCATATGTCTTTTCTCTCCCCCAGTCCCAGCCCTAGAGAAGCCAGAGATGTGGGGTGAGGGACAGAAGAAGGGAAGAAGCCAACCACAGACCACCTCCCTGCCTGCTTATACTTTTCTAGCCTGAAACAGGAATAAGCTGGGAGAAAAGAGAAGCTTGAACTTCTTTTTCCCCTTCCTGCAACTAGAATGCTGTATGTGACCTAGTATCAGCCGAGGAGATGCTGTAACTGGGATTCTAAACCCTGAGGGATTGCAAAGGTGCAGATACAGTTGAGAATGCATTCACAGCAGCAGGGGTCTCATTAAGAACCCAGGGCAGCCACATCCTGACCAGAGTATTCCCACGGCCCCTGATGCCCAGCTGCCTGCCTGGTTCTGAGCCCTTCCAAATTCTTTCTGTGAGCTACCCACTATCCCACCAACAATTTCCATTCTGCTTAAATTAGCCCTGTTTTCTCTTGCCTCTGGGACACACCCAACTGCACTATTTTTATCTCTTAATGACTCCTACCTCCCAGGTACCACCATCTTCCTGTAGAAGCAGAGCAACTTAAGACTGGAAATGAGGCTTCTGACAAGCAACAGCAGGCATACTCATGCTGGGATAATCTGAGGAGGGTTCAATGAAAGGGCCATTTCCATAGGTGTGGGGAGGCTGTAGGGAAACTACAAAGGACAGAGCAGTACCCTGGAATGAGTAAAACAGTGTGGTTTTTGCCCTTTTTCGGCTCAGAAGAGCAAGCGAGAGAGCAGATGCCAGAGGGCTTGAAGGAGCGTCATACAAAAGAGGCCACCTTGGGAGGAAGACTTACCTTCAGTTAGGAGGTACGACCAGGGAAACAAATGCCCTGACCACACTCTCTCCTCCGTCCCTACTTCTGATCTCCTGCTAGGGGTCCCCATGGGCAGGACTCACCTGGCTGAAGCCAGAGGGCACAGACCCTGCTGACATGACCCTTAAGAGACAGTCTCCCAGGAAAAGAACACGATGGAGGAGGATGAAGAAGGCATCTAGGTGTGGGGAGGCACCTGGCAGGCATTAGACATAAACACCTAAGAAAAGATGAGCTTCAGGTATCCCCACAGGCCCACGTACTTATCTAACCTGGGTTCCTCCACCCCAGTCCCCTTCCAGACAACCCCAGGTCAAAACTCCATCAAGACACAAGAGCATACTTCCTAGGTACAGGGGTACTCTGCCTCAGCCTCCTTTATCTGTCCTGGGACTGCTTTTGCCAATGCACCTGCTTCTGCTTTGTTACCTCCCTGACTTCCTTCTCTTTCCCACCCATCACATTTTCATTACTTCTACTATAGCATGAAGCTGCCTACACAGACAGGCTGAGACTTTTTCAGCTGCGGACAGATCTAGAAGTTACTGTTTCTGCCAAAGCGCCAGGGGACTCGGGGACAGTCGAGAGACAGAACAGCCTCAGATCACAGGGTGCTTAGACCCAAGAAACAAAACAGCAGTAAACGATGTGAGCCATTTGCCATTTTTGCAAACAACTGTCTGTAGGCATTTTGCTGAGAATATTGGAGGAACACGAGATCCTTTTAAAACATAGTTCAGAAAGAGTCTGTACTTGAAAATATTAAGACTGTAAGCAGCTGCAGATGGAGAGACCGAGAATTCTTTGAAACCACTGAGTATGAAGGGCTTTGATACAAGAAAACCCTTATCACGTAGCCCGTCTTGAGATATAGAAGCAAAGCAGTGAAAAAAAACTGACCCAAGATCCATTTATTCAACTTTCTGCAAATGTTTATCAAGCATTTACTGTGTTCTAGGCACTGAGCTAGGATTATAAAAGGCCAAATGAGCTACAACAGAATGTTTGCCTTTATCTATATCTAATTATGCCTTTCCCCATTTCCCTGGGGAAGAGGGTTTGGAAAAACAGTCAACAATTAGCTACCATTTATTGGGCATTTACAAGTGCCAGGTATTATACTAAGCATGTCTCATCCACACCTCTCTGCAGCCCTAATAGCCCTCTGTAGTACCTAATAGAGAGGTACTATTGTTACCCCCCATCTTACAGATAGGGCACTGGAGTCCCATAACTTGGAACAGGTCACACAGAGAAAGATGAGGCAGAAAAATAATACCAGAACTAAGACCATCGGGGACAGTATTTCACTAACTATGTAACACTTTACATAATAAAAAGTATGTACAGGGTGCTATGGGGAAATGGCTGAGGCAGGGGGGACAGAGGAATACATGCTACCCTTGGACACCTTTCCAAGAGGTTCAACTAAAATTTCAGTATAACTGATTCCCCCTCCTGTAGTTATTTTCTCCACTCACTGGTCCTCTGCCACAAGACAGTCCACTGACAATGTTTTGTCAGAAAATACTGACACCTGGACATTTAAATCAATTAATGCATCCATTTCAACCCGCTCGCCTGTCAGGAACACCAAGTTCTCTTGCCAAAGTAAGTACAGAAATGGGGGAGGTGGGGGAAAGGAGCACAGAGTGTATTTGGGAAAGGATGCACAATTATATGTAAGTATTTGTGGTTTGTTAAGACAGAACGACTGAGTATCTAGCCCTGCATTCAGATTGCCTGGGTCTGCATGGCAATTCTAGCTTCAGGACTTCGAGAAGAACCCTCACCATCCTAAAACCACATGGTGGTAATAACATGAAGGGGGATAAGAGCTCCACTGTTTGCTATTGAACAGACATTCTCCACTCTCTGTAAGACATGATGGCCTGGCCATGGCACTACAAGGTTCAGGGCTAGAAGGCTACTCTCTAGCACACCTGCACTTGTGTTTCTAACAGTTGGGCTGTTTACTTCTGTGTTGGTTCCAAGCAGGCTGATGCTAGGTAGACCTGATACCGTAATTACAGATATTGAATTAAATATCCTATATAAAAGTCAACGTGTCTATAAAAACTGAGTTGGAATACTTTGCACAAGGCAGATCACTTTAAAAAAAATTTTTTTTCAACGTTTATTTATTTTTGGGACAGAGAGAGACAGAGCATGAACGGGGGAGGGGCAGAGAGAGAGGGAGACACAGAATCGGAAACAGGCTCCAGGCTCTGAGCCATCAGCCCAGAGCCTGACGCGGGGCTCGAACTCACGGATCGTGAGATCGTGACCTGGCTGAAGTCGGACGCTTAACCGACTGCGCCACCCAGGCGCCCCAGATCACTTTTTAAAAATTCTACAGAATTAGGAGTTTGGGGAAGAAGTAAATTCTAGAAGGATTCTGCTCTCAGATTGCTGCATACCTTAAATTCTTGACCACTTCAAAGAAAGCCAAACAAGATAGCACAAAAGATAAAGAAATTTAAAGCAAGAAAGAAGGAAGATTGGTGCTCAAGGAAAAGGCACTGAGCCCCCACATCAAAAGATGGGTGTACATGCTTGGGTTAAAAACCAAATGTTTAATGTGAGTCTATTTTGTATGATTTCCTGCCTTAATTGACTTTTTCAAGTATCCAGCCAGAGACTCATTCTAAAGAAGAGGCTATCTCCCAGACCTACCTCAAAGGTGCGGATCAAGTGGGAAAATTCAGGGACCCATGCCAAGCACATAGTAAGCCCTTCTGTAGAGCGTATGAACAGTGAGGCAATAGTACCTCCAAAGCAATGACCTTAGAAACCATGCAGTAAATGTTAGCTATTAAAATGAGTAGGATTTAGAGCAATCTAGATGTGTCACCAACTTGTGGGACATCCACCATGTCATTTTGCCTCCTGTCAACAGTAAATGGGGGCATTTGGACTCAATGACACTCAAACTTTGATGTGCACCTTGTTAAAATGCAGGTGCTGACTGAGTAGGTCTGGGTGTGGCCTCGGATGTTGCCTTTCCCAGCTGTTACTGCTGATCTGTGGTCCACACTTCAAGTATCAAGGGCCTAGAATAATTCTCAAACTACAGCATGCATCAGAATCACCTGTTTCGAGTTTACTTTCTTGTTATTGTTGTTGTTTTTTGTTTTTTCTTACCTGTTCAAACATAAATTGTGGGGTTAAAACACAGAATGCCTTGTGATTCAATAGATCTGGGAGGGGACCAAGAATCTGTCTTTCTAACACATTCTCCGCTGATGCTGATGCTGCCGGTTTGGAGACCAGACTTTGAGTATTCTGTCTTAGATGATCTCTAAGTGCTCTGACGATGTGAAGTAAAGACTAGAAATGGTACTTGACCATTTCAAGCTGCAAAAAGCACTGTGGTTGTGTTATATAGAAGGAGACCAGGCAGGCTTTTGACTTCCCTATCCCAGAGGTCGTATCTGGAATCAGAAAGATAAGACAACAAATCTGAGCTCCCACTGTCCCTATGCAACTCACATCACGTCTGAACTCTAATTTCCTCATTAGTCAATGGGGGAGGGGGTGTCTTTTTCCCCCTGCTTTCTTTTTACTTTTTCCCCTTCCTTTTCTTTGTCATCAAGAAGCCCACCAGAAAATCTTGTGAAGGGGGTGGGAACAGAACTTCAGCTCTAATCCTAGTGTCTTGACAAGCTCAAAGATGCAAACATCACTTAACGTGACAAGCAATACCATAACTGCACTGCGAAAACACTGTTAGTCAGGTAAGGAGATAATGTGCACAGAACATGCTGAGAAAATAACAGCCCTTTGTGAATCAGCATTAGCATAATTACTGAACATCAGTAATTGCTGAAATTATGTTCACTAGGATCATTTATAATTCTAAGTGAGAGGCTTCCTCCACATCTACTCCCAGCAGGGAGGTGAAGGTGGCTCGCCAGCTGGTGTCAGACACTCAAAAAGCACTCACCATCGTCCACAGGACATCCCAAGCATGGACTCTGAATGGATTGTCCTCACTGGGCAGGACCCAAATTCCACCCAAAGCTTCCTGCCTCCTCACCTTTGTTCCTGCTGTGCCTTTCCTCTGGAATTTTATCCCCTTTTAGTTCAGTGCACCCAACATTGCTTGGCCAGCAAGACACCGGCATAGAGTAAAATGTAGATGTGCTTCGATTATGGCATACGGAAAGTGCCGTGGAAGCTGCATCATCTGTCCAGGTGGGACCTTCTGAAGATCAGATTCAACCAGGAAAGGGGCGCCTGGGTTGGCTTAGTCGGTTGCACATCTGATTCTCGATTTTGGCTCAGGTCATGATCTCACACTTCATGAGATCGAACCTCCAGTCGGGCTCTGTGCTGACAGCTCAGAGCCTGCTTGGGATTCTCTCTCTGCTCTTCCCCCCACTCCTTTTCTCATTCTCTCTCTCTCTCTCTCTCTCAAACATACATTAAAAAAAAATTCAACTAGGAAGCTGCCACATGCTACTAAGTGCAGGACAGGATGTAAGGCCTGCCATGGCTGCAAGAAAGCACGCAGGTAAACGGGTCGTGAACGGCACCTTGGAGCGTGTGACAACAAAGAAGGAAGCTCCTTAAACCCCAGCACCTTGCAGCCTGCAGTGTAGACGGAGACGCACAGGCTGAGTGGACAGACCCTGTATGTGAAAAGCAAGCTTTAAGCACACTAACGCAGACACTGAGAAGTCCCTCCCATTAGTGCCATTGGCCCCCTGCACTAGGATGCAGCTGGTGGAACACAGAATGCACTAGACCTCCAGAAGAGGCTCCAGAGCCTTTCAGAGGAGGAGGGAAACTGGGGTCGTCAAGGCAGGCTGAGGCACCCCAGAAGCCTGTGACTAAGGGCCTCAAAAACACTTCACAAAGCAAATAGCAGCACACCATCCCTTCAGACAGGAACCTGGAAACCGTCCCTCCTTGTCCTTCCCCTGCATTCCACTTCCCGTCAATACTTCAGCTATATAAGCACATTTTTGCTTGTTTTGTGTGCTGCTATATCCCCAGAGCCTTGAACAGTTGAATTAATGAACTGATGAATAAACCAGCAAAAGTCCTGACAGCTCTACCTCCAAAAAGACCTCGCACCTGTCCGCTGCTCTCCATTGCCACTGCTAACATCCCAGCCGGAGCCATCGCAGATTTCTGGCCAACTGCATTAGCCTTACCTTGTGTTCCTGCCCCCTCTGAGCCACACTCCTTGCAGAAACCAGGTCGTTACTAACCCCCAGATTAGGTGACACACCTGCCTTTAATAATCCAGATTGTCTCCAAAGTGTAAAAAAAAAAAAAAAATCATGGCAGGATTCCCTTTTACTGCATCAAGGCCTCTATTAATGCTTATAGCTGGGTTTGCAGTGAGTTAGGCCCAGGTGTGCCAGGCAGTCTTCCCTAGACTTTCCAAAGCCCCCACTCCCTTGCAAAGCCCAGTTCAACCCCACCCTTTTTGGCAGATCCTTTAGGGACAATCCCTGCCCAAAGTGTCTCTCTTGATGCTGAACGTCTGTGTCCCACACATTTGGTGTCCAGCATTTACCATTCACTATCACAGAATGACCTTTTCATAGATCTCAAAAAATTACCAGCCCATGTGCTGTGCATTTCGAGTCTCAGAGTGGTTTTGTCACTAACACACATAATAAGCTTGCTTCTTAATCACTGTGATTTTATCCCCATTCTACAGGTGAAACGGAGTTCCAGGGACATTGCTCAGACTCATGGAGTTAATGAGGCAGAGCTGAGATTCTAATCTTCCCACGTATCTATCAGTTTGCCTTGTGTACATCCTGCCTCCTCCAACTAGCCTTAAATAGGAGTCTCAATGCCTAGCAAAATGGCATATGTGAATAATAAACACTGGTTAATGTTCCACACGTGCTTATAGTATTCTCTACATTTTCTAAGTGGTTTACATGGGTTATTATGCAATTCTCACAGCCTGGGCTATATATCCTTTCATTATCCTAAGGTGCAAAATGAGATCTCTGAGGCTCAGAGAAGTTAAACAACTCTCCCAAGGTCACACAGCAATTAAACCATGGAACCAGGATGTAAACCCAGGCAGTCTGGCTCCTGGGCCTACACATTTAGCCACTGTGCTATGCCATCTCCCTTTCTAATAGGCCCCCAGAGAACCTCTGTGGGTTGGTTGACCCCACAGACTGTCAGAGCCAGGAGAAGGGCCTTGGTGAGATCAAACATGTATGCCATCCATGAAATATCTGTCTTGGAGTGACAGCTGGCAGTTGATAAGGTTTGACATTTTCAAATCAATTTCTATTGATTTCTTTCTCCCAAAGAAAGGACACAGGCTTGATGGATAAAGCCAGCACTCGATGTGCTTGGAAAGGGTGGGGAAAGAAGGCCAAGGGTTAGCTCTGCTGAGGCCAGCAGGGAAGGCGGTCACAGCTGCACCGCAGTCTGTGAGAAAAACCGTTTCTTGGCAGAGTCCCCCTCTGAGGGGTCCCAACACAGTGCCGGGCAAATAACGGGCTCCATTTTGTTGTCACATGATGTTCCATGCTGACAGAGTGGAGAGGAAGCAGAAGCAATGGTGTGTGCTTGGGCACCGCCATGAAGTTATGAATATTTATGCAGTCAACACATAATCCCATTTTCACAAATACCATTCTGATGGGTTTAACAAATTAATCTAAGCCACTTCCACATCCCGGTGGATGCCTGGAAGAGATAAACGGATGGCGTTGAGCAAGGTAACCTCTGAAACAGATGGTGTGTAAGCCCTTGCTCATTTGGTAAACGCATTATTTTGTGTGTCACTGTTGCCAACATGCATTGAGCCTGCATTATGTGCCCAGCATTGTGCCACTGCTTTCTAGTGACAGACCCCCATGACCACACTAGGTGGTCTTATCCCTACTGGGTCATGCGGCTTTGGGTGACAGCCAGAACTGGGACAGAGGGGGATGGGCACCTTGAAGGGGCAGCCGACGATGGGGGTTACGTGCATGAGGCTACGTAATGGAGGGCCCCAGCCTGGCCTCAGATGGAGAACCCAACACCAGCCAGGCAGCCCAGACAGAGCAGGCTCAGCGCCCCCACGTGCTGCTGCCATGGTCCCCTCTCACCTTGTCTGCCTCACTGACCTCTAGGGACAGCTGCTCCTGTTAGCTTCTTCCCCAGATTTGGCTGGACACAGGTCCCACATTTCAGCTGGCAAAGCCTTTTAACCTGCTTGACCACAATTGATCCTCTCGGTAAGCGATTGTACTTTTGCCTCCATTTCATGGTTAAGGCAAATGAGATTCAGAAGAGTTTCAGGGGTTGAATCACAAACATATAATTAAGAAGTTCCAGTCTGATCAAGGATACAAATACAGATCTTGTCATTCCAAATCACGTACTGTGGCCCCTAAACCCGGTTCTTATCCGTAAGACCTCTGCTCTGGGACCTACTCTGTGGAGTGTTTTATTCCACAAATCGTTTCCACCTGAGGTAGGCTGGATTGCTGTCTTCCGATTCTTCACTCTCTCCCTGTATTAGAATTGCATCCCGAGCCCTTCATATTGGCCACCATGCAGAGGCAGAACGCATTTCTTCACCCCATTGATGTTGGGCTTGGCCACGTGATTGGCTTGGGCCACTGGGGTTGCAGCAATAACACAAACAGAAGCTACCCATATGCTTGTAGGGTCTGGCTTGGCCTCTGGTACTTCTGGGACCCTCTGTGAGATGAACATGCCCCAGATAACTACCAGCCCAAGGAGGGGGAGACACAAAGCAGAGTCCTGAACCAAACTGCATCCGTTTTCTGTGGCTAAGGTAACAAATTATAAATTTGTTGTCTTAGGACAACAGAAATGTGTTCCTTCACAGTTCTGGAGATCTTAAGTCCAAAATGAAAGTTCAGGCAGGACTATGTGCCTTCCAAAGGCTCTTAGATGTGTCCTTTCTTGTCTCATCTAGCCTCTAGTGTTCCTTGAAGGATAGACGGATCACTTCATTCTCACTCTCCATCTTCACATCATCTCATCCCTTGTGTGTCCCCCCCCCTTTTTTTAACATTTATTCATTTTTGAGAGACAGAGATAGAGTGTGAGTGGGGAAGAGCAGAGAGAGAAAGAGAGAGAGAGAGAGAGAGAGACAGAGAGAGAGAGACAGAGAGAGAGAGACAGAGAGAGAGAGAGAGAGAAGCGGAAGCAGGCTCCAGGCTCTGAGCTGTCAGCACAGAGCCCAACACAGGGCTCGAACCCATGGACTGTGACATCATGACCTGAGCTGAAGTTGGACCCTCAACCAACTGAGGCACCCAGGCACCCCACTCAATTTTTTTAAGTTTATTTATTTGAGAGAGAGAGAGAGAGAGAAAGAGAGAGAGAGGAGAGAGGAGAGAGGAGAGAGAGGAGAGAGAGAGAGAACGAACAAGCTGGAGAGGGGCAGGGAGAGAAGGAGAGAAAGGATCCCAAACAGGTCCTCACTGTCAGTGCAGAGCACAATGCAGGGTTCAAAGTCATGAACCATGAGATCAGGACCTGACACAAAATCAAGAGTCAGACACTTAACCAACTGAGCCACCCAGGCACCCCCCTTTCTGTCTCTTATAAGGATACTCTCTTTGGATTTAGGGCCCATCCTAAACCACTATGATCTCTTCTTGATCCCCACCCTTAACCACATATGCAAAGACCCTATTTTCAAATAAAGTCACGTTCTGAGGTTCTAGGTAGACATGAATTTGGAGGGAACACTATTCAGTCCCACTACAGTGTTCCCTCTGGCCCCCCAAATTCACATCTACTCCATGTGTAAAATACATTCATCCCAACATCCCCCAAGGTCTTAACTCATCCCAGTATCAACTCAAAATCCCAAAGTTCATCTAATATCATCAATTCAAAAAGTCCCAAATCTCATCATCTAAACAAGGCATTTGTATGGTCCATCTTGGGGCAAAATTCCTCTCTATCTTTGGACCTGTGAGACCAAAAACAAGTCATCTGCTTCCCAAATACAATGGTGGAATGAACACAGGATAGACATTCCCATAGGGAGAAACTGGAAGGAACAAAGAAGTCATGGACACCTGGGTCCATGGCAATGCCTTCTATGCTACTCAATCCAAACCAGTTGATTAGTCTGGAGCCAGGTTTAGCTGACCTGCAGAACTACAAACAATAAATGTCTGTTATAAGCCACTGAAATTTTGAGGTTAGCTGTTACACAGCAAAAACTGTCTGATACACTCCACAGCAGTGATGGAGAGGCCTTCTGAAAATGTGCTCAAGAATCCACTACAGAACAGATTCTCATCTCTTCTCCACCAACAGTTTTTTTGCCAATGAGCACTCTAAACCAAACTGCTCCAATATCCATCTTGCCTTATCAGGTAAGATTACTTTATATATAATTACTTTGACTCAACAAATATCAACTCCTTGCTTAGGCTGAACATATATTAAACAAGAAGCAGGACAGACCACCATGGAGACAGAAGAAATTGTCTGACTCAGTCTTCACTGGTTCACAGTCAATGGCAGAGACAGAACTTGAGGAATAGTAGCCAAGGCCTTGAAAAATAAATGCTGTAACAGGGCACAAAATGGCATCTGGTGGTGGGCCTTACGAAGTCAACATGGCAAAGAGGACACTTGAGATGGGGCCTTAAATGTCAGAAGGGATTTTCAAAGGCTAAGAAGGAATAATAGGATAAAAAGACAAATCTGAGCAAGAACAATTAGACAAAGGCCAGAAAGCCAAGTTCAGGAATATCTTTTTGCACAACTGGCCAATGGACAGGGTATCCAAAATGGAGTGCTAGGAGACAGAATATGTTGGTTCACAATCCTGGGAGCTCCCCAGGTGAAATCTGAAGCTGGCCCCATAAATGGAGGGTGGGGAAGGACAGCAGAAAGAGGCCACTCTAGATCAGGAGGTGGCAGGGTTAATAAGCAAGAGAACTTACATAGGAGGCTTGTCTTGGGCAGCTGCAAGATAAATAGATCTCTGCATCTGCCCACCAGAACACTGACAGTTTATACAGAAGCTTTAAAGAGGCTCAGTCCTATGTACGGTCCAGATGGTCTCAACAACATGTTGCTCTCTCAAGATTGTGTCCTTGAAATGATTCTAGCTATGGAAATAGTGGCAGAATGTATACTGGCAACGACAGGGGTGGGGGTAAGCAGCCTCTGATTGCCCGAGTCCAGCTTGCAGGTCAACCAGCCATCATGTCCTCCTGATGGCCTCCTCCAACAGAATGCTGTCATGGAAAGCCTCTGATGCTAGACCCTAGGGTTTGCACAAGGCTCGAAGGACAGTAGGGAGACATGTAAAGTTTGAGAGTGAGGGAGCACAATGGGGTTTTGTGCCTTAGAAGATCATTACAGGTGAGTGCTGGATGGAGGGATCAGAGGATCTGGACCAGAGCTGAGGACACCAAGTAAGAGCCTACTTCAATTGTCCAGCTTAAGGCAGGGTGACAAGGACCAGACCACCAGGCACATTAGCAAGAACCTGGTGTCTGATGGAACACTGCAGGCAGGGCCCAGGAAGAATGTCCAGTTCACTCTGATTTACACCTGTGCCTTTCTCCCACTGAGCTCCTCTACATTCCTGAGCTATTCCTATTCCTCTTTTTCTGGGGAGCCTGCAGGGTTATTCCTGCCACACATTCTATCACTCCAGCAAAGCATTAGCAAAAGCCATCCATCCATCTGCTGAGTCCACAGAAACCAGTGAGTTCCAGATCCAGGGACAGAGGAGGAGGGAGAGGGGAGGGGACACTGTCTTGATTACAATATTTTATCCTCAAGCGTTTGCCATGATCCATCAAATTTGCTAACACGGCAAAACTTCAGGAACTGAGTTGTGATGGGCGGAGAGGGGTTCTTGTCTCCCAAATGACCTAATAAAGCTTCCCCTGAAGGCTGGGGCTTGAGGGCAGGCTGGTCATCAGGATGACAGGGGCTGAAGCAGCCAGATTCTGGGGGTCTGGGTCTCTGAGAGGTAGTGGGAAATATGGGTAGGAAGGGGGCTGGGACCCCAGCAGAGCCAGGAGGGGATGCCAGCTTCATTTAATAATCACTCAGAGAGGGACACCTGGCTGGCTCAGACAGTAGAGTGTTTGACTCGATCTCGGGGTTGTGAGTTTGAACCCCATGTAGGGAATAGAGATTAAAAATAAAATATGTGAAAAAGTAATAATCACTCAATGATACAGTATATATTTTAGAGGGAGAGTTAGAACAAAAGGCACCCAGGCTTATAATTCCAATGGAGTCTCCTTCCTCATTCCAAGCAGAGGGGCAGCCTCTGACTGTGTGCCTCATCCAAGTCCCGCCATCTCTACCCGTCCCCTCCATGATTCCCTCCCTCCTTTCCTCTCCCCATCCCTTACCCTCACCCACCATGGCACCCCTAGCATCTCAGTCCTAACATTTATTTTCTAGGAGCCAGGAGCCACAGATGATTGGTCTCAACATCTTCAACAGCTCATACAGGGTCTGCCACTGTGTAAACACTAATAAATGCTTTTCATCAATGGCCAACAGAGGCATGCACCACCAAGCTTCCTTCCCAGAGGCTGCCTTTTAAGCCAGCTGACCCAGCTGCATAATTAGGAGAAGGAAGGTGCCAGCACTCCCATGACCATGGCCTTTCTCTGGGCCATGTCTCACCAGGCCTCCTGCTCTTTCCTGACCTTGCACTACTGGATTTGGAGCTTCCATGCAGCTCCTTGACCACAGACTTCGGCTCACATGTGTCCTTCAGGTCATTTCCTGCTCAAATGGCTCTCAGCAGCATCTGTCTTCACCCTCCCTGGACCTTGGGACCCTGAGACACACCCCACACACATGTATATGTTCCATGTATACCGCATGCACACAAGTGTAGACATGCCATGGGCACCCACACACACCACGTATGTGTATACACAAACTACACATGCCATTCACATATATACACACTTATACCACATGTCCACACACACACTGATGTTTACACACAGCACACATATGTATACACACCATGTTTACTCCACACATACATACCACACATGTGTGCACACATGTGTGTGTGTGCCGGTCACACATGTATACGTGCACCATGAATACTATGCACACATACCACACGGGTATATGTACATACCATGTACATGCTACACATCCATGCCACACATATGTTTACACATCATATAGACATGCCCACACAGGCCAACACATCACATACACCAGCACATGCAGACACAGAGCATTCAGTGTGACCGTACTTCCTCCCGAGTGGGCAGCTCTGGTCTTGCCAAATCAGCAGAGGTTATTTCCTTCTAAGGCCTCTAGAAACCTAATTTCTGTGCCCTTTTTAAAAATAAAACCCGGGGCACCTGTGTGGCTCAGTCGGTTAAGCGTCTGACTTGAGTTCAGGTCATGATCTTACCATTCGTGGGTTCAAGCCCCACATCGGGCTCTGTGCTGACGGCTCGGAACCTGAGGCCTGCTTCAGATTCTGTGTCTCCCTCTCTCTGTCCCTCCCCTTCTTGTGCTCTCTCTCTCTCTCAAAAATAAGCATTAAAAATAATAACAATAAACAAAATAAAAATAAAATCTCACGGGGCACCTGGGTGGCTCAGTCAGTTAAGCATCCAACTCTTGATCTTGGCTCAGGTCATCATCTCAGTTCATGGGATCGAGCCCCACATCAGGCTCTGCACCGACAGCATGGCGTCTGCTTGGGATTCTCTCTCTCTCCCTCCCTCTCTCTCTGCCCCTCCCCAGCTCATGCTCTCTCTCTCTCTCAAAATAAATAAATAAATAATAAAAATAAAACCTAAGCCTCTTCCCAGTTTTACTGGTGTATAATTGACAACTAAAATTATAATATGTTAAAACTGTACAACATGATGGTTTGATATGTGTACACATTGTGACATGATACATATAATCCAGTTAATTAATATATTCATCACCTCACATAGTTTACCTTTTTGAGTGAATACTTCAGATCCACTCTCTTAACAAATTTCAAGGACACGATACAGTATTACTAACTATAGTCACCATGCTGTATAGTAAGTAGATCCTCAGTACTTACTCATCTTATAACTGAAGGTATATACCCTCTAACCAACATCTTCCTATTTCTCCCACTTCCTGGCTCCTGGAAACCACTATTATACTCTGTTTCTATGGCTCTTACCTTCTGTTCTTTTTTAGATTATACATATAAGTGATACAATGCAGTATTTGTCTTCATCTAGTGCACTTCACATATATGAATATTCATACATATGAGCTCATATACATGAATATTCATATATATGAATTCACATATATTCATATATATGAATAATATGAATATTTATATTCTGCATTTTTTATCCATTCATTTGTCAACTCTTAGGTTGTTTCCGTATCTTGGCTATTATGAATAATGCTGCAATAAACATGGAGGTGCAAACAGCTCTTCAAGATAGTTATTTCACTCACTCTGGATAGATAATCAAAAGAGGGATTGCTAGATCATAGGGTAGCTCTATTTTTAATTTTTTGAAAAACCTCCAGATTATTTTCCCTAATAGCTGCACCAATTTACATTCCACCAACAGTGCACCAGGGTCCCCTTTTCTCCACATCCTCACAGATACTTGTTATTTGTCTTTTTGATGATAGTCATTCTGACAGGTGTGAGGTGATATCCCATAGTGGTTTTGATTTGCATTTCCCTGATGATGAGTGATGTTGAACATCTTTTCATGTACCTGTTGGCCATTTGTATGTCTCCCTTGGGAAAATGTCTATCTAGTCAGGTCTTTTGCCCATTTTTTTAATTGGGTTGGTTTTTGTTTGTTTGTTTGTTTTTGCTATTGAGTTGTAAGAGTTCCATACAGATTTTGGATATTAATGCCTAATTGGATATATGATTTGCAAATATTTTCTCCCGTTCCCTAGGTGGCTTCTTCCTTTTTATTATTTCCTTTGATGTGCAGAAACTTTTTGGTTTGATATAGCCCCATTTGTTTATTTTTGCTTTTGTTGCCTTTGTTTTTGGTATCAGATTCAAAAAATAATTGTCAAGACCAATGTCAAGAAGCTTTTCCCCTATGTTTTCTTCTAGGAATTTTATGGTTTCAGGTCCTATGTTTAAGTGTTTAATCCATTTTGAGTTTATTTCTGTGTACTGTGTAAGATAAGGGTCCAGTTTCATTCTTTTGCATGTGGATATCCAACTTTCCCAGCACCATTTATTGAAGAGACTGTTTTCCTGTTGTACATTCTTGGCACAGTCTTCAAAAATTAATTGACCATATATGCGTGGATTTATTTCTAGGCTATTTTGCCCCATTGATCTATGTGTCTATGTTTTACACCAATATCCTACTCTGAAAGCCAAGACTTTTGTATAAATGGGGGACTTTTCAAGTCTCAGATAAAGAAGAGGGCCATATTGGGCCCTAGGGGAAAAGTAAGTCTGAGTCTGGCCCACTCTGACATCTTAAAGATGGTGGTGGATGGCAGGTAGAGATGGAAGGTACACTGTGAAGAAGCAGTGAGGCCAGCCATTGCGAGAGGGTATGGTCCTCTTCTCACCGGGGCTGGGGCTGAACTAACCAGGGACCCACCAACGAACTAACAGAGGTACAAGTTTGGCACAGTGCTAATGCCAGAACTGGACCCAGGATAATGGTGAGCAATGGGAGCGGAGGAGTCAGCCAAGCCCACGCACACAGGCAAGCCAAGGTCTAGATACCAAGCAACACATATATCAAGCCCAGTATCTGGGGACAGAGTCAGGATCCAGGTCGTTATCCTAGACATGAACCGGAGCCCAAGAAGTTCTGGAGCAAAGAAAGTTAGAGAAGACGAGGTAAACAGAAACTAGGGCTCACTTTCCTGGACGAGCAAGGACATGGGATGGAGAATGGCAGACTGGCTTAAAGGGTTAGGGTAGAATAGACAGAAATCAGCTGTGAGAAGTAGAGGCAGAAGGTAGTTTTTAGAGTGTCATTCGTTCCTTCAACAAATACTTATTGAACTACTACTACATGCCAGACACTGATGACATAACAGCAGTGAACGCGCTCCTGCCATTATGAAATTTACCAATTTATTACACTTAAAAACTGAGAGAAGAGCTGTACAAGAGTTTAATTCTGCTGTGCGGCCTCTCTGGCAAGAGTTAATTTCTGAACCTGAAGTCCTCTGACTTTAACTTTTAGCGGCACCAGATACACCCCCTCTCAAACTCGCTCTTTTTCCCACCAGCATGCCAATCTTGTTCCTAATTTAGCCCTCAGAATAAACCAGGTTGTCAGTTTGCTATTCCCTAATCCCTTCTCACCACGGCAATTGAAACTGATGATTGCAATATTGCCGAGTTCCTTGTTCCACAATCTATTGTGCTCAGAGTGTGGGTAATCACTGTCACAGACAGCTTATGGGAGCTCACAGAGCCAACACCAAGTAAACAACACCTCCCTGTCCCTGCTCTAGTCTGGTCTGTTTCAACAAGCCCCTGTGAAGTCTTTATGATGGGAGAATAGCATCAGCCCCTGCACCCCAGGGACTCACAGCCCAGTGAGAAAGGCAGACTTTGGTGGGTTATTCAAACAGTACCAGGGAGGCCCCCTGAAGTGGGTGGGGTGTGGAAAGCAAGCCAGGGGCATCTTCCTGGAAGGGAGGCTGCCTGAACTGAATCTTGGAGGAAGTGAGCACCTAAAGACGAGGAGAAAGAATTGGAGAATTAGCAGGGACAGTGGGAGGCCGAAAGAGCACAATGAGCCAGATAATACACTGATCAGAGCTGCTGGGGTCCAGGCAAAGTGCAGCAGGAGATGAGGCTATAAGGGAGCCTGGGGCCAGCCCCTGGAGGACCTTGTCAGCCAGGCTAAAGAGCCTGAGTTGATTCAGAAGCTGATGGAAAGTCACTGAGGGACATTTTGCAGATGATGCCGGCTCTGTGGCTGTTACAATAGTTCCAGGAGGTCTGACTGAAGGGATAATTTAACCAGGTCACCCAGATGGAATGGTGGGGGTCCTAAGACACACTGAATCAGGATATCTGATGACATGCTCCACAAACTCCCTTTTTAATAAGGTGCCCCACTCTTAAAGTTTAAGAGCCACTGAAGATGATTAAACAAGTCTGATAAAGGTGCCAGCCAATGCACCACTTGGCTTATAAAGCAGTACCTGACCCATACCCAACTTATAGAATACTCTTAAGAAATCCCTTAAAAGGTTGAAATCTCAGGGATCACGGCAAAGAACATACCTTTGTAGCAAAAGTCTTCTGTTTCCTGTTAAACTGCATGACACTGATCACTGCAACTTCTTGGTATGCAATCCACTCACATTTACACATTTTGTCAGCCTAACTAGGGTGTAAGCAAAAAGGGATACAGTTAAGAACATGAGTGCTAGGGTAACTGACCCACGTTCTGAACTGATCCTGTTGCTGACCAGCCATGGAGCTTCAGGAAAGTTGCTCAACCTTCCTGGACTTGAGTTTGGGGTGACAGTTCATCTTGGTTTGCGGGGTTAAGTGCTCAAAGTCCTGTGTTTCAGGCAATCCCTCACTTTGGGCAAACCAGGATGAGCTGTCTCCTGCAAGCACCACTCTTTAGTTTCCTCATTTGTAACATAAGAGCGTTAATATCTGCCTACAGGGACATTGTGAGGATTTGAAGTTTTCTTCAGAATCAGAAACATACACAGTAAGTGGTCCAAAAATGCCAGTTTCCTGTTCCACTCCTATCCTGTCACTTGGTCTTGTTCCCCAGGTTGCAAATAAAAGCATCACATCCTATTTGATTGGTGGATGCAGTTCAGCTCACCAAGCACTTCTATGGATGGGATTTCATCGGACTCTCACAATTACTCTGCATGGGAAATAGGGCAGAAATTGTGTGCCCACTTGATAGATAGGGAAATGTAAAGTCAGACAAGCTAAATGACTCTGTGGGCAACAGCCTCTCCCACAGCCCTTCAAGTTTCTGCCCAGACCCTAAAGAAGGAAACTGATACCCATACTCTCAGCTCCCTTGGGAGGAGCAATGGCTAACAGTATCAACTGGGGTGTGACTTTCATGGGGCCACATCTCACTGATGGGTGACATGCAATATGCCCTCCCTTCTGCCAAGTTGTTCATTGTCTCTATAGAATTATAGGTTTGTCTTGTAAAACCAAAGTCAGATTTAAGCAAAAGTATCTAGCAGCATGGAAACCTATAGAAGCCTAGTAGCCAGAGCAAAGCTTCTCCCACGGGACTTTTGAGTTGGGATTTCGTGCACGGACTCAGTCACCTTTAAAGCTGGGACTTTGTTTCTCATCTAGCAATGGATCCTTTTCCAGGGGAGCCAGAGGTGGGGGAAGGGGATGAATGGTAGCACTACAGGCCTAACAACTAGACCTCCAAAGCACTCACAACAGACCCGATGGCTCAGCCACTAAACAGGTCTTGAACCCATGGCAACTGCTTTTCCCTACACCATGTAGCTGCAACTCTGAAAACCACATCTCGTAGGAACTCAATCAATTCTTGTTAACGCTCTCACCTCAGACAAGCAGCTTTGAAAAAAGCTGTTTTAGGCAACACGATCAGCCTTTTGCTGTCGTTCATTAAGGGTTTAGCAGCTCGGTATTGATTTCCTTGCAGCTGCTTCTGAACTTTAATTCCTACAGCAGAAAAACAAGGCTCTGTCTGCGACATTTCCTGTCCAAGTGGCGGGTAACAACCATTCCTGGGATGCTGATTTCCCCAGTGGTGCTGTGAACTGCGGGATGCCTACAATGTGTCCTTTGTCTATTCCGAAGAGTGATTTCTATCACTGCAGGAGGGCCCTTCAAATGTGAGCCGCAGCCCCACCTCCATCCTCAACAGCAGTGCCTTCAAACTCCTGCTCTTGGAAATCCAGTGACCCCTCCCTTCTCCTCACACTGACTTACAGCCACAGGCTTCAAGTCAGGCGCTGTCTTTATGTCATTTTTGTTGCATCCAGGTTTCTCTTAAATGTTAATTCCTAGCAATCTGAAAGGACCTTAACCATCTTCTCTAGAAAGCACCGCTCTGATGTTTTATCCCCTCTACAACATCCCCACCAAGTGGCCATTCTGGCTTCACTTGAACACCTCTTGGGACAGGAAACTCACCCCCTCCCTAGGAAAGCTATTTCCTCTCAGGAAAGCTCTGGGAGCTTGGAAACTTCATTGTGTGGGATCAAAATCTGTTTGCCTAAAACAGCAGTCTTTCAGCTAGACACTCGGAACATCCCAGCACCTAGAAAGGGCATGGATCTCTTTGCCCACCACTGAGTATCACCACATTTTCTGACACAGAGTGGGTGCTCAGTGTTTGTTAACTCATTAAGTCCACAGTGATGGA
This sequence comes from Prionailurus bengalensis, assembly GCF_016509475.1. Classification (NCBI taxonomy): domain Eukaryota; kingdom Metazoa; phylum Chordata; class Mammalia; order Carnivora; family Felidae; genus Prionailurus; species Prionailurus bengalensis. The sequence continues at coordinate 18,418,511 of NC_057354.1, forward strand.
GTATCTAGTCAGTGTCATTCATCATCTAGAATAATGCTGTACCCTCAGATGGGAAAAAGCCCTGTTGATATGGAATCCAGCAAGACAACAGCTTCCCTGATGGTGCTTATTCTAACTTCCAGAACTCTCAACCCTATAGAATGAATGGCCCCATCCTGTCCAGGTAGGTCTGAAGGGACTGTTTAACTCTGGGTCCATAAAGACAGAAGAGGGATTTGAGGATCTAAACCCACGGGTGACAAGAGGTGAGTTCATGCTGTTGAGAGGTAGCATGTAATGATCAAAGTGGACTCCAGTGCTACTGAATGGTTGAGTGACTTTGAGTATGTTACTTAACCCTTCTGGGTTCCACAGTTTCCTTGTAAGGTGGGGTGACAATAATCATTCCTACCTCCTACATCATTGTGAGAATTGAGTTCATACAAAAAAGGCCTGAAATCAATTTCAGCTGTTATTAGCCATGCCATGTACTGCTCCAAAGACACCCGTGAAGAGTAGACAGTGGCTTTCCCGGCCAGATTCCTGCTACTCATCACTGATGACCTGGACCATATCCACAACACCTGTGTGGGTAAAGAAACACCTCCATGGTGGGTCCTGCTGGCGTCCCCATGTGTGTTCTCTGTACTGTTCATCCCAATTTGGTTTGAGTCCCTACTGTGTGATAGGCATTGTGCTGTGTGCATCTGTGCATATTTCCACATATTTATCTCATGAGATGAACCATGATATCCCCATTTTACAAACCAAGAAACTGAGACTCAGAGAGGTTAAGTAACTCCCTAAGGATACACAGCTAATCAGCAGTAGAGCTGGGATCCAGTCTTAGAGTTGCCTGCTCCCGAGCCTATGTTCTCTCTAGTGTTCTTCTGTGCTTTCTAAAAAAAAAATGGGGCAAATCCTTTAAACTGCAAATAACTGTATCTTGCAGGACATGTCCCAGCAAAGAAGCAAGTTTCTCGTAGCCACTAGGGAGGCTATGGGGGAACCCCACTCCCGGCACATCCTTCTGGCTCTGCAGTTAGAAAGCATGGAAGTGATGCCAATGCCAATAGTTCATGAGGCTGGAATGAATCGAGTGGTCATTCAATGGTCCCTGGCAGCCTGCCTGCAAGTAGTGCCCAGGGTGACAACTGGTGCCCAAACCTGGTTCCAAGGCATGGCCATATGAATGGCATTTTCAAAACAGAGCTATAGCCCCCCCCCCCCACATACTTATCAGCCCAAACCCCTCATCTATCATTCAGCAGCCACATTCAGAGCCCTGCCTTCTGCTTCTAAACTGTAATCCAAGCCCTGTTTCAGGAACTAAGGTCCGTAGGCTCCTCACCAAAGCTTGGGCTCTCATTGCTCCAGCCTGCCCCCCCGCCATCACTCCAGAACAAACCTCTGAGGCTCACTATTTACCTGGAATGCAAACACTCTGAAAATCGATCTGAGCCCCTCCTACCCTAAGGACAGGTCCAAAACTAGACACTGTCAGCCACACACCACCACCACCATTCTTGCCTCATTCACAAAGCCAGAAATATGACAAGGATGGGAGAAGGAAGGCAGAGGTAGGAAAAACAGCTGGGAGGCTTTTGCAACTGTCCAGGTGAAAGATAACAATGGACCAGGAAAGGGGCAGTAGAGCTGGATAGGAAGAGCCCAAGGTATTACAGCTGAGAGAACGGAATGCAGTGGCCAACAGCATGCAGATCAGAGTAATTGTCAGGATGTTGTAGCGGGCAGCTTCTAAGATGTTCACAGTGATCTTAGCTGTCTGGTATTTAGGCATTTGGTATTCATGCAATTCCCCCACTTGAAGGTGGGCTGGACCTAATGACTCATTTCTTTTTAAAAAAAATTTTTTAATGTTTATTTTTGAGAGAGAGAGAGAGAGAGAGAGAGAGAGAGAGCGCGAGCACGTGCAAGTGGGGAGGGGCAGAAAGAGAGGGAGACACAGAATCCAAGACAGGCTCCAGGCTTCAAGCTGTCAGCACAGAGCCTGATGCAAGGCTCAAACCCATAAACCATGAGATCATGACCTGAGCTGAAGTCAGACGCCCAACCAACTGAGCCACCCAGGCGCCCCATCTAATGACTCATTTCTAGTAAGTACACTACTGCAAAAATTATCGGATGTCACTTTTGAGATTAGGTTATAAAGACTCCATCTTCCATCTTCCCTGTCTTCTCTTATGTTCTCACTCATTCTGAAGGCAGACAGGTACCATGATATAAGCTGCCCTAATAAGCCCATAAGGCAAGGAAGTTAGAGAGACCCCCAGCCAATACCCAGCAAATGACTAAATCAAACCAACAACCACATGAGTGAACTTTGAAGTCGATTTCCTTCCAGTTGAGTCTAGAGATGTCAGCAGCTCCAGCTGACATGTTGACTGAAATGTCACGAGAGACACTGAGCCTGAGGACCCAATACTCCTGGATCTTTCTCCACAGAAACTGACCCAATAAATGTTTGTTGTTTTAAGCTGCTTTGTTAAACAGCCATAGCTAACCGATACAGACAGAAAAATGAACAAGGAATGGTTTTACAATACATGAGTTCAGAGTGACCAATTGGATGTCCAAAGTGAAGGAGACAGACCCAAGTTCTATCGCAAGAAACTAGATACATGTCGATGCCATTGACTATGTCTGGGAACCCAAGTGGCAAAACAAGTTTTGAAGAAAAGAAACCAAAATGAGCTTTGGCTATGTTAAGTTTGAAAATGCCTTTGAGACATGTAAATGGATGTGTCCAGAAGACAGATTTACGACTCTGGTGTTCAGAAGAGAAATTTTGGCAGGAAATAACACCTTGGGAGTCATCAAGTCTCTCTCTCTCAGGTCATTTGCATTACAATGTTTTCCTCACCCATATGACAGTTCTTGAAGTATTTCAGATGAGTTCTCCTGTCTCCCTCAAGCCTGGCATGGGTGCGTCCACTTTCTTCCACTTTTTCTCAGATTGGGTGGTCTGAGTGCGCACCTGCCTTTGAACATCTCAGATAACTGTGGGCAAGTTACCTAATTTTTTATTTCCTTAATTTTCTGTAAAACAGGGTTGTTTTGAAGTGTAAATAATCCATGGAAAACATTCTTCAATGTGCTAGCACATAGTAAGTATTCAATCCATGTTACTTACCTTGTGAAATTATGGCATCTAGAACAGGACAGTCCATATTATGCCAACAACACAGGTCACTTTTAATTTTTCAGTAGCCACATTTTAAAATGAAAAGAAACTGGAGAGAAAGGAGCTTGGGAAGATGGGGGAGTAGGAGGAGCCTGAGCTTGCCCTGTCCCACGTTTACAACCACATATCATCTACATCTAAGTCAACAAACCAGAGAGCAACCTAAAGACTGGCAGAACAAACTCTACAACTAAATATAAAGAAGCTGCATCTGAAAGATTAGGAAGGTCAGAAAGGCAGAGGGAGGCTGCCCACAGGAGGGAGGGAACTAGGTGCATGGAGAAGACAGAGATACGGGTCTGCACACCGGGGAGACCATTTCCATAATGTTTGGCTTTGAAAACTAGAGGGGCTAAATTTCAAAAGTTTGTAAAACCAATGGGATTTGGAGCCTGGAGCTTTAAAAGTCAGCTGACTCAGTACTGGGAAAGCCAGGAGGGCAAATGAAAGCTGGGTCACTGCCCTTAAAGAGACAGCAACCTGTCCAGAGACACCACATAAAAATGGCAGTTTATACAACATCAGGCCAAACGGGAGACAGATCTGTTCATAATGATTTCAGTGAGTGTTGGAGTACTTCTCCAAAATTGAGGGAGCTGGCAGGCACCATTTTCCTCCCCATCCCCTAGCCTAAACACAGAGCTACCTGCAGGAGGTAGGACTGCACAGATACTAAGCCTGCTTAGCCTCACCAGCTAGCAGTACAGCACTCCCACAAGTTCTCCTCCAGATAAGCCCACTCCAAGCCTGCTGGTCTTGGGCCTTGGCTCAGGGCAAATTTTGTTAAAGCAGCAAACACACCCCACTCACCAGGTGTGCTAGGCACTGAGCCACCACCACCGCATCTCCCCACCCAGCCATGCCAGTGGACAGCCCCCAAACACCACAGTGCATCTGGGAGATCCAGCATAGGACTAATGGCCCAGCATAAATTTTCCTAACACCACTGCCCCACTCCCAAGTTCCCATCAGGCACACTCACTCAGATCTGGCCTCCCTGTGTCCCCCTAACACCACAGAGAACAGTCACAACCCAATAGGCAAAGAGACAGTTAAGATGACTGCACTGATGAAAGCGACTCAGTAACAATAGCAAGGCGTAAGGAACACACATAAGATACTCTCCTGAAGTGCCAGGTTTTGGTGAACAGGGGACACTGCACTACAGAGCCTCTTCTCTGTGAAGTCACTACTTTCAAGAACAGAAGACATAGCTGAGTTTATTTTTTTATGATTTTATTGTTAGCGAGAGAGAACACATGGGTTGAGGAGAGGGGGAGAGGGAGAGAGAGGGGGGAGAGGAGGAAAGAAAGAGGGAGAAAGAAAGAGACTGACTCTTAAGCAAGCTCCATACTCAGCACAGACCCTGACACGGGGCTCAATCCCATGACCCTAGGAATCAGACACTCAACCAACTGAGCCACCCAGGTGCCCCCATTGCTGACTTTCTTAACACAGAGAAAGAGACATGGAGAGGTAGACAAAATGAGAACACAGAGAAATTTATCCCAAATGAAGAACAGAACAAGGCCATGGCTAGAGATCTAAGAAAAGCAGATATAAATAACAGCCTGGTGAAGAATGTAAAGCAATTATCATAAGGATACTCACTGGACTTGAGAAAAGAGTAGAAGACATGAGTGAGACCATTAACACATCAATAAGGAATAACATGGCAGAGATAAAGCACTCCATAAATGAAATGAGTAACATGCTTGATAGAATGAACAGCAGGATGGAAGAAGCAGAGGAACAAATTCGTGACCTAGAAGACAGAGTAATGGAAAATAATCATGCTGAACAAAAGAGGAAAAAGAATTATGCAACAGGAGAATAGACTGAAGGAACTCAGTGACTCAAATCAAACATAGTAACATTAATACCATAGGAGTTGCAGAAGGAGGAGAAAGAGAAAAGGGGACAGAAAATTTATTCAAAGAAATAATAACTGAAAGCTTCCTTAATCTGGGGAAGGAAACAGATATCCATATCCTGGAGGCATAGCGAACTCCCACCAAAATCAACAAAAGCAGACCCATATAAATACATGTTGTAATTAAATTGGAAAAATAAAGTGATAAAGAAAAAAGATCTTATTAAATGTTTATTTGATTTTGAAAGAAAGAGAGAGAGAGAGAGAGCACAAGCATGAGAGGAGAATAGAGAAAGAAGATAGAGGATCCAAAGCAAGCTCTGTGCTGACAGCAGAGAGCCCATGCAGGGCTTGAACTCATCAACCATGAGATAATGGCCTGAGCCAAAGTTGGACGCTTAACCAACTGAGCCACTCAGGCACCCCAAGAAAAAATTTTCAAAGCAGCAAGACAAGGCTACAGTAATTTACAAGAGAAAACCCATAAGGCTAGCAGGAGACTTTTCAACAGAAACTTTGTAAGTCAGAAAGGAATGGCATAATATATTCAAAAAGCTGAATGATAAAAATCTGCAGCCAAGAACTCTATCCAGCAAGGCTATCATTCAGAATGGAAGAGATAAAGACTTTCTCAAACAAAAACTAGGGGCGCCTGGGTGGCGCAGTCGGTTAAGCGTCCGACTTCAGCCAGGTCACGATCTCGCGGTCCGTGAGTTCGAGCCCCGCGTCAGGCTCTGGGCTGATGGCTCAGAGCCTGGAGGCTGTTTCCGATTCTGTGTCTCCCTCTCTCTCTGCCCCTCCTCCGTTCATGCTCTGTCTCTCTCTGTCCCAAAAATAAATAAACATTGAAAAAAAATTAAAAAAAAAAAAACAAAAACTAAAGGAGTTCATGACCACTAAACCAGCCCAGCAAGACATACTAAAGGGGACTCTTTTAATTGAAAAGAGAGACCAAAAGTAACAGCATAAAGGCAGGAAATACAAAAGTAGTGAAAATGACTATTTCTGTAAAAAAAAAAAAAACAGTCAAGGAACTCAAAAGTAAAAGGATAGAAAATATAATAACATATACCTAAAATGTGTGGAGGAGTAAAGAATGGGTCCAAAATTAAACGACCATCAATTTAATATAGATCATTATATGCAGAAGAGCTTATACAAAGCTAATGTAACCATATATCAAAAACCACAAATAAACCTGCAAAGAATAAACAGAAATAAATCCAAATATATCACTAAAGAAAATTGGCAAAACATGAAAAAGAAAGACAAGAAAGGACTGGAGAAAATCTTCAGAAACAATCATAAAACAAATAATAAAATGACAATAAATACATATCTATCGAAAGTTACTTTGAGTGTAAATAGACTAAATGCTCCACTCAAAAGACACAGGGTGACAGAGCGGATAAAAAAAAAAGAAGACACATCTATAGATTGCCTACAAAGGACTCATTTTAGACCTAAAGATACCTGAAGATTAAAAGTGAGGGGATGGATGGGAATGCAAACTGGTGCAGCTGCTCTGGAAAACAGTGTGGAGGTTCCTCACAAAATTAAAAATAGAACTACCCTACGACCCAGCAATTGCACTACTAGGCACTTATCCAAGGGATACAGGCATACTGTTTCAAAGGGACACATGCACCCCTATGTTTATAGCAGCGTTATCAACAATAGCCAAAGTATGGTAAGAGCCCAAATGTCCACTGATGGATGAATGGATAAAGAAGATATGGCATGTATGTATATATATACATATACAATGGAGTGTTACTTGGCAATCAAAAATGAAATCTGGCCATTTGCAACTACGTGGATGGAACTGGAGGGTATTATGCTAAGTGAAATAAGTCAGAGAAAGACAAAAATCATATGACTTCACTCATATGAGGACTTTAAGAGACAAAACAGATGAACATAAGGGAAGGGAAACAAAAATATAAAAACAGGGAGGGGGACAAAATAGAAGAGACTCATAAATATGGAGAACAAACTGAGGGTTACTGGAGGGTTTGTGAGAGGGGGGATGGGCTGAATGGGTAAGGGGCACTAAGGAATCTGCTCCTAAAATCATTGTTGCACTATATACTAATTTGGATGTAAATTTTAAAAAATAAAAAATAAAATTTAAAAAATAGAAAAAAACAATTAGAAAAGAGAAAGTAAAACTTAAAAGAAAAAAGAACTGCACAGGGATGCCTAGGTGGCTCAGTCAGTTAAGCATCTGACTTCAGCTCAGGTCACGATCTCACAATTCATGGGTTCAAGCCCCACATCGGGCCCTGTGTTGACAGCTCAGAGTCTGGAGCCTGCTTCAGATTCTGTGTCTCCCTCTCTTTCTGTTCCTCCCCTGCTCGCTCTCTCTTGCTCTCTCTCAAAAATAAAGATTAAAAAAATATTTAAAAAAAAGAAAATATCTACAAAGTGATAAACCTCTAGCCAAACATATCAAGAAAAAAAGAGAAAGGACTCAAATACAATTACAAATGAGAAAGGAGAAATAACAACCAACACCACAGAACTATAGTGGTAAGAGAATATCATAAAAAAAGTATATGCCAACAACTTGCACAACCTAGAAGAAACAGATAAATTCCTAGAAACATATAAATTACCAAAACTGACACAGAAAGAAGTAAAAAAGTTGAACAGACCAATAACCAGCAAAGACATTGAATCAGTAATCAAAATAGTTCCAACAAACAAGAGCCTAGGACCACATGGCTTCACAGGTGAATTCTATCAAACATTTAAAGAAGAATTAATACCTACTCTTCACAAACTATTCCAAAAAATAGAAAAGGAAGGAAAACTTATAAATTCATTCTCTGAGGCTAGAATTACCCTGATACCAAAACCAGATAAAGACACCACAAAAAGAGAGAGAGAGAGAGAGAGAGAGAGAACACCACAGGCCAATATCACTGATTAACATAGATGCAAAAAACCTCAACAAAATACTAGTAAACTGAATCCACCAATACATTAAAAAATGATTCACCATGACCAAGTGGCATTTATTCCCAGGGTGCAAGGGTGGTTCAGTATTCAAATCAATCAACGTGATACATCACATCAATAAGAGAAAGGATAAGAACCATATGATCATTCAATAGATGTGGAAAAAGCATTTGACAAAGTATAACATCATTCATGATTTTAAAAACTCAGCAAACTAGGTTTAGAGGGAACATACCTCGACATAATAAAGGCCATATTTAAAAAACCCACTGCTAACATCATCCTCAATGAAGAAAACCTGAGAGCTTTTCCCCTAAGGTCAGGAACAAGTATGTCTACTCTCACCACATTTATTCAACATAGTACTAGAAGTCCTAGCCAAAGCAATCAGACAAGAAAAAATAAAAGGCATCCAAATCAGTAAGGAAGAAGTCAAACTGTCGCTTTCAGTATTTGCAAATGACATGATACTAAATATAGATATACTATATATATGATACTTACAGCCCAATAGACTCCACCAAAAAATTGCTAGAACTGATAAAGTAATTGAATAAAGTCACAGGATACAAAATCAATATATAGAAATATGTTACATTTATATACACCAACAATGAAGTGGCAGGAAAAGAAATTAAGAAAACAACATCCCATTTAAAATTGCACCCAAAATAATAAGATACCTAGGAAAGAACCTAATGAAAGAGGTAAAAGACCTGCACTCTGACAACTATAAAACACTGATGAAAGAAACTGAAGAGGTCACCAAGAAATGAAAAGACATTACATGCTCATGGATTGGAAGAATATCATTAAAATGTTTATACTACCCAAAGCAATCTACACATTTAATGCAATCCCTATCAAACACCAGTATCAGTTTTCACAGAACTAGAACAAACAATCCTAAAATTTGTATGGAACCACAAAGACCCCAAATAGCCAAAGCAATCTTGGGGAAAAAAGAGCAAAGTTGGAGGCATCACAATTCTGGACTTCAAGTTATATTACAAAGCTGTAGTAATCAAAAAAGTATATAGTAGTGGCACAAAAACAGACACACAAATCAATGGAACAGAATAGAAAACCCCCAAATAAACCCCCAAATATATGGTCAATTAATCCTCAATAAAGCAGGAAAGAATATCCAATGGGAAAAGACAGTCTCTTCAACAAAAGGTGGTGGAAAAACTGGACAGCAATATGCAGAAGAATGAAACTGGATCACTTTCTTACACCATACAAAGAAATTAAAAATGGATTCAAGACCTAAATGTGAGACCTGAAACCATAAAAATTGAGAAAAGAACACAGGCAGTAACCTCTTTGACATCAGCCATAGCAACTTCTTTCTAGATAGGTCTCCTGAGACAGGGAAACAAAAGAAAAGGAAACTATTGGGACTATATAAAAACAAAAAGCTTCTGCACAGCAAAGGAAACAATCAATAATACTAAAATGCAACCTACAGAATGGGAGAAGATATTTGCAAATGACATATCTGATAAGGGGTTAGTGTACAAAAACTTGTAAAACTCAACTCCCAAAAACCAAATAATCCAATTCAAAAATAGGAACACATGAACAGATATTTCTCCAAAGACATCCAGATGGCAAAGAGATACATGAAAAGATGGTCAACATCACTCATCAGAGAAATGCAAAGCAAAACTGCAATGAGATATCACTTCACACCTGTCAGATGGATAAAATCAACAGCACAAGTAACAACAGGTGTCGGTGAGAATGCAGAGAAAAGATAATCCTCTTGAACTGTTGGTGGGAATGCAAACTGGTGCTACCACTGTGGAAAACTGCATGGAGATTCTTCATAAAGGTAAAAATAGAACTACCATAATCAGCAATCACACTACTGAGTATTTGTCCAAAGAATACAAAAGCACAAATTCAAAGGGATATATGCTCCCCAATGTTTATAAGCAGCATTATTTACAATAACCATATTATGGATACAGCCCAGGTGTCCATCAATGGATAAAGAAGATGTGTGTGTGTGTGTGTGTGTGTGTGTGTGTGTGTGTGTGTACACAGAATTTAAGCAACAAAACAAATAAAGGGGAAAAAGGGGAAAGAAACAAATCAAAAAATGGACTTAATTACAGAAAACAAAGTGATGGTTATGAGAAGGGAGGTGGTTGGAGGAATGGGTGAAACAGGTGATGGGGATTAAGGAGTGCATGTTTCTGATGAGCACCAAGCAATATATGGAATTGTTGAGTCATTATATTGTACACCTAAAACTAATATAACACTGTATGTTAACTAGAATTAAAATCAAAACTTTAAAAAAGGAAACTGGAGAAATTGATTTTCATAATATATTTAATTCACCGAGTATACCTAAAATATTTCAACATGTGAGCAACATAAAAAATTGCTAGTGAATTACCTTTACATCCTTTTTTCATTCTAAGTGTTTGAAATCCAGTGTGTATTTTTCTCTTAGGAGACATCTCAATTTGAACACTAAATTTCAATAAAAATACTTGATCTGCACATAGTGGGTCACAAATCAGCCCTCGATAAGTACAAAAAGATTGAGATCATTCCATGCAGATTTTCAGACCACAACACTATGAAACTTGCAGTCAACCACAGGAAAAGTTTGGAAAGACCACAAATACATGAAGGTTAAACAACATTCTGTGAAAGAATGAATGGGTTAACCTGGAAATTAAAGAAGAAATGAACACATACATACATGGAAGCCAATGAAAATGAAAACACAATAGCCCAAACCTGTTGGAAAGTAGCAAAGGCAATCTTAAGAGGGATGTATACTGCAATACAGGTCTACCTCAAGAAGCAAGAAAGGTCCCAAATGTACAACCTAACCTTACACCTAAAGGAGCTACAAAAGGAAGAGCAAACAAAGCCTAAAGCCAGCAGAAGAAGGGAAATAATGAAGATAAGAGTGGAAATAAATGATACAGTTTCATTTATCTGTTTTGTTTGTATGTTTCTAAGAGTTGGTTCTTTCAAAGAATTAACAAAATTGATAAACCCCTAAGCAGACTTATAAAAGAGACAGAGAGAAAGAAAGAAAAAAAGCCCCAAATAAGTAAAATCACAACCAACACCAAGGAAATACAAATGATCATAATATTATTAAAAAACATATGCCAACAAACTGGGAAATCTTCAAGAAATGGGAAAATTCCTAGAAACACAAACTACCAAAACTGATGCAGAAAGAAGTAGATTTGAACAGACCCATAACCAGCAAAGAAATTGAATCAGTAATCAAAAACCTCCAACACAAAAAAGTCCAGGTCCAGAGGACTTCCCAGAGGAAGTCTACCAGACATTTAAATAAAAGCTGTGGTGCCTGGGTGGCTCAGTTGGTTAAATGCCCGACTCTTGGTTTCAGCTCAAGTCATGATCCCACAGTTCATAGGTCTGAACCCCACATCGGGCTCTGTGCTGATGGTGTAGAGCCGACTTGGGATTCTCTCTCTTCCTCGCTTTCTCTCTCTCTCTCCCTCTCTGCTCCTCCCCTGCTTCCTCTTTCTCAAGATAAATAAATAAGCTTAAAAAATAAAAAAAAAATTAAACAGGAGTTAATATCTATTCTCAAACTGTTCCAAAAAAAACAAATAGAAGGAAATCTTCCAAACTCATACTATGAAGCCTGTATTACCTTGATTCCAAAACCAGACAAAGACCCCACTAAAAAGGAGAATTCCAGGCCAATATCCTTGATGAACCTGGGTGTAAAAATTCTCAACAAGTTACTAGCAAATCAAATTCAACAGTACATTAAAAGAATTATTCACCATGATCAAGTGGGATTTACTCCTGGGCTGCAGGGGAGGTTCAATATTTACAAATCAATCAATGTGAGACATCACATTAATAAAAGAAAGGATAAGAAACACATGATCCTGTCAATAGATGCAGAAAATGCATTTGACAAAATACAACACCGTTTCTTGAATAAAAACCCTCAAGAAAGTAGGGACAGATGGAACGTACTTCAACATCATAAAGGCCATATGCAAAAGACCCACAGCTAATATCATCCTTAATGACAGAAAACTGAGAGCTTTCCCCTTAAGTTCAGGGACACGACAGGGATGTCTACTCATTGTTGCTCAATATAGTATATAGTACTGGAAGTCCCAGCCTCCACACTCAGACAACAAAAACAAATAAAAGGCATCCAAATCAGCAAGGAAGAAGTCAAACTTTCACTATTTGCAATCGACATGATGTTCTAGGTAGAAAACAGAAATCTGTTGTATTTCTATACATCAATAATGAAGCACAGAAAAAGAAATCAAGGACCCAACCCCATTTACAATTGCACCAAAAACCAGAAGATACCTAGGAATAAACCTAGCTAAAAAGCTAAAAGATCTGTACTCTGAAAAATAGAGGACATTTATTAAATAAATTAAAGAGGACACAAAGAAATGGAAAAACATTCCATGCTCATGGATTGCAAGAACAAACATTATTAAAATATCTATACTACAAAACAATCTACACATTCAACACAATCCCTATCAAAATACCATGAGCTTTTTTCACAGAGCTTAGAACAAACAATCCTAAAATTTGTATGGAATCATAGAAGACCCCAAATAACCAAGAAATCCTGAAAAAGCAAAGCAAAGTTGCAGGCATCACGATTCTGGACTTCAAGCTATACTACAAAACTGTAGTTATCAAAAAAGTATGGTACTGGCACAAAAAGAGACACCTAGGGCAATGGAATAGAAAACCCAGAAATGGACCCACAACTATATAGTCAACTAATCTTCGACAAAACAGGAAAGAATATCCAATGGAAAAAAGACAATCTCTTCAACAAATGATGTTGGGAAAACTGGATGGTAACATGTAGAATGAAACTGGACCACTTTCTTACACTGTACACAAAAATAAATTTAAAATGGGTGAAAAACCTAAACATGAAATAGGAAACCATCAAAATCCTAGGAGAACACAGGCAGCAACCTTTTTGACCTCAGCCAGTGCAACTTCTTACTAGACATATTGCCAGAAGCAAGGGAAACAAAAGCAAACATGAACTATTGGGCCTTCATTAAGATAAAAAGCTTCTGGGGTACCTGGGTGGGTGGCTCAGTTAAGCATCTGACTCTTAATTTCAGCTCCGGTCATGATCTCATAATTCGTGAGTTCAAGCCCTACATCAGGTTCTGTGTTGACAGTGTAGAGCCTGCTTGGGATCCTCTCTCTCAAAAATAAACTTTAAAAAAATGATAAAAAGCTTCTCAACAGCAAAAGAAACTATCAACAAAACTAAAAGGCAGCCTATAGAATGGGGGAAGATATTTACAAATGATGTATCGGATAAAGGGTTAGTACCCAAAATCTATAAGGAACTTACCAAACTCAACAACCCAAAAACAAATAATTCAGTTAAGAAATGGATACAAGACATGAATAGACATTTTTCAAAAGATGACCTCCAGATGGCTAACAGACACATGAAAAGATGCTCAACATCACTCATCATTGGGGAAATACAAATCAAACCCACAATGAGATACCACCTCACATCTGTCAGAATGGCTACAATTAACAGCTCAGGCAACAACAAATGTTGGCAAGGATGTAGAGAAAGGAGAACCCTCTTGCACTGTTGGTGGGAATGCAAACTAGTGCAGCCACTCAGGACAACTACCAGATATTTACCCAAAGGATACAAAACTACTGATTCAAAGGGGCACTGCACCCCGATGTTTATAGCAGCCTTATCAACAATAGCCAAACTATGGAAAAAGCCCAAATGTCCAACGACTCATGAATGGATAAAGATGATGTGATAAATATAAATATAAACACATACAGCAAAATATTACTCAGCCATCAAAAATAATGAAATGTTGGGGCACCTGGGTGGCTCATTTGGTTAGGTGTCTGACTTCAGCTCAGGTCATGATCTCATGGTTTGTGGGTTTGAGCCCCGCATTGGGCTCTGTGCTGAAAGCTTAGAGCCTGGAGCCTGTTTCGGATTCTGTGTCTCCCTCTCTCTCTGACCCTCCTCTGCTCACATTCTGTGTGTCTCTATCTCTCAACAATAAACGTTAAAAAAAATTTAATGAAATATTGCCATTTGCAATGACATGGATGGAGCTAGAGTGCATTATGCTAAGTGAAATCTGTCAGTCACAGAAAAAAAAATACCATTTGATTTCACTCATGAGGAATTTAAGAAACAAAACAGATGAACATATAGGAAGGGGGGAGGAAAAAAGAGGGAAGCAAACCATAAGATATTCCTAATGATACAGAATAAACCCAAAGTTGATGAGGCAGGTGGGTGGGGGAGGGACTAGATGGGTGGTGAGTATTAAGGAGGGCACTTGTTATGATGAGCACTGGGTGTTGTATATAAGTGATGAACCACTAAATTATACTCCTGAAACCAATAATTCACTTTATGTTAGCCAGAATTTAAATAAAAATTATAAAAGAAAAAAAATACTTGATCTGTGTTTAGAGTTCACAAAATATACAATTGGAAAAAATAGAGTCCCACACCCGAAATCTTCCAAAGATAGTTGAAAGTTTTCCAATAACTGAATTGAGTATCCATTTATTTTTTTTTTTTGGAACAAGCAAATGAATTCCTTTTTTTTTAATATGAAATTTATTGTCAAATTGGTTTCCATGCAACACCCAGTGCTCATCCAAACAGATGCCCTCCTCAATGCCCATCACCCACTTTCCCCTCCCTCCCACCCCCCATCAACCTTCAGTTTATTCTAGTTTTTAAGAGTCTCTTATGGTTTGGCTCCCTCCCTAACTTTTTTTTTCCTTCCCCTCCCCACATGGTCTTCTGTTAACTTTCTCAGGATCCACATACGAGTGAAAACATATGGTATCTGTCTTTCTCTGTATGACTTATTTCACTTAGCATAACACTCTGCAGTTCTATCCACGTTGCTACAAAAGGCCAGATTTCATTCTTTCTCATTGCCAAGTAATATTCCATTGTGTATATAAACCACAATTTCCTTAACCTTTCATCAGTTGATGGACATTTAGGCTCTTTCCATAATTTGGCTATTGTTGAAAGCACTGCTATAAACATTGGGGTACAAGTGCCCCTATGCATCAGCATTCCTGTATCTCTTGGGTAAATTCCCAGCAGTGCTATTGCTGGGTCATAGGGTAGATCTATTTTTAATATTTTGAGAAACCTTCACACTGTTTTCCAGAGCGGCTGTACCAGTTTGCATTGCCACCAACAGTGCAAGAGGGTTCCCGTTTCTCCACATCCTCTCCAGCATCTATAGTCTCCTGATTTGTTCATTTTAGCCACTCTGACTGGTGTGAGGTGATACCTCAGTGTGGTTTTGATTTGTATTTCCCTGATGAGGAGTGATGCTGAGCATCTTTTCATGTGCCTGTTGGCCATCTGGATGTCTTCCACTCACGGATGTTTAGAGAAGTGTCTATTCATGTTTTCTGCCCATTTCTTCATTGGGTTATTTGTTTTTCGGGTGTGGAGTTTGGTGAGCTCTTTATAGATTTTGGATACTAGCCCTTTGTCTGATACGTCATTTGCAAATATCTTCTCCCATTGCATTGGTTTCCTTTTAGTTTTGTTGATTGTTTCCTTTGCAGTGCAGAAGTTTTTATCTTCATGAGGTCCCAATAGTTCATTTTTGCTTTTAATTCCCTTGCCTTTGGGGATGTGTCAAGTAAGAAATTGCTACGCCTGAGGTCAGAGAGGTCTTTTCCTGCTTTCTCCTCTAGGGTTTTGATGGTTTCTTGCCTCACATTCAGGTCCTTCATCCATTTTGAGTTTATTTTTGTGAATGGTGTGAGAAAGTGGTCTAGTTTTATTCTTCTGCATGTCCAGTTCTCCCAGCACCATTTGTTAAAGAGACTGTCTTTTTTTCCATTGGATATTCTTTCCTGCTTTGTCAAAGATTAGTTGGCCATACGTTTGTGGGTCCAATTCTGGAGTCTCTATTCTATTCCATTGGTTTATGTGTCTGTTTTTGTGCCTATACCATGCTGTCTTGATGATTACAGCTTTGTAGTAGAGGCTAAAGTCTGGGATTGTGATGCCTCCCGCTTTGGTCTTCTTCTTCAATATTACTTTGGCTATTTGGGGTCTTTTATGGTTCCATACAAATTTTAGGATTGCTTGTTCTAGCTTCGAGAAGAATGCTGGTGCAATTTTGATTGGGATTTCATTGAATGTGTAGATTGCTTTGGGTAGTATTGACATTTTAACAAGTACCCCTTTAAAGTTTAAGAATTTAAATCTCATGCCCCCATTTCAACAGCAAAAGATTGTTAGCAATGACAATATTGGACAGCAGAGATCTAGAACTCACTTTAAAACTTTATTGGGTCTTGATTACTTCAATTAGTTTGCATCTTCAGAGAAGAAGATGCTGAAAGGCATTAAACATGCAAGATATTTATTGGAGAAACAGGTAGGAGGGAAATGGGGAAGGAGCTGGAGGAGGAAGGGAAAGCTGGTCTGATGCCCCTAAGGAACAGAGAGAAGGAAAAAGGGGTGGGTGGGCAGGCAGGCAGGGTCTTAGACAGCAGTGTACTTCTAAGAGAGTTGTAGCAAAGCTGATGGGGAGCTGTATTAGTCTCTGTTGCTGCTATAACAAACCACCACAAGTGTAATATCTTAAAACAACATGAATCCATTACATTACAACTCTTTAGGTCCCAGGCTGACATAGCTCTCACCAGGCTAAAATCAAGGTGTTGACAGGGCTACATTCCTTTCTGCATGCCCTAGAGGAGAATCTATTTCTTTCCTTTTCCTAATACTTGGGGCATCGACATTCCTCAGTTCTTGGTCCCTTCCTGCATCGCAAAGCCAGCCACAGAAGGTCAAGCCCTTTGCAGGCCCCATTCCACATACCATTTCTCTGGCTCTCTTTTCATCTCTGCATCTCTCTTTGATGACAACCGGCCAAGTTTCTCCACTTTTAAGGAGTCATGTGATTTCATTTTTTAAATTCTTTTAAATTTATTTTTGCTCTTTAATTCTTAATTTACATTTTTTATATTAAATATAATTTATTGTCAAATTGGTTTCCATGCAACACCCAGTGCTCATCCCAACAGGTGCCCTCCTCAATGCCCATCACCCACTTTCCCCTCTCCCCCACCCCTCATCAACCCTCAGTTTGTTCTCAGTATTTAAGAGTCTCTTATGGTGTCATGTGATTTCAATGGGTCCACCTGGATATCCCCACTTCTCCCCCATCTGGAGGTCAGCTGACTGGCAACCTTAATTCCCTTTTGTCGTGTAAATTGATATACTCCCAGATTCCAGAGATGAGGATGGGGACATCTTTGGGAGTCTGTTATTCTGCCTGCCACAGGAATCCTTGAGCCAAAGTTACTCATCACAGAAGCCCTACATCTTGCAGAATGTGGCTGCCTTAGACCTCTGCTGTGCTCAGTCCTGGGCTGAGAGCAGCCCACAGGAAGAACAGCTGTAGTTGGCATGTACTCAGTGATGGGCACAGAATGCAGCAGTTGGAGCCTTAGATCAGTTTCACCCCCTGAGGCAGGGGATCTGAAAGGTGCATTCCCATAACAACTACACTCCTTTGATTTTTTTAATTAGCAAAACAATAATAATCCCTTCCTTTTGTAGCTTCTTCAGAAAGCTACAGAAATTTAAAAGAAAATTCTTAGAAAGCTGGTAAAAGGGAATAAGAAAATCCCATCAAAACTGACAAGCAGAGGAGCCCTGGGATCCCAGCCTGATTCTGAAATGACTTAGACACCTCGCTAAATCTAAGCAGCTGTTACAGATAGCCTTTAACACGGGTAATCGCAGGTAATAAAGCCACCCCCCAAAACACAGGAATTAAGAGATTTTAGAGATCAATACAGTGTGCATCAAGAGCTGGAGCTGTTCTCCCAGTCACACTTTGGTATTAATGTTGGACATCTCGCTGGACAGGATTCCAGCCATGAGCAGATCGGGGACACTGTCTGTTCTCCCTTGCTATATTCTTACTGACCAGGCCTTAGTGGTTTCCAGGCAAGGGGGAATCAGCTTCACAACTGTTCCCCAGATGTCAGTTCTTAGTGCTTCCATGAGCTCAAATGGTGGTAGGAGAGAATGAGCATCTGCCAAAAAGCTCCCCTGGTGTCACAGAAAGAACCAGATGCTACAGCCCCAGGCCTGAGTTTGCACCTCAAGTCTTAATCTAGCTTGCCATGTGATCTTATTTTGGCAAATGGACTTTGTCTCTCTGTGCTTCAGTTTTCCTCTCTGCAAGATGCAATATTCACCTGACCTTGGATGTTGTGAGGGCTAAATGGATCTGTGAAAGGAACTAGCCCAGTGCCTGACACATAGTGGGTACTTAAATGTCCAGTCAAGTCAGAGGGTGGTTAAAAATCAAGGCAGAATGTGACTAAGGAGTAAGAGAGGGAAAGAGAGACAGATGGTATAACAGTGATCCCACAATCCACTCCTGTGGCAGCCAGCCTCCACGATGCCCTCTGTTGATCCCCACCCTCCCACATTTACCAGGACTGAGCTATTGTGACCAACACAATGCAGAAGGAATGATGGTGTGTTACTTCTGAGATTAAGTTATAAAAGGTTGTGTCTCCTGGGTGGCCCAGTCAGTTAAGCATCCGGCTCTTGATTTTGGCTGAGGTCATGATCTTGCAGTTTGTGGGTTCTAGCTCTGCGTCAGGCTCTGCACTGACAGCAGAGCCTGCTTGGGATTCTCTGTCTCCCTCTCTCTGCCCCTCCCCTGCTCTTTCTCTATCTCAAAATAAATAACCTCAAAGGTAAAAAAAAAAAAAAATTGTTGTGTTTCCTGTCTCAGTCCCTCGTTCTCTCCCTTAGATCACTTGCTTTGGAGGAAGCCAGCTGCCCTGTGCAGGGACACTCAGATAGCCTATGGATAGGTCTGCTTGGTGAGAAACTGAAGCCCCCTGCCAACAGCCATGTGAGTGAGTTTGCAAAGTGGTTCTCCAGCGATGATTGCAATCTCTTGATAGACTCCATGTCAGAACCACCCAGCTAAACCACTGCCAGATTCATGATCCACAGGAATCAAGAATGGGGTAATTCATTATGCAGTAGGTGGCCTCGTGAATTGTCTGAGTGAAAGACAGCAAAACATAGTATATTCTGAGCACCGATCTTGATCCTAACACTTACCAGGCAAATAACCTGAAGGCTCAGAGGTACTCTCAGCAAAATGAGGATAAGAAATCCATCAGGCACATGTAACAAGAACCATGAAAATATATATTTCTATTTAAAAATGCTGATTCTGGAATTCCAAGGTAAGGAAATAATATGAAATGTGTTAAAAACCATTATTCACAAAGATGCTCATCACAGCATGTCTAATGATTTAAAAAATGAAGTAACTTGGGGCGCTTGGGTGGCTCAGTCAGTTGAGCATCCGACTTTGGCTCAGCTCATGATCTTGCGGTTCAGATCATGAGTTCGAATGCCCCATCAGGCTTGCATTGTCCCCCTCTCTCTCCACCCACCCCACCACTCACATTTTCTCTCAAAAATAAGCAAACATTTTGGGGCGCCTGGGTGGCTCAGTCGGTTAAGCGTCCGACTTCAGTTCAGGTCACGATCTCACTGTCCGTGAGTTCGAGCCCCGCGTTGGGCTCTGTGCTGACTGCTCAGAGCCTGGAGCCTGTTTCAGATTCTGTGTCTCCCTCTCTCTCTGACCCTCCCCCGTTCATGCTCTTTCTCTGTCTCAAAAATAAATAAACATTAAAAAAAAATTTAAAAGGGAAATAACTTGATTCTCCCATAATAGAGAAAGAGCATCTTAACTGTAGGGATATTATATATATTATAACCTACTCAATTGCCACAGCAGCTACTTTATCCCCATAGTAGATGAGGACTTGAGACTAGAAGTGAAGTCACTACCCTAGATTATACAACTCTTAACAGTAAATCAAATAATTATTATTGCCAGACCTCACACTTACACAGTATTTATTATGTGCTAGGCACTGTTCTAAATGCTTTGCATAGAAGTCATTTAAATCCTATCTTGTGTGACTCTAGAGTGTTCAAAATTTCATTAAAAACCACTCTGTGGGCCAGACACAGTATTGTGGACTTTAACTGCTATACCTTATTTATTCCTAACAACCCTATAAGGTGTGCTATTGCCAGATAGATTTTATGGATAAGGAAACTGGGATCATAGAGTAAATTAGCCATTATATTATTTGCCCTCACTGGAGTAAAGGAAACACTTGAGTAGAATCTACTCCTATGTCACAGGAGGAGGAGGTCATAAGAAAGAGCTGGCAAACAGGAAATATATATATTTACTCAGCATGAACTAACAGACCAGATACTACTTTATAAATTCTATGGGCACAGAGATCAAGCCCTTGATCTCCTGGCATAGGAGTTAGAAGAATGGTTAATAAGCATATATGTGCGTGCGTGCGCGCGCACGCGCACACACACACACACACACACACACAGTCAACTGGTGATTAGCACAATAAAAGAAAGATAAATCAAGGATACAGCATGTCTGGCATGGGACAGAGTTGCTGTGGTACACAGAGTGATCAGAAATGACTTCTTTGGGGGTGCCTGGGTGGGTCAGTTGGTTAAGTGTCCAACTTCAGCTCAAGTCATGATCTCATGGTTCGTGAGTTCGAGCCCCAGGTCAGGCTCTGTGCTGACAGCTCAGAGCCTGGAGCCTGCTTTGGATTCTGTGTCTCCCTCTCTGCCCCACCACTGCCCACTCGCACTCACTTTCACTCTCTCTCAAAAACAAAACAAAACAAAAAAACAAGAATGTTCTAGTGTGTTTGAAGAACAACAGTGATGTTAGTGGCAGTATAATGAAGTGACCTAGAGGGAGAACAATAGGAGATGAGGTCAGTAGCCCAAATTGCATAGGCTCCTGTAGGCCACAGCAAAGTTTTGGCTCTTACCCTGAATGATATGAGAGCCAATGGAAGGTTTGGGGGAGAGGAATGACAAGATATGACTTAGGCTGCAAAAAAGGAAAGTAATCACTTGAGCTGCCATGTTGAAAATAGGGTGCAGAGAGGCAAGGTCTGAAGCAGCGAAATCATTTAAGAGCCTACTACAGTGATCCAGTGACAGATGCTAGTGGCTTAGATTGGGATAAAAGCAGAAGTAGTGGGAAGTGGTTGGATTCAGGATATATTTTGAAGGAGAGACAACAGGATTTGTTGATGGATTAGATGCAGTATAGAGAAGACTGTCAAGACAACTCCAAGGATTGTAGCAAAAGCACTGGACAAACAGACATGTCTCTTACTAAAGTGGGAAACACTAAAGGAGGGACAGGTTGGAGGAGGAGGAAACCATGAGTTGGATTTTGGTCAAGCAATGTTTGAGATGCCTATTAGACATTCAAGTGAAAATGTTGACTAGTCAGTTGAATATATGAGTGTGTAGTTCAGAAAAGAGATCCAACTTGGATTATAAATTTGGGAGTCTTCAGCCTGTATTTAAAACCACTAGAATAGGTGAGTTCACCTAAGTAGTGAATGGAGATAGAGAAATGTCTATAGGTTGAGTTCTGGGGCAGTCCAATCTTTAGAGGTCAAGGAGATGAGGAGGAACCAGCAAAGGGGAGGGAGAAGAAGCTACCAGGAGTGTAGTGTCCTAGCAGTTAAGTGAAGAAAGCACTTCAAGGAGGAAAAAATTATCAACTGTGTCAAATGTTGCTGATGAGTCAAGCAAGATGATGGCTAAGAACTGGGCATTCAACTTGGAAACATGGAGGTTGTTTATGACCTTGACAAAGAACTGTATTGGTGATGTGATGGGCATGAAAGCCTGTAGTAGGATTGGCTTTACGAGAGAATAAAAGGAGAGGAAGTGGGGTGAGCATGGATATCCCTCAAACTCAGGTATCTACTGCAGTCACAAACTGGTCCACCAAAGTGACTTAGGTAGACGAAGAGGCCACTTTCCTCTTCACTATAGTGATAGAGCTCAGGACAAAGGAAAGGCTTCTCATCAGCAAGAAGCCAAAGAGGAAAATGACATGCATATCAGGCACAGATCCATGCCTGAAGTGGCAGGAAGAGCATGGCAGGGACAGGGAACATATATGGCCATTCTTCTAGGGGTGGGGGGAGGCAGGCAGTCCCAGAAACTCATAAGGAAGTAGGAGTATGGGGTTTGGGCTACAACTGAGCCAGGCTATGTCAACTCCCCCCACCATGGATGTGACCCTAGAAACTGAAAAAATGTAGACAACTTAAAGAGAAAAATCAGTATCATGGTATATATAGCATGATTGCTATGTGGAAAAAGAAAATTCCAGGAAAAGACACTAATGAAAGTTATCAAAATGTAAAACAATGTCAGTGTTAAAGCAATAAATTGTGGGTGAGTTCTTATTTTCTCTATTTTGTAACTTGTAGTGCTCAGGCAGCTTTTATGATACAAAAAATAATAATAATTTCAGGGGATAATAATCCAAGCCTTTCTCCCAGAGTTGTTATAAAGATTATAATAATGACAAATATTTAAATAGCTCACAAAGTGCTTTTCACACATGTAATCTCATTTAATCTTCACAACCAACATGTCTTTCTTTGGCATTTTGCAAATGCCTTTATTACTGCACTTAGCAAACAGTGGTGCAATGATCTGCTTATATATCTATTTCCCACCCTAGACTGAAGTACCCCAAAGATAAGAATGTCTTTTCATCCTTCTCCTTCACAAGTAATACAAGCCATGGCACATGACAGGAGCTGAATAAATGTTTGGCAACAGGTGGATAATGGTTGGAAAGATGGATGGATGGATGGATGGATGGATGGAAGGAAGGAAGCAAGCAAGCAAGCAAGCAAGCAAGCAAAAATGGATGGACAGATGCAGGGAGGGATGGACAGACAGACTGAGATCAGGGATCAATAGATTATGACTTCAGACATAAGCACTTAATTGTCCCCAAATCACATACGTATCCTTAATGCCTACAAACTGAGCCAACTACCACTCCCTCTCCCCCCAAACTAAGTATTTTTAAAACCCCATGGCTAGCTGACCTTCTCCATATCTCACATGTCTGGTGATGTTGGCCAGTCCCTCCTTTTAGCTGTCTTCTTGTATACTTGTATTCCCATGCTGCTCTCTGCTTCCTCTCTGCTGCCCTAAATCCCATTCCTCCCATCTCCACCCCATAAATCATATCTGAACCATAAAAAATGTTGCTACATCCTCCAACTCTCATGTTCTGCCTAACATAAACCTGGCTCTCACCATGTGGCCCCACTTTACCTTCTCTAGGGAGCTTCTCATTTTTCCCCATCTCCAGGGAATTTTTCTAGAACATCTCTGGGTTAGATATTCTTCTATCTGCTAGCATAATAACATTGATTAGATTTGTCAGTGTATTAGCTCTTTATTTTAGCAGTTTCCTTCATGTTTTACAGAAGCTCTACACACAAAGCCAAATTTCTGTGTGCAGACAACTCAGGCTCATTCATATATCTGGGTAGCTTTTACAACTAGATATTTGCAAGAAACATGACATACTTAGCACAAGCATCAGGACAATTCCAATTGCAGGGGACAAAAATCTAGCTCTACCTGACCTACATTAAAATAAAGTGAGTGAATTGTCTCATGCAGCTCAGAAAGTCGTTCTGGCATCCGATGTTCAAGACCATCAGGGCTTTGCCTTCTTTCTTCATGGTGGGAAAGATGACCACTGGAAACCTTGTCCCTACATGGCCCATAGTCTAACATGAAGATATCCTCTTTCCCCAGTATTCGTCTGTCAATCACATACAAGAGCTCTGACTGGCCCTTAATTGGGTATCAGTTATGATGTCCAGAGGAATGCAGTACTGTGACTGAGAGCCCCAAAAGGAGCACAGGAATTCAGAATGGTGGTGGCAGGCATATGGATCCCTTGAGGTAAAACAACACGCACACTCCATTTAAGTAGGATCCATATCATCTCAAAACAGGTCAACAGTGGACTGGTTACACACACACCAAACCATTCATCCTTCCACTTTTATATCTGCAACACTTTCCAACTTGCTAAGAATTAGCAACATCTAAATGGAACAGGATAAGCAAGGATGGAGGATATGCCCTTTGATTGGAAATTTACATATAAAATTATTAACCATGGTTTCTTCTGTCAAGAAAAGTGAGGGAGGGGAGAAGTAGTGTTAGAAAGGAATTTGATTTTTTTTCCTGTGCTTATTTTTCTGTATTGTTTGGTGCTTTCACAAAAAGCATGAAGGAATGGAAACACCCCCCCCCCCCCCCCCCCCCCCCGTAAAGGAAAGAGAATGAAGATGCAGAAGTTTGGTTCAAAGAGAGACTGGAGATAAAAGGGGAGGAAGTGGAGTTTGCTGGGAGGGGTGCACAGAACTGCAGGGCCTCCCCCACGCCCTTGTTCTTATACAGCTAACCCAGACATGAGGCAACAAGTGGCAACATCTGTAGTCCCTTCACAAAGCTAAAGACAGGCATAGAGCAGAGGGAAAATTGTTGTTTTTATTAGTGCTATATTTGCCCACTGTTTAAATTCACACTCCAGTGTATTAGGAATTAATTCAAATGTGGAAATTCATTTCCTTTGAACAGTATGTTGGTAAATTAAAAAGTTAAATTGGGTCTAAAATCTATCCTATATTTAAAACAAAAAAAAATTAAAGTCACAAATTAAAAAAAAAAAACTGGCCAGCATTAAAATAGGAAAAGACCAAGTTGGGAATTAATATTTCATCCAAATTTGATAATTATTGAATTCCTGTGGATGTAAGTTCCAGTTGAATTATCAACCTTGTCTGGACAGAACAAGAATGATTTTTAAAAATAGGCTTTAAGTCAAGTTGCATGAATGATGGTATACAGTGTTGGTATATTTTGGAATGGGGGAAAAGTGAATGATATATTTGAGTGTCATTAAGGCTGTCGTGGATGAGAAATGAGGTCACTAAATCTGACAGCGTGCCATGATTTGGCTCCATGGAATGTAAAATTAAGAGAGAGAAGCACGGCATACCTAATCCTTGTGCAGGATCTGATCGGTTTCACCCAGAACACAATGGCATTTGCTGAGAACTACTACATTTAAAGATCATCAATATTGTCTATTTTAGAATCAGTTTCAGTTTGGAAAAGGGTATGGGTAAATTGAGAAAATACAGTTTTACTGAGACCACCTGACATTCAAGAATTTTACACTAATCTGAGTGGATTTAATTTCCTAAAGCAGAGTATCTGTTGTTGTCTCGATCCCCCGTGGATGTGGGGAACAGAAAGACAGATAAACAAGTGTTTAACATTCCTGACTAGACCAAACCTCTGTGCATTATTCAGAATGCAGCTGCTAGGAGGGAAAATTACATACAACATCTTTCCACCCAAAAAGCAGAAACATGTGATCTTCCAACAGATACACTCAGAGATACCTCCCCTTTTTTGCTCAGTTAACAATAACTCTACCCAAAGGAATTTCTCTACCAGATGTATCCAAGGGACCAAGGAGAGTGGGAGGTATTCCAGAATTAAAGGCAAAGAATAGTGACACGAAATTAGTGACTGCAAACCAGATGTTTAAAACAAGAACTATTATGGGACAGGGCAAGAGGGCCATTTTTCCCTGCCTCCTGCTATCTCCAAAAGGCCTCAAGCAGACTTCTGTACTCTCTTCCACTGACTTTTGTACATCCAGTCACAGAGCAAACTGACAAATGTTCATCATACAGCTTTAACCCTGCGTCTCTTTATCAGACCCCACCCACCTGTAATGCACCATCAATTAATTCTGTAGTTAGGTTGTAAAGAACATAATTATATTCCATTCTTTGAGTGCTAAAGTGTTAATTTGTTTAATGTTATTCTCTTTTAAGATCTAGAAATGTGTAGCTCTGTTTTAACAAGTAGGCTTTTTTTCTTTTTTTTCTTTCTTTGAGCCTTAAAATATACGGGGGGTAAATAGTTCTGTTCTCTTTCATCCCTAAGAAGTCATTGTCACTGAGGAGGATGACTATGAAGACAGTTAATGTAACTGAAAGACATAGGGTGGTAGTGACTGTAGCAGACTAAAGAGCCTATGCCCAGATGCCCCACTGAGAAGAAATGGTACCTATTTAGCACCAGCTGATTGTTGCCATGTGGAAATTCAGGCCCAAGTTTACTAGACCTCTCCGTATTTTCAAGAGAAGCCATAAATCCAAATTTTTAATGAAGTATCTCACTTTTTAAAGGCTGGCTACATTTTTATTACACTCTGTATACCAAAACAGAATATATCTGCCATCCAGAGTTAGCCTGTGGATCATCAGTTTGGACTCATGACATACTTAAAGATAAAAGTCCAGTTGTAAGGCATTTAAAGGCTCATGGCAATGTGCTTGTCACCCTAAGGACAAGATAGTCAGGACAACCATGTCCTGATTGGGTCCTTGTGCAAACAGGAGCCAAGGCCAGACTTGAGGAGATGACCCAAAGCCATTTCTTCAGTGCAGATGTAAAGTAAGTGTTCCTGGGATATGTATTCCATATATTAATTGGGGCTCATGCCATTTTAAACGTGTGAATGTTTCTGTTATAGTCACTTTGTATAAACCATAGAACATTGCCTTTTGGAAATCATAAACTTTTATCAAAAGAAAACCAGTAACAAGTGGATTCTGAATTATTTAACTATAGAAATTGTTCTTAGTAAGTTGAGATTGAACTTAGGAGACACAGAAGTACAGACATGGGTTTCAAAGAAATAATAACAGATAAAACCATAAGATTTCAAGGAGTCGAATATATCCATTTACTTATTCAACAAAATATTTACTGTGCTACAAGGTATACATGCATATGTTCTTGAATCTTTATGACAACCTCCTGTCTTGGTTTGGGTTCCAGAAGAAGCAGAACCCGAGGCAAAAATTTGAGTGTTTGTGTTTAGCAAAAAGGTGATTTTAAGCAACACTGGTGGGGGTGGAGAAATGAGACAGAGAGAAATTAAGTCAGAAAAGGGTGTGCTGTCACACGCAGTCACCACCATGGGGAATTGGATTTCATTACCACCATGAAGCTCCGGGATACTATGTAGATAAGGTGTTTCAGTTACCCATTCAAAGAGTGATGGAGCTGGGATATTTGTACAATTAGTCCCTTTACTCGTTGGTTGAAAGCCGTTCACAAGGAACATTAACTCCTTGGCATTTCAAGCTGCCGTGCTAGCAAGCAGAATAGTCTTTGGCAAAAGAGAGCCCCCAGGAAAAGAAATGCAGGTGCTGGCAATGAAAAGTTAGGCCAACACGCACAGAAATGAGCCACAGAGATATGGGTGGAACACAATGAGTGTCTGCTACAGCCCAAAGGTCCATCCTACCCCTATCCCCACTTCACAAATGAAGAGACATGTGGGGTTCACTCTTCTAGTAGAAAAGTACTCCTCCCTTGCAAGTTTGCCTTGCCAGTCAGGAGCAAGCAGACAAGACTCCCTGGAGAAACAGGGACGTGGAGGGTACAACTAAGTTGTGAGCTGCAATGACAGCCATAGGAGAAGGTACTGGTAGTCTACACCTTGGTCCCCAGGTTTAAGCATCAACAAACATCAGCAGGCATCAGCAAGCAGGGCTCCGATGCCGTGATGTGTATGATCTTTGGGCATCATCAGTGATGATGGGAAACATCACAGCAAGTGGAGACAGGAAAGGAGGAAAATGACAAATACGGTCATAAAAGAGCCATTGTGAAGGACCGTTGAGCTACCCCGAGACCTTTGATACTGTTTCATGAAAAAGTGAAGGTGCGTATACTTACCTAGACTATTTATGACAATTTAGAGTGACCTAATTTTTACCCATAAGTGACAGAAATTAAACACCGAAGGTGCACTGGGCTTCCTGAAGTACTTTCTCTTTCTCCATTGAAGGTTGTACCAATTATTTAAGATGACATAGATCAATTACCAAACTATTAAATGTCAGTTAACATCTCTGGAAACTGAATACAAAATGAACCAACTAACACTGCCTTGTTATAGCCCCATTGTGTATAAGAATTAGGTTTAAATGCTTAATGAATGTATGAAAATATAATTACCAAGTTATTGCTCTTAGAGAGATGATTAATAATCATATCATTGACTTTTCCACTGTGCTCTTGAGTTGTTGAACTGGAATATTTCTGCCCTTTCAAGAAGGGGAAGAGACATGAGAGTGTTGCCTCTTTCTCTCTCTCTCTGCACACACTGAGGAAAGACCATGTGACCACATAGCGAGAAGGCAGCCATCTGCGAACTAGAAAGGGGGCCCTCAACAGAAACCAAACTTGCCAACACCTTGATATTGGACTTCCTCGCCTCCAGAACTGTGAGAAACTAATGTCTATTGTTTAAGCCACCCCAGTCTACAGTATTTTGTTATATAGCCTAAAACACACTCCTACTAGACTCTAATCTGCTTGGGAATTGGACACTGCTCCTATTCATTCTTTATTTCTAGTACCTAACGGAGAGACTGGCGCATAGTAGGTGCTTATGAATGAAGGAGGAAACCTACCTTTGTGGTTGAATACAATTTTTGCCTTTATTTTGGGATATGACATAGAACTGAATGATCATATTTGAAAACATCTAGGAGTTTGAATCTTGAGTCTACCACTTATTAACTGAGCAACCAGGATCAAGCCTCTTGACCTCTCTGAATATCAATGTTCTTAATTGCAAAATGATGGTTATCTTAGCTTGGCTTCCTTGAAGTAGGCTATGAGACAAGGAGTTAGAAGCAGATGATTCTGCAGAGGGTGAGAAAGTGAGATCGAGAAGAGAGAAAAGCCAACCGAGCATGTGTTTATGAGCAGGTTACTGCCGTGGGCCACTAGCACTCAATCCCACAAAGAAGCTCTGGAAAAATGGTGTAAAATGTGCCCCCAGAAACTTCACATACGTCAGAAGCTTAGACAAATTATCTGCTCATTTCACTCTCTCACTGGTTCAGAACTACACACCCCGCCCACTCTGGGATCTTTACTTCTACTTTCAGGCTTTTCTATGTGCAGTAGGGCAAGTCTCCGTGATGCCAGATAAAGCCCTTGGGCACAGGAGGTAGGGAGCCGTTGTGCTGATAGGAATTACAGCCGCAGGTGAATTCAGGTGAGCCAAGGGGAGGTAGGATGGGGCGTTACCAGTGTCTGCTACAAGAACCACCTCACAGAGAGGCTGGAAGCATTAACTGAGAAAATGTATACAGAGCACCAACCACAGTGCATCATCCATGAAAAATCACCTACAAATTTTTGTGGTGGTGGTTGCAGTGGTTGTTCTTGTTAAATACGGTGGTGAAAATTGCAACTCGTAAAGAGAATGCTTGAATTTACAAGTCAATTCCACAATGCTGCTGCCTGTTCTGAATCAAGGTCTTCTGCAGGTCCATGAATTATATAGCAGTGAAGAAAATATGATCACTGCTCCCACGGAGCTCACATTCTAGGAGACAGCCAGACTGCAACATAAATGTTGATTCCCCAATCTGTCTGCCTTCATCTCTTTGGGTGGGCTTGCTCTTTCTTCATGGTATCAAGGAAAAAGAAAATCATCAACGCACACACATTTTATTACTAACTAAACTAAAATACCAAATACATCATCACTTCTACAAAACCTTGTGCCACATACATACATGCCTTATATGCAATGACCACTGCCTTAGACTGTAAATATTATTCTAATGTGATTATTTTTCTTCCTAACCACTATGGCCCATCAACAGTATCTTAGTTTATGTTTTCTAAGAAGCAGATACTGAGAAGATTCAAAGGCAAGGAGTTTATTTGGGAGGTGATCTCAGAAAACTATAAGCAAGTGGCAAAGTGAGGCAGGGGTAAAAAGACAATGCTGGGTGTATTATCAACCTGTTTCATGGTGGACAACTGGATCTTAATCATACTAGGGAACTCTGTGCATCAATGTAGAACACACACCTTACAATAGTCCCACCTGGAGGATGAGGGATCCCAAGTATTTAATAATACCAGCTTCCGTTAGGCACCAGTTGAGGAGGGCTCCCAGAGGGGGTTAATTCTCTGGCTCTTCTGAGCTGCTGAACTTTGTCAACAAATCAGGTTCTGGTGGCCAGAGGAAGCCTCGGGCAGTTGGAAGTGAAAACAGAGGAAGCTTAGGGGCGCCTGGGTGGCGCAGTCGGTTAAGCGGCCGACTTCAGCCAGGTCATGATCTCGCGGTCTGTGAGTTCGAGCCGCGCGTCGGGCTCTGGGCTGATGGCTCAGAGCCTGGAGCCTGTTTCCGATTCTGTGTCTCCCTCTCTCTCTGCCCTTCCCCCGTTCATGCTCTGTCTCTCTCTGTCCCAAAAATAAATAAAAACGTTGAAAAAATTAAAAAAAAAAAAGAAAACAGAGGAAGCTTAAATAAGAGCTCTTGAGTAGTCATGTCAGAGCCACGGAGACAAGATTTACTGCCCAACGTAAACTATATGAGGCCAGAGACTGGGTCTGTCTCCATCATAGATCCCCAATTTCTAATACATTCCCTGGCACATAGTAGGCATTCAATGAATACTTTTGGATGGATGAATGGGTGGATGGCAAGCAGGTAAGCAGGCAGGCATTTGCACTGAACCTTAAAGGATGAGTAGGAATTCACCAAGCACTCCAGGATAAAGAAACATCATAGTCAAAAGTACAGAGTTATGTAAAAACATGCCTCCATGTTAGGGAAGCTCTCAGGGCAACCCATTACTTTAAAATGTACAGCTGCTCAGAAAGTGTTTCCTTCTACAGAGACATCATATGCCTCCCTGTAAATTCCACTCTCTCCTCCTACTTTTGCCATTTGAAGCAGCAGCAGCAACAACAACAACAAAAAAAAACTAACTTCTCCTTCATATCACAGTCCCTCGGATACTTGATGACATGTCCCCTTTCCCCAAAATTAAAAATCTCTAGTTTCTGGTCAATGCCCCAGAAAGAAGATTTTCATCCAGGTATTGTTTTTGACCACATGACATTAGATTTTAGGTCCTCAGATTAAGAGTGTAGGATACAGCACTGTGTACTTAAGTGTCCTCCAAATGTGGGTTCCGATTTTGACACTTCCAGTTGTATTATTTGGGGTAAGTAACTTATCTTCCCTGAACCACACTCTTCATCTGTAGAGTGGAGGTCATAACACTTATCTCACTGGAAGCTCTAGTGGGCATTTAATAAAGTTCATTCTCTTCCACTGAACTTACTGACCTTTTCTCCACTATGTTCCTACTAAGCCACATCTCTCTGACATACCTCCCTCCCCTGCAGGACTTGTGAGCTTACAGTGTAGAACAAGGATGAGACCAGATAAAGACCCATGTCACCCAGGCCACTGCACAGAGAATTTAGTCCATAAGAGGCTGCCCTGGTCCTCCCTCCCTCCTCTCCAGCAGCTCACAGTTAAGCAGCCATTCTTGCTCTACAAAAGTAGAAATAAGTACTGCTCACTTGTTCACCTGATGAGCAAAGGGCCTGATTATCCAAGAAAGGGAAGTGTCACCTACAGGAATCAATACAGATGAGGCTTTGAAAATGTTGGCTGGCTGCACAGGATTAGGTATTGATCTCGCTTGTTTTCCTAGTTATTGCTCTGTTCACCACCTATGGAGGCCACTTCTAATCTCCTAATACCAAACAAGACAAGAGAGCTCAGCCCAGAGCAGACTGGGTAGATGATGATTGCAGAACATGAAGGAAATCCCAGTACCCCTATCTAGAAAACCATGAACATAGGGGAAGAGATCCCTCTAATACCATATGACAAGTTGGGATTGACTGGAGGGTTAAAACAGAACTGGGCACACAGTTGGTGTGAAACCCAATCTTCAACTGCCCCATGGAACTCTGAGATGTCCAGAAAAAAATCAGGAAGATAGTAGGAGGGATCTACATAAATGTCTGTTGGTCCTCTGGGAAAACCTATTAGTGGAAAGTTAGTGCATAAAAATAAAAGAACATTGTTTTGCCTACCAAATTGGAAAGGTTTTTTAATGATAACATTGAGTGATAGCAAGTGTTCAAGGAAATGAAAGGAGTAACTTTTCTGGAGGGCAGTTTGACAATACATTTCAAATGCTGTAATAGTCATCATACACTTTGAATCAGTAATTCCACTTCCAGGAATTGAGATGGAAAATGTAATTAAGAATGTGTACAAGCCTTTCCTCCAAGTTGAAAGGCACATGCCCCTTCTTGGAATACAGACTGGGGTGGAGAAGGAAGGCTGGTTATGAAGCCCAGGATGGAGTAGGAACTACAGTGAGCAGTTCCCAGATGTTATGTAACAGAGGGTCCAGATCTGATGCAGAGAAAACTCTATCCAGGAGATCCTTGACTAGTTGATAACCATGCGGGCATCACTGTGTTAGGAATATGGAGAGGACCGCATCCTTGCCTTAGAAATGTTCACTTTATAAAAGGGTGCATGGGCAATGAACTGGAAAAGTACACAATCTTTTAGTGGCAACTGGAAAATCAAGGTGGGTGGATGCATGGAACTAGAGGGTTAATTCTACATAACGGGTTAGTAAGGCTCCATCAGGGTATGACTCATGACCTGAGTCTTGAAAGTGAGTAACATTCAGTAAAGGGGACAAGTAGGGGAGGAACATTCTATGGTATAAGAAAACATTCATGAAGTGCATGTGTACAGAGAAGAGAAGGTCACTTGGAGAAGAAACAAGGTAAGATGTCAAGGGCCCCTAAGACCTACAGTGAGGAACATGGGTCACAGTGACCCAAGTTACGATTCCAATGCGAGGAGACATGAAAGCTGAAACAGTGGCTCGTGTTTTTCTTTAAAAACAAAGTCAAGTGCCTTGAACTTTTGACCCAGGTCTTCTTTCTGTCTCCTTATGACATTCCTTCAAAAATAAAATTTATTACATGGAACTGGAGAGTGTTATGCTAAGTGAAATAAGTCATACAGAGAAAGACAGATACCATATGTTTTCACTCTTATGTGGATCCTGAGAAACTTAACAGAAGACCATGGGGTAGGGGAAGGAAAAAAAAAAAAAGAGAGGGAGGGAGCCAAACCATAAGAGACTCTTAAAAACTGAGAATAAACTGAGGGTTGAGATGGGTATTGAGGAGGGCATCTGTTGGGATGAGCACTGGGTGTTGTATGGAAACCAATTTGACAATAAATTTCATATTAAAAAAATCCTTTGTGGAAGCAACAGAAACTTCTCAAAAAATAAAAATAAAAAAATTTATTTGAAAGTTCAAACTCTGAAAAATACTTGTGGAATATCTCTTACTTCCAGAACCATTTGAGACTGCTTTGGGTAGAAAATCTAACTCTCACCAATCTGCTTTAATTTTACCATCCTTGCAGGGATGGGCCCCCATTCATCTTTGCAGCCAATATTCTATGAGACATAATCACTGAAAGCCCATTTATTCCACTATTGATTGGTATTCCACATCATACAGAAATCTGGTTAAAGAACATATGAATGGGGCACCTGGGTAGCTTAGTCGATTAAGTATCTGACTTCAGCTCAGGTCATGATTCGAGGTTCATGGGTTCAAGCCTCGTGTCCGGCTCTGTGCTGACAGTTCAGAGCCTCGAGCCTGCTTTGGAATCTGTGTCTCCCTCTCTCTCTGCCTCTCTCTCAAAAATAAATATTAAAAAAAATTTTTTTAAAGAACACATAATTGTGGATCTCACTGCCTTTTTCTTCTGTAGACAGAAACTGGTCATGGGCTACATAAAATCAGAATTTATCTCTGGTTATTTAAGCTCATGTAGAATCAGTCCCTAATACCATGTGGGAGTCAGGGTCAATAGAAAGTCTTGACAGCTAAGATTATAATTTTCAGTGGGGAACAAAACAAGAAGTGTTCTAGCCATCTTTTTCTTTAACTTGTATTTGAGTAATTCAAATATGCCTTTGGGTAAGATAGACACATATCTACCAGCTACAGAGGGCAAAAGAAAGATAAACATTCACTTATAAATTGATAACATGGTTTTGTTGTCACACACTAAAAAAGTATTTATTGTAAAAACTGTCCCTGCTATGAAATCACTGACAGAAGAAATAACTTAAGATTAACTATTCCCAAACCAAAGCTGCTCTTCTGGTAGCTGCCTCCCAATATTACCTACTAATGGCCATAATCATTAAAGCAAATGACAATTATTTCCCACCCTGTGTCCGTGTCCTTTTTCAATCTGACTTTCAAGCTCATCAAGAAGTAGAGTCCAGGGGCACCTGAGTGGCTCAGTTGGTTAAGCATCTGACTCCTGATTTCATCTCAGGTCATGACCTCATGGTTTGTGAGATGGAGCCCCACTTCGGGACTCTGCACTGACAGCATGGAGCCTACTTGGGAGTCTCTCTCTCCCTCTTTGCCTCTCCCCCACTCGCACGTGTGCACACTCTCTCCCTCTCTCTCTCTCTCTCTCTCAAAACAAATAAACATTTTTTAAAAAGAAGTAGAACCCATTCTGGGGTGCCTGAATGGCTCAGTTGGTTGAGCATCTGACTCTTGATTTTGGCTCAGGTCATGATCCCAGTGTCATGGGATTGAGCCCTACATCAGGCTCCATACTGGGCATGGAGCCTTCTTAAGATTCTCTCTCACACGTGTGCTCTCTCTCTCTCTCTGTCTCTCTCTCTCTGCCCTTCTCCCCTGCTCTCTCTCTAAAAGAAGGAGGAGGGGGGGGGGAAGGAGGAGGAGAGGAGGAGGAGGAGTCCATTTTTTTACTCTTTGAATCTCTATCAGTTTTGTAACTTGCATGATTGAAAGAATGTGGGAGAAAAACTCAGGTGTCAACAAAGTCTAAGTGGAAACCTAGATGTCAACCCCACCTACTATTAATAAGGCAGCATGCCCCTTCCCCTTGATGGTATCAGAGAAATGCAGCTAAAAGAGTTCAAGAAGATCCAGAGTCTTATAATAACCAAAATGTCCCAGTTTTAATACATAATAACATCATACCAAGAACCAGGACTCTAACTGAATGAAAAAAAGATAATTGGTAGATGTCAATGATGAGATGAGAAAGCTATCCAATAAGAACTTCATTTTTTTATTTTTTTTAATGTTTATTGATTTTGTTTTTTTAGAGAGACTGAGCATGAGCAGGGGAGGGGTAGAGAGAGAGGGAGACAAATTTGAAGCAGGCTCCAGGTTCCAAGCTATCAGCACAGAGCCCAATGAAGGGCTCAAAATGACAAACCATGAGAACATGGCCTGAGCCGAAGTTGGTCACTTAACCGACTGATCCACCCAGGTGCCCTAATCCACTAAGAATTTTAAAGCAACCACCTATAAGCAATTATGAAAAGATACGAAACAAGTGGAAAAATAGAAGGCTCAGCAAAAAATAGAAGAAATAACAATGAACCAAATGGAGGATTTAGAACTGAAAAATACAATAACTGAAATTTTAAAAACTCATCAGATGGTCTCAATCACAGAATAAAAGGAATAAAAAGAATCAGTGAACTGAAAAACATAAAAGCAGAAATTACCCAATCTGGACAACAGAGAGACAAATAATCTGGGGAAAAAATGGAGGCTCCAAGAATTTGGGGGGCTTTAACACAAGATCTAGCATTTGTGTTCATTGAGTCCAGGAAGGAGAGGGGAAAGAGCAGGGCTGAAAAAAGTACTAAAGAAATAAAAGTTGTAAATTTTCCAAATAACGGCAAAAGATCTAAACCTGCAGTTTTTTTTTTTAATGGTCTTTAATGGGGCGCCTGGGTGGCACAGTCGGTTAAGCGTCCGACTTCAGCCAGGTCACGATCTCGCGGTCCGTGAGTTCGAGCCCCGCGTCAGGCTCTGGGCTGATGGCTCGGAGCCTGGAGCCTGTTTCCGATTCTGTGTCTCCCTCTCTCTCTCTACCCCTCCCCCGTTCATGCTCTGTCTCTCTCTGTCCCAAAAAAATAAATAAACATTGAAAAAAAAATTTTTTTTTTAAATCTAAACATGAAAGTGCCATACAACTCAGAAATTATGCTCCTGGGCATTTATCCAAGAGAAACGAAAACTTACATTCACACAAACATCTACATACAAATGTTTATAGAGGTTTTACTCATTAATGGCCGAAAATTGGAAGCAACCCAAGTGTCTTTCCATGGGCCAATAGTTCCACAAACCGGGGTCTCTCCATACCACGGAATAGTACTCAACAATAATGGGGGAACTACTCATTCAGGCAACAACCCGGCTGAATCACCGGAGACTTATGCTGAGCAAGAAAAGTCAATCCCAGAGAGATACAAAATTTATTATCTCATTTATATAACATTCTTAAAGTGACAAAATGGTAGAAATCAAGAACAGATTCGTGGTTGTCAGGGGTCGAGGAGGGGATGAAGAAACGAGGGAAGTGGATGTGGTTCTAAAATGGATGGTCTTGGTGGTGATGGACACGTTCTACATCTTGACTAGATCAGTGCCAGTATCCTGGTTGTGGTGTTCCACAGTTTCATAAAATATCACCACCAGAGGAAACTGGGTAAAGGGTACACAGGATTTCTCCGTATTATTTCTTATAACTGCATGTGAATCTACAATGGTCTCAAAACAAACATTTTAATTTAAAAAGCAAATAAAAGGATGTTGCCAAAATCTTAAGCCAAAATCTTAAGAAACCTTCAGAGTTCCTTTTTTTTGGAACCCTACCCAGACACTGTGTGAACACCCTAGGTTAGCCTGCTGGTAGATGAGAAACCCCATGAAATAAGACAGGCCATCCCAACTGAAGCCATTCTACCTCAGCCAGCTCCCTGCCAACCGAGGAATCCACCACATACACAGGACGGAGCCCAGCAGAGACCAGAAGAAATGCCCAACTGTGCCCTACACACCTGCACATTGCGAGCTAAGTAAATAGTGGTTGATCTGAGACACTAAAATACGGGGTGGTTTGTTACACAGCAAAATCAAACTGATAAAAGTCAACATATTTACATATTTTGAAACGAATTTATCTTAGAAGGTTCCCTACAAAGTTATTGTGTTTAAAGTCAGATGTTTTGAAATATCTAATGTTTGATTTGGACATTTAGTAAGCCCCATTTTTAAATCACCTAGGCCAAAATGCCTACCAAGCTAGACCCTCCAAGTGGAGGACTGAATCCACATTTTTAGTGCACACTCCCCACCACCAGCACCACCACTAAGTGCTTCTGACAGTCCCTTAAGTGCATGAGCTATAGCCCCACCCAGGGGACTTAATGTCCCCAACAGCCCTTAACCTGACTGTTGGTTTGAAAACTCAGGAGGTTCCCAGAGGAAACCTAAAATTGGCCCCTAGAAGCAGAGAGCAGGGAGAGACAGAGAGGCCACTCCAGACATGGAGGTTGCAGGTTCAGAATAGGAGGCTTGTCTTGGGCAGCCTTAAGGCCAGCTCTGCCTTCCAGGATGTTAATAGTTTATAGAAAGGCCTTAATGGGGCTCAATCACGTACGCCATCCAACATAATGGGGCTCAACAACACATTGTCCCCTCAAGGCCACATCCTTGAAAATGGCTCCCACTGTGGGAAAGGTTGAGTGGAACATATATTCCAAGAATGGAGAGGGGACAAAGCCTCTGATCACCTGGGTCCAGCTCTGGCCTCCCACTCCCCCCCCCACCCCCCCAGTGCTCACAACTTCTCGATGACCTCCAACATCAGTGGGTATTGAGAGGGGAACCTGGCTCCCCTGTTCCTTGGGTAGGGAAATAATGAGGCATGTTCTATACCACCCCCCAGAGTTCCCATAATGCTAACCTTCTCAACCATGCATCTTTCACTGCCTTCCTTCCCCTCCCTGACTCACTCCCCCTCCCCTACTGGTGCTTCCTAGGGTCACCCCCTAAAAACACCACCTGCCCTGGAATCCTTGTCTACGGGTCTTCTCCTGGGAGGCAAAACAGACAAAAAGCCAAAGACATCCCTCAAAACAGACAAAAGCTAGAGACATTGAGATGATAAATATTGGTTAGATTTTAAATTTTTTATGTTTCATTTTATATTTGAGAGAGAGAGAGAGAGAGAGCACAAGCAGGGAAGGGGCAGAGAGATGGAGATAGAATCTAAAGCAGGCTCCAGTTTCCAAGCTGTCACCACAGAGCTGGACATGGGGCTCGAACTCATGAACCACTAGATCATGACCTGAGCCAAAGTCGGACACTTAACTGACTGAGCCACCCAGGCCCCCATTTATGGGTTAGATTTTAAAATGCTGTATGTGTAATAATTATTGCATTCCTAGTAGGGATCAAGTTCTATGCTGGCCCAGAAAGTGCACAGGGCAGGAAAGCAGGATAGGATGAGACCCAGCTGCAGAAACGTGTGAGATACGGTCCCCTCCTTGGATAGAGCTGAGAGTTTAGTTGGGGGCAGGGAAGCTGGCCCATGGTAACACAGTGAGATAGAGACAGGAACATGGAAATAAGAGAGGCATCAGGCCAGGCTTGGGTCTCCAGGTTAGGCATCTAGATACACAGCTGGAGTGGGGCCACCACCAACCAGGGTTTCCTAAAGTGGAGAGTCACCAAGCCTCCTAGGTCTGAAGGTGGCAAGGTATTTTCACCTCCTCAACAGCTTTATAGGCAAACAGGAATAGTACCATCATCATTCATGCCATTTTTCACAGATGTGGGAAAAATGTGGGAAGTGGGGCACAGAGAGGTCCAAATTTGTACAATTCAAGTCCTTCTGTTGGTCTGTGTTGCCAGAGGCTTCCTCGAGGGTGGAAGTCAGCCAGGACCCCATTCTGCTAGAAGTGTCCTTAGCTAAGTGGAACTGATGATTTCAGCTAAGGGAACACCAAGATATTGTTCTGAACCCCGAGGGGAGGAGTGTTTCCAGAAGGAAGGGTTCCTGGGGGCTCGGTTCTGATCCCAGCTAAGAATGGGGACCCAGTCCCCACCTGAGGAAGGGGGAATTTTCCCATCCTATTTCTTAACCTTACCTACCAAAACCCAGGTTTTCTGCCTCCATACCCATTCCCCTGTCTGGCTTGGCCCCTCTACTCCCAAGGGACACTTCCTTACTCCAGAGAGCCACAGGGAGAGCAGAACTCTGGTTCCCATAGCAACATGGCCAGGTTCACAAGGCAACAAGGTCTTGCCTTTGCAGTCAGCTCCATTATAACTGTCAGTGGCCAAGGCAATTTTAGGTCAGCCTACGAGGTTAATTTGCAGCTTTCTCAACACAGAAGCCCCCAGCATGGAAGAAAAGGTAAGTCATCAGCCCAAACCACATGGGTAACCCAGGATGAAATCCAGTGATCCTGAGTTTCCCCACTCACACCTGAGGAAGCCTGCCCAGTTAGATTGCATATGGTCTGCTACTCAGCCCATGATCTCTGAAAATGTCATGGGCGGCATGCGAGGGTGCATAGAGACTTCCAGTATGGGCCAGCACATGCTGATACACACTACATCAGGGCTGGTGCTCACCTCTCTCAGCCCCACCCCTGGGTCAAGGGTCGAGGGCTTCCTTCTTGTTTAGGAAGGAAAGACATAAGCAGCAGCTCCAAGGAGCTCCAAGCAGCAGCTCCACATGGGTGTGTGGCTGTCAAGAAACACTGTGTTCCTTGTATTCACCACTTCAGAGGGAGTTTTGACAACCTCTTTGGGACCTGCCAGAGCCTCGTCCTGCTGGGCAATGGTGGTCTGCCCAATAGGAAGGCTCTGCCCCAGCCCGAGCCCTCTCATGCTTCCTCAATGGTCTCCCTAATAATGAGCCAGCACTGTGCACGGACAACAAGGGCCTCTTCATTGCCTGAGGCTCAGTTAGAAGACCCTTCATCATGGGCGCTGCGTGGAGCCCTAGCGACACCTGCTCCACTGCTCCACAGCTGAAGCCTATGATACCGGCAGGCGTGATGTTGAGGAGGAAAGCCTGGTGCAGATCCTCACCGTGTTCAGGTGAGTGCATGCTCACGTGCGCCAAGGGTGTGAACAGGTCATTTAATGCCAGCCGGGAATAGTTAGGGTAAGCCTTCCAGCGTAAGTTTCAATCCACTGCATTTGAACAACATATTAAAAGGCCTACTATGGGGGTGCCTGGGTGGCTCAGTAGGTTAAGCGTCCAACTTTGGCTCAGGTCACGATCTCACGGTCGGTGAGTTCGAGCCCCGTGTCAGGCTCTGTGCTGACCGCTCAGAACCTGGAGCCTGTTTCAGATTCTGTGTCTCCCTCTCTCTCTGACCCTCCCCCGTTCATGCTGTCGGTCTCAAAAATAAATAAACGTTAAAAAACATTTTTTTAAAAAAGGCCTACTATGAAGACAGCACATTGCAACATCCTTATTAGAACAAGTGGACCGAAGGAGAATAACAAGTGCTACCAGTTAACGTGTGCTCAGGGCCAAGCCCTGCACTGAGCACCCGACACGTACTATGCTCTCCATGCCTCACTACAACCTGATATAGTAGGGCTTGGTTTTTTTGTTTTGTTTTGCTTTTACAGAGAAGGAAACAAGGTTCAGCAAAGTGAAGTTACTCACCCAAGGTCACACAGCCAGGAAGCAGGGCTGCTGGAATTTGAACCGAGAATTGACTCCAGATCCCACGTTAATACTCTTCCACTGAATCTGGAAGAGCAAATAAAAAGGCAGTTCAAGACAACAGTCCGTGTGCAACCACCCAACACCGGGGAGTCATCAGCTTAAGGAGTCAGGAGGGGAAAAGGTAGCAAGTTTACAAGGAAAAGTGACAGGGGCCACCCTAAAACCTGTCTCACGGAGGCGAAGAGTCTCTCATCAGAATGATACTGTGCACAGGCGAGTTCAGGATGGGGAGGGACATAGGTATGCTGTCTTTTTACCTGTTAGATCTAAGCTGCACGTGGAATCTGAAACCCGCGGGAACAAGGAGAGCAGGGAGAGGCCAAGGAACGAGGCCGCTCCCCATCAGCAGGTGGCAGGTGGAATAAGCAAGGGGGCTTGCACACGAGGCTTGTCTTGGGCTCCGGAGGACAGCAGATCTCAGTGCCCACCCGCCAGAACCTTAACAATTTACACACCGGCCTTAACTGACAGGGTTAATCCCATGCCTCTGGCCTCAGCAACACCTTGCTCTCTCAGAGCTACAGCCTTGAAAATGACTTCCACTGCGGGAATGGTGGGCGGAGCTATATTCCAAGAACAAGGGAGGGGGAGGAGCCTCCAATTGCCCTGAGGTCAAATGGCAAGTCACTTCCCTTGATGACCTCCTCCTACACACCAGAGAAAGCTTCACATGCCCACGACTGTTACAGGAACAAAAAATGAACACCTAGTAGTAACAGCAATGGGACCTGGAGTCCGGGA
The DNA here is from genome assembly GCF_016509475.1 of Prionailurus bengalensis. NCBI lineage: Eukaryota > Metazoa > Chordata > Mammalia > Carnivora > Felidae > Prionailurus > Prionailurus bengalensis. The sequence goes on from NC_057354.1 coordinate 18,459,819, forward strand.
GGGTGCTCTCTTAGCCTGCACGGACACGGAGAAATTAGGGTCTGGGCTCACCATGCCTGAGGGGCTGTGGGCAGCTGTGGGGGGCTGTCCAGTAAGGCCTCAAGGAAATGGGGGAGGATGTGGTCCTGAGGCTGACGAGTGTGCGGGGGGGGCGGGGCTGGGTCAAGGCAAGGAGCTGATCTGCATAATCAGGAGATTGTCTACCAGCTGGCCTGGCTGGGCCATTGTAAGGCATTTGTAAAAGACAAGGTTAGGTTGAGCACAAGAGGACCCAGGTTTCTCCTGTTGGAAAGGGAGGCACAACCGAGCAGGGGAGGCAGCAAGGAGTTAGATTGGAACTGGAGACACAGGGCCAGGGGATTCAGTTGTTAATGGACACAGATGACTATCACTAGGATTTAATCATGAAGAAACCTCAAAGCCAAACTGAGAAACGTTCTAGAAAGTATCTGATCCATACTTTTCAAAAATGCTAAAGTCACAGGATGGAAAAACTGAGGCACTTTTCCAGATTGAAGAGCACTCAAGAGTTGTGGTAAGAAAGTGCAGTGTGGGATCCTGGATGAATTCTGGAACAGAAAGCAAGGACCTAATGATACAAGACATTTACTGAGGTAATCGGCAAGATATGAATGGCTCTGTAGATTGGACAGTATTCTTGTATCAGTGTTAATGTCCTCACTTATAGTCGTACTGAGGTTATGTAAAAGAGTGTCTTTGTTTGGGGAAAATACCTACTGAAGTATTTAGAGGAAATTAGCCATATCTGCAGCTTACTGTCAAATGGTTCAGAAAAAGCACTGGGAGACAGACACAGAAAAAATAATAAGACAAACATGGGAAAATGCCAATAAATGAAGAATTTGACTTACGAGTATACAGGAATACTTTGTTCAGTTTTTTCAAACTTTCTATAAATTTTGAATTTTACAAATTTTATTTTTTAATTTTATTTTTTATTTTTTAAAATTTACATCCAAATTAGTTAGCATATAGTGAAACAATGATTTCAGAAGTAGATTCCTTAATGCTCCTTACCCATTTAGCCCATCCCCCTTCCCACAACCCCTCCAGTAACCCTCAGTTTGTTCTCCATATTTATGAGTCTCTTCTGTTTTGCCCCCCTCCCTGTTTTCGTATTATTTTTGTTTCCCTTCCATTATGTTCATCTGTTTTGTCTCTTAAAGTCCTCATATGAGTGAGGTCACATGATTTTTGCCTTTCTCTGACTAATTTCATTCAGCATAATACCCTCCAGTTCCATCCACGTAGTTGTAAATGGCAAGATTTCATTCTTTTTGATTGCCGAGTAATACTCCATTGTATGTGTGTGTGTGTGTGTGTATATATATATATGTGAAAATATATGTGTATATATATATATATGTGTGTATATATATATATACCACATCTTCTTTATCCATTCATCCATCAATAGACATTTGGGCTCTTTCCATACTTTGGCTATTGTTGATAGTGCTGCTATAACATGGGGGTGCATGTGTCCCTTCAAAACAGCACACCTGTATCCCTTGGATAAATGCCTAGTAGTGCAATTGCTGGGTCGTAGGGCAGTTCTATTTTTAGTTTTTTGCGGAACCTCCAAACTGTTTTCCAGAGTGGCTGCACCAGCTTGCATTGCCACCAACGCAAAAGAGATCCTCTTTCTCCGCATCCTCGCCAACATCTGTTGTTGCCTGAGTTGTTAATATTAGCCATTCTGACAGGTGTGAGGTGGTATCTCAGTGTGGTTTTGATTTGTATTTCCCTGATGGTGAGTGATGTGGAGCATTTTTTCATGTGTCGGTTGGCCATCTGGATGTCTTCCTTGGAGAAGTGTCTATTCATGTCTTTTGCCCATTTCTTCACTGGATTATTTGTTTTTTGGGTGTTGACTTTGATAAATTCTTTATAGATTTTGGATACTAACCCTTTATCTGATATGTCATTTACAAATATCTTCTCCCATTCTGTTGGTTGCCTTTTAGTTTTGCTGATTTTTTCCTTTGCTGTGTAGAAGCTTTTTATTTTGATGAGGTCCCAGTAGTTCATTTTTGCTTTTGTTTCCCTTGCCTCCGGAGACATGTTGAATAAGTTGCTGTGGCCAAGATCAAAGAGGTTTTTGCCTGCTTTCGCCTCGAGGATTTTGATGGCTTCCTGTCTTACTTTGAGGTCATTCATCCATTTTGAGTTTATTTTTGTGTGTGGTGTAAGAAAGTGATCCAGGTTCATTCTCCTGCATGTCACTGTCCAGTTTTCCCAGCACCATTTGCTGAAGAGACTGTCTTTATTCCACTGGATATTCTTTCCTGCTTTGTCAAAGATTAGTTGGCCATACATTTGTGGGTCCATTTCTGGGTTCTCTATTCTGTTCCATTGATCTGAATGTCTGTTTTTGTGCCAGTACCATACTGTCTTGATGATTATAGCTTTGTAATACAGCTTGAAGTCTGGGATTGTGATGCCTCCTGCTTCGGTTTTCTTTTTCAAGATTGCTTTGGCTATTCTGAGTCTTTCCTGGTTCCATACGAATTTTAGGATTATTTGTTCCAGCTCTGTAAAGAATGCTGGTGTTACTTTGATAGGGATTGCATTGAATATGTAGATTGCTTTGGGTAGTATTGACGTTTTAACAATATTTGTTCTTCCTATTCAGGAGCATGGAATCTTTTTCCATTTTTTCGTGTCTTCTTCAATTTCTTTCATAAGCTTTCTATAGTTTTCAGTGTATAGATTTTTCACCTCTTTGGTTAGAATTATTTCTAGGTATTTTATGGTCTTTTGTGCAACTATAAATGGGATCTATTCCTTGATTTCTCTTTCTGTCACTTCACTGTCGGTGTATAGGAATGCAACCGGCTTCTGTGCATTAATTTTATATCCTGCAACTTTGCTGAATTCATGAATCAATTCTAGCAGTTTTTTGGTGGAACCTTTTGGGTTTTCCATATAGAGTATCATATCATCTGCGAAGAGTGAAAGTTTGACCTCCCCCTGGCCGATTTGGATGCCTTTTATTTCTTTGTGTTGTCTGATTGCAGAGGCTAAGACTTCCAATACTGTGTTGAATAACAGTGGTAAGAGTGGACATCCCTGTCTTGTTCCTGACCTTAGGGGGAAAGCTCTCAGTTTTTCCCCATTGAGGATGATATTAGCGTTGGGTTGTTCATATATATCGCTTTTATGATCTCAAGGTATGCTCCTTCTATCCCTACTTTCTTGAGGGTTTTCATCAAGAAATGATGCTGTATTTTGTCAAATGCTTTCTCTGTATCTATTGAGAGGATCATATGGTTCTTGTCCTTTCTTTTATTGATGTGATGAATCACGTTAATTGTTTTGTGGATATTGAACCAGCCCTGCATCCCAGGTATAAATCCCAGTTGGTCGTGGTGAATAATTTTTTTAATGTATTGTTGGATCCGGTTGGCTAATATCTTGTTGAGGATTTTTGCATCCATGTTCATCAGGGAAATTGGTCTATAGTTCTCCTTTTTAGTGGGGTCTTTGTCTGGTTTTGGAATCAAGGTAATGCTGGCTTCATAGAAAGAGTTTGGAAGTTTTCTCTCCATTTCTATTTTTTGGAACAGTTTCAAGAGAATAGGTGTTAACTCTTCCTTAAATGTTTGGTAGAATTCCCCTGGAAAGCCATCTGTCCCTGGACTCTTGTTTTTTGGGCAGATTTTTGATTACTAATTCGATTTCCTTACTGGTTATGGGTCTGTTCAAATTTTCTATTTCTTCCTGTTTCAGTTTCGGTAGTGTATATGTTTCTAGGAATTTGTCCATTTCTTCCAGATTGCCCATTCTATTGGCATATAATTGCTCATAATATTCTCTTATTGTTTTTATTTCTGCTGTGTTGGTTGTGATCTCTTGAATTATTTTACAAATTTTAAAAGAGATTCTATTTGTGGCTGAAATCAAAAACACAAGAAACAACAGGTGTTGGCCAGGATGTGGAGAAAAAGGAACATTGTTTCCCTGTGGATGGGAATGCAAACCGATGCAGCCACTGTGGAAGACAGTATGGAGGTTCCTCAAAAAAATTAAAAATAGAACTACCCTATGATCCAGTAATCACACTACTGGATATTTATCCAAGGAATATGAAAACACTAATTCGAAGGGATATATGCACCCCAATGTTTATAGCAGCATTATGTACAATAGCCAAATTATGGAAGCAGCCCAAGTATCCATCAACTGATGAATGGATAAAAAGATGTAGTAAATATATAAAATATTTATATACAACAAATTACATATAATTATATGTAATACAAAATGCATACAATTATATAATACAGAATATGTATAATTATATATAATACAAAATATATATACAAAATTATATACAATAAATACACTTTATATATACAATAGTATTCAGCCATAAAAACTAATGAAATCTTGCCATTTGCAACAACATCGATGGAGCTACAGAGTATGATGCTGAGCAAAATAAGCCAGTCAGAGAAAGACAAATACTATATGATTTGACTCGTGTGGAATTTAAGAAACAAAACAAATGAACAAAGGGGGGGAAAAGACAAACCAAAAACCAGACTTTTAACTATAGAGAACAAACAGATGGTTACCAGAGGGGAGGGGCGGGTAGGGGGGTGGTGAAACAGGTGAAGGGGATCAAGAGTACATTTATCATGAGGAACACTGAGTAATATATGAAATTGTTGAATCACTATATTATAAAACACAGTATGTTAACTATACTGGAATTAAAATAAAATTTGTTTTAAAAAGAGATTCTAGGGGCACCTGGGTGGCTCAGTCAGTTAAGCATCTGGCTTCGGCTCAGGTCATGATCTCACAGTTCATGGGTTCGAGCCCCATGTCGGACTCTGTGCTGACAGCTCAGAGCCTAGAGCCTGTTTCGGATTCTGTGTCTCCCTCTCTCTCTGCCCCTCCCCCGGTCATTCTCTGTCTCTCTCTCCCTCAGAAATAAAATAAACATTAAAAAAATTTTTTTAAATAAAAAGACATTCTAGGGGTGCCTTTGTGGCTCAGTCAGTTAAGTCTCTGACTCTTGATTTCAGCTCAGGTCATGATCTCACGGTTGATGGGATGGAGCCCTCAGTCGGGCTCTGGGCGGACAGTGTGGAGCCTCCTTGGGACTCTCTCTCTCTCTGCCCCTCCCTCACTCATGCCCTCTCTCTTTCTCTCTCAAAATAAATAAACATTAAAAAAAGACATTCTATTGTGCTCCATGACATATTTGGCTGTTACTGCCGCTTCACCTACTCTAATTAATATGTAACTATTTTTTCCAGGAAGCTGTCAGAATGTATCATTAACATAAACCTTTATTGAGTGCCGACTGTGTGCCAGCCATTGTGGTAGCTTTATAGGACTGAAGAAGACTCAATGTGGTCTCTGCCCTCGGGGAACTCTCAGTGAGATATAGTAGGTAGCAAGAAAATTCTATCACTTTTAATCCCAATTATGGTAAATGCTGGGGGAAGCGTTTATTACAGGGTGATCTAATCTAATCTGGGGGTGTCATGGAAGGTCCCTTCAAAGAAATGGTGTTTAACAGTTCAAGAAAGTTATTCCAGGTAAAAGACAGATTACAGTCAAAATGGAAGTTCAATACGCTATCGTGTTCTTTTCAAGGTTTTGGACATCCCCTAAAGAAATTTTTATTGCCTTGTGAAAATGTTGAGAAACTAGTCAATGTGTATATGAGTCCGCCCAAGGATTGCCATTGATATTTGAATAATTTTAAACTTCTTGAAACTGCCCTTGCTACTTTATAACTTATTATTTACGCTGCTACCAGGGGACGCTGTTGAAAACATTGATAAGACCATATCTCTTTCTGCTTCAAGCCCTCCATTACTTCCCATCTGTATCTATTATCTATTGCTGCAGAGATACTGCCTAGCAAACAACAAAACCACAGTAGCATGTAACCACGAATATGTGGGCTTCTGCTGGCTGGACTGGGCTCAGAGGCTCTGGGTTGGGCTCACTCTACATACCAGAGGGCCAGCTGCACATTGTTTGATCTAGGATGGCCTCAGCACTGTTCCACAGTTCCATCCTCCAGCAGACTAGCCCAGGCAAGTTCTCACGACCACGGCAGAGGAACAAGAATAAGTAATTCCAACCATGCAAGTGTTTCTTGCGCCGCCTCCACTTGAATCCTGTTTGCTAATGTGCCATTGGTCAAAGCAAGTAATATGGCCAAGCCCAGAATCAGACAGAAAGGCAGTGCTAAGTGACATGGCAACAATCCTGGCCATAAGGAGGAGTGAACAACTGGGGTCATTAACATGATCAGACAGAATATCTCACATGGAATAAAATCCAAGTGCCTCACTACAGCCTGCGTGATCGGGCCCTGTTGACCTTTCAAATGTCACCTTGCTTTACAGACTGCTAATTTTCGGAGCTTAGTATAGCACCTGGCACATTAAGTGTGCAATGAATATTTCTTCCTTAAATGAATTAATGAATGAATGTAACATTGTCTTCTTCCTCTGATACATATGTGCTGCTTAATTGGGAGTTAATTTGTCTCTAAAAAATTCAATATGTTTTTTTTTATTTCTTTTCAGCTTTAGCATATATCATAAATGCTTCTATTCCTCCTCCACAAAGTCTGGAAACCTAAAAAATGTTTAAGCCATTGTAACAGCAACAGATATCCTTATGAATTGGGCTTTATTTTAAGGTACTAATTGGATAGCTGCCCCATAAAGTTCCTGGAAAGATAATAGCATAGTGGTGTCTCCTTGCAGTAAATACTTCAGGATTAGAGAAGGAAGAAGACTCAGGCTGCAGACAAATCAGGAAAAGGAAGACGGAGTTTACCCAAACCATGGTTATTGCACTACCTCTGATAGAATGTCTGTTTTAGGAGCTGCTGCTCTCCTGGAATGTTCTGGGCCTATAGCATAAATCTGGAGACGCTTGCAGTTGAGCAGTTTGAGGAATCCTGTAGTCCAACGTGTTTCCTCTGGAAGCATGTTAAAGAGTCATTATGGATTGTGGAGTCCAAACTGTTACCTCCACATCCGTGTTTGTTCACTGTGTCCCCAGAACCTAGCTCAGTGGGCTGGAAATCAGTTCTCTGTGTAATGAATGAATGATCCAGGTAAAATGAATTAAGATCACGAAAATGGAGAGAATATGAAAAATGACAAGGGAAATGCCAGCACCCGGTAACTGGTTTGATATTGGGACAAAGGTAGGTAATAAAGAAGCCAAAGAAGGCCTTTGGGGTCTTTGGCATCTGAGGACTCAGGAGCAAAATTTGCAGGATTCTTCAGGATTTAGAAATGGTGTAGCCAATTCTCTTCAGTGCTCTGACCGTAATCCCCAGATGCCCTTACCATTTCTGTGCATGCCAACTCACTTCCAGTGGCTACACCTACATCTCTGTCAGAGGCCTGGCTTCAGGCTTTGCCATTGAGCCCATCTACCTGGTATCTCAAAGTCAACATCCCCAAGATGGGTATTGGGGTATAACTATTCCAGCCGCCTCCCCCTTTGAGATAAATCTGAGGTATGGTTGTTTTTGTTTTTGTTTTTGTTTTGAGGTCTCTCAAAGTTTCCCCCAGGGGATTAATCTTCAGGTGCCCACTGTGGCAGCTGGATTAACAACCCATTCTTTATTTGCTGCCTTTTCTTCCTTAGATTACCTCCCTCCGCATCTATTCATATTCCTTACACCTCCCAATAAAGTACTTGTGCTCTAGTCCTTGGCTCAGAGTCTGCTCTGGGGGAACCCCATGCTAAGACAAATGGGCTGTGAGCAAAGCAATCCTAGAACAAGAACTACGCTCCAGCAAGATACATCTTGCAACCCACACCTAACTGGAGGAGCTCCCTGTGCACCCCGCCTACCTAACCCCCGTATTTCCCTTTCCCACCCATCATGGGCCTCAGCTCTGAGGATTCCAAAGCGCCCTAAATGTGCAGCTTTGCTATTTATTTCACAGGATATAGAATCCATTTTTGCTTTATCTCTTTCCAGACAGTTGGTTTGCTTTAATGGACTTCTCTTCCGCCTGTGCATAATTCTTCTCTAAATTAACTTCTCTTCTCAGCCCCACATAATACACACTGGGCTGTCAGCTCATTACTTTTATATCCTTCCTTCTTCTGTTTATGCAAAGGTTTAATTAACTATGAATTGCTGTGTAGGCAACAGGAAAAAGCCCACCCATCCTGCCATGTGGGGCTGTGGGGCTCAACCTTGATGAGGAATGAATCGACAGAGAAGTATCATGAGAAAAGGCCAGAAGGTGAGGCGAGAGCATAAAGATTTTAATCCTCTTGCCACCATTTTCAGGGATTCATTTATCCACTAAATATGAAGTTGCTGCTGTGTGCTTGGCATTGTCCCAGGTGTGAGGGTGAGTGAAGCAGAGAGACATGAGCCCTGCCCTCACAGAGTTTATCGTCTACCGGGAGAAAAAGGTAAATAGTGGCTTAGCTATCAATTGCCATATAATAAATTACCCATGACTTGCTTCAAATGACAATAAACACTCATTATATCTCACATTTCAACTCCAATATCTCAAATGGGGTCACACGTGGGTCAGGACGTCAGGTCAGGAACCACTTGACTGGGCAGTTCTAGTGGAAGGTCCCCTGTGAGATTGCAGTTAAAATCACCTGGGCTGCAGAGAGCTGATGGCTTGACTGGGTTGATAGATCCATTTCCAAGGTGGTTTGTTCATGTGGCTGGCAAGTTGGTGCTGGCTGTTAGTAGGAGGCCCCAGTCATTGTTCTTGGGGGCCTCTCCATGGGATGCTTAAGCATCGCTATGGCAAGGCAGCTGGCTTCCCTAAGCAGGGCAAAGCTATGCCCTTTATGACCTTGAAAGTCATACAGCATTTCTGCTAGACTCTAGCGATCACACAAACCAGGAAGATTCAGTGTGGGAGGAGATACACAATGACATAAATACTGGGAGGTGAGGATCATTGGGTGCCATCTCAGAGACTGTCTACCATGATAAGTAAACAAGTAAAGACAAAAAAATACACATTGTGATCAGTGATGTTAAAAGAGAGTAATATTGATAGTGACTGGCAGAGCACAGCAGGTTACACAGTGAAGGAAGTCAGAGAAGGTCTCTTTCTAGCTGTGTAAATCAACAAAATTTCCCTAGGCTTTTTTATCCCTCAGTGAACTCATCAATAAAAGGGAAACAATAATCATTCCTCGCTCCCAGGGTGCTGTGAAGCTTAAATGGGATCAGAAGTATAGAAGTTCAATTGCTATTCTGGTTTCTGCATGTGAGTGGCTATATCTCTGCTTCCAAAGGACCAATAACCCTAACTGGGATAGGTAGGTGGCCCCGGTGCTGCCAGTTTCTGAAGGGAAGTCATAAGAACATTTGGGCAGAGACCAGAGCTATGAGGACCCAGCTGGGCTGCACATCAGCAAAAGAGAGACTTGATTGTTCTCCAGCTTCCAGCTAAGACAACGCACTTGGCTAAAGAGTGTTTGTCAAGCTCTGTGACCTGGGCAAGCATAGATGTTAGCAGTGGTAATTTGTTCCTCGGGAGAAGGACATCTTTTCCACAAAATTTCAGCCCAGTTGGTGCTAGACAGAGCAAAAGAATTTTAGAATTCACAATTCTGGATGTGAAAGAGAGGCACAGCTGGATCTTGTCTTTTTTCCACCCTCTGTCCTGAGCAGGAAATGAGAGTCAGGACCCACTCCTGGAGCTTTATTTTGCCACCTGCTGGACATCTTCAAGTTTCTCTGTCCTGATAAGCAAAAGGAGATGGTTTGACCATCAGCAAAGATAAAAATATGACACACAATGCTGAGATGGTGCAAGAAATGGGCACTGTTCCACAAGACTGAAGGGAGTAAAAGTTGATTTGGACCCTGTGAGGTGGGGGGTGGGGGGGTGCACTGACAATCATGGCAATCATTCATTTTTAAAGAAAATATCTTTGAAGGAGCAATGCATACATAGAATTTACCTTAACAAAATAATTAAGGATATGCACCAAGTCATACATATTTACATGGAAATATTTTTGTGAGACGTTATTACATTGTAAAAAGAAATTTGCAAGATAATACATGCAATATGATCCTACTCTTTTGGAAAAAGACACAGGGTTTTGATCAACATAGTGGTGAAAGTTCATGTTTTCACAAGGGAAATTACAAAATATTTAGAACTGAGAAGCGGTGAAAATACTGCATACCAATCTTACTGGGTAGAGCCAAAGCAGGACATCAAAGGAAATGTGAAGGTTAATAAATTATCAAAGAAATGTGGTTTAGACTAGTAACTATACCTCAATATCTATTCTCCCTCTTTCCTATAATATAAACCTCTGGTTTCCAGGTTGGCACATGGCTACAGAATCTTCCCAAACATATTTCCCAGCCTCTCTTACAGTTAGAATGGCCAATGTTGAAGTTCTGGCCAATGGGCTATGGGAAAAAAAAGTAATATGTACAGTTTTCTGATGATGTCCTCAACCTGACTCCTTGATACTTTTCACCTTCCTGCTGACCAAAATATACATGTGGTAGCAGTAGGTTTGCTGTGACAGTAAATAATTTGTCTGGTTTTTGTCCAGGGTTTTCAGCACAGAGCTTCAAAAACCCTGGGAATGTCCTGAGTAATAGAGATCATCTCTTTTATGCAAATGAGATGCTCTAGGTAAGACCCTAGATAACTTCAGGATGGGGGTGGGGCACTGGTCACCAGAACGATAAAGCCTGTGATTAGTGGGCTGGGATTTTTAGCCACTTAACTTCTGGGGAGAGGAGGGGGATCTGGATATTGACTTTAATCGTGTGGCCAATGATCCAATCAATCACACTTATGTCATCTAGACCCAATAAAAACCCTGGACGGAAAGCTCAGAGGAACTTCCAGACTGGTGTACACACTGATGTGCAGAGTGGGGGGTACACTCCAACTCCACAGGCAAAGGGCCTGGAAGTTCTGCATTCAGGATCCTCCCACTCTCTCCTGTGTTTATGCTTTAGGATAAAACTGTAATGGTAAGTATAGTACTTTCACTGAGTTCTGTGGATCATTACAGTGAATGATCACACCTGAGCGGTACTGTGGGCCCCTCCTTGACTGGTAGCCAATTAGTCAGAAACTCAGGTGGCCTGGGGACACTACCTGTAGTTTGAAGTAGAGGCAGTCTTGTGAAAGTCTTGTGAAAGAAAGCCTTTTTTTTTTTTTTTTTAAATTTTAGAGAGCGCTGGAGAGGGAGAGAAAGAGAGAGAAAATTTCAAGCAGGCTCCATGCTCAGTGCAGAGCCCAACACAGACTCGATCCCAACACGGGGCTCAATCCCATGACACTGGGATCGTGACCCGAGCCAAGATCGAGTCAGACGCTCAGCGAACTGAGCCACCTAGGTGCCCTAAAAGAATGAACCCATGAAGTTTTAAGATCTGATGCTAACTCTGGCTGGTTAGCCTCAGAATAAAACTGCAATATACCCAGCTGGAGTGGAAATAAGGTAGCATGACCAACTATACCAGTTTGCCCAGCATTGAGGAATTCCCCAGAACACGGGATTGCAGTGCTAACACCAGGAAAGTCCCAGGAAAACCAGGACAGATCACTCTCTGTTGTGGTGCTTCTATAGTTGTAAGGACAATGGCAACACCCTAAAAGACTGGTGGAGAAAAAGACAGAAAGATCCTGAGTCCCTAAGGATTTTATGGAGCAGAACCTCCTCCATGTAGACCTCGACTGCCTACTTCTAGTGTTTTATATGAGAAATAAACATTTATCTTGTTAAAGTCACTATTTCTGGTAAACACAGATTCACCTAATTTTGGTACCTTTAAATGGAGCACTGAATATAGCAGAAACAAATATATATGTGGCTTTAGACTACTGGCTGGCTGATAGGTTTTGCTGACTCAGATATTACAGGTTGGAAAATTAGCAATCCTTGTTATGCGGTGATTAAATACTTGGCAAAATAGTAATGCTCTACTTTGGAAGACAGACCATGTGTTCACTGAGGCTATAGTGCTAGGGGAATATATACGTGATATAGAAAGAATGAGTCTGTGTTGCTGCTGCTTGTGGATTTCAGAGAAATCCTAATGAAGAGGTATATATCCAAGATAAAGCTAGCCAGTGTGCTAACAAAAATGGAAGAAAATACAGTGCTGAAGCACTCTCTGCCTGTGGTTTACAATCTACATTGACCAGGACTCTGGCCATTTGGGGCTTTTCAGGATTGAAAAGGCCAATTACCTTTATACCTCCAAACTGAAGCTATTAAGAATGATAGTTCTGTAGTGCCAGACTTAGCAGGAGATAATACCATAGCCCCAAAGTTTTATCAACACCTTCTTTTAAAAGATGTTTTTGCCATAAAATTGGAGCTGGCGTGGAGGAAGCTGTTAGATTAATGGAGTTGTCTTTCCCACCCAAGTCTTTGTTTTAGATGCAACTAGTTAGCTCCCACTCCGTCGAAGGATAGAGCAATGAGCAAGACACCTTCAAAAGAAAAGTTTTTAAAAGCAACCAAGAATTTTCAGGCTTAAAAATCTATTCCTAAATAAGAGAGTTGGCTGTAGATGTTTGTCAGGGAACTGACGTGACACGTACCAGCAAGAGGTGAGCTCCAAGAGCTTTTTAGTCCACAAGGAGAAAGTGTTCTGCAAAGCGCACTTCAGATGTGGCCAAGAAGAATAATGGACAAGGAAGAACATCCGAAAAGGCAACACCAGGAGATGTCAAGGATGATGAAATAAATTCCTCCAAGAGAGAGAGTCAGAGGCTGCTGGATGGGTGGCAGGGTTTAGTCATGGTTAGGGAACATACGCCATTGTGTGTTTCACCTTTTCCTCTGTCCAAATGGGATTTTTGTATTGTTTTCCTGATCCTACTTCATCATTGTATATTGGTCATGTGAAAGGCTGATAATTTATTTTGTACTTTTTAAGTCACTGCACCTGGAGGAGCCACATCTAGACCCGATAGAGAGGACTGTGCATTACCTAGAGATCCTAGAATTTGAGTTGGATTCAGTAAGTGCAGAGAGCTTTAGAATTATCCCTTTTGGTGTAGGGATCATTGGGAAGATGGGCACACATGGATTTGGGGGTAACAAAGGGATGGACTGCCAGATGTTCCTAGTATCCATTATCTTTTTCTCCTGTAGTAATAAATCCCATGCTTTTTAGCTGGACATATGGCTTCTCAGAAAATCCAAATTTTCCAGCCTCTCTTGTGTGGCCATACGACTAAATTCTTATCAATGGGGAATGAACACAAGTGATGTATATAATTTCCAGGTAATTTCTTTTAGGGTGGAAGAAAAAGAAAATCCTTTCTTAGCCCTTTCCTCCTTCCTGCTGGCTGGAAGACAGGCATTGAGATGAATTCTCTTGCATCAGATGGACACGAGCAATGGCCTACAAACAAGACAGAATGCTCCTGAGTCCCTAAGGCTTCTGCAAAGCAGTTACCATGCAAGCCCTGAATTCCCTACCTTCTAAATTTTCATGTGTGAGAAAAATAAACTATCATCTTATTTAAGCTACTGTTATTTGGGGTCTCTGCTGTTTGCAGCCAACGCTATAATGATAACTAACATAGGAAATATTGAGAATAAATGAATTATGCATTCACTTTTACAGCTAGAAAGAAAAAGTACAAAGAAGGAAATAAAAATAAGAGCAAAAATTAATGAAATCGAAAAAAATAGTTTTGACAAGAAGTTTTTGACAAACTTGACAAGAAGTTTTGACAAAGAAGAAGTAGGTTCTCTGAAAATATTAATTAGTAGGCAAACTTATTACAAGATTAATCAAGAAAAAAAGGCACAAATAATATTCTCATTAGACCATAATTAAAATATAGAAAAAGTTTGTTTTTTAATCATGAAATTGTCACAAACAGCTTTGTGTTGACACAAGACATAGATACAGGAGGAATTTTCTATACAAAATTAAAAATACCAAAATTGACACAAAGAAAAAAATAGAAAACCTGAATACATCAATGACTATTTTTAAAATGGAATCATTTGTCAAAATTCTTCTACACCCCAAAAAATTTTTTAAAAAAATACCAGGCCCAGACAATTTTATAATCCAATTTTACCAGCAGTGAAGGAACAAGATATTTCTGTATTATACAAATTCTTTTTGAGAAGAGAAAAGAAAAGATACTAGCCTATTTTATGAGGCTAGATTAACCTTGATTCTAAAACCAGATATGTATGGATAATTAATTATCCAGTCAGTCAGCTCTACTGCAGAGACAATCCAAAACTCTCTGTGGCTTATAAAAACAAAGATTTATTCCTCATTCATATTACATGTGAACTATAGGTCATCTAAGGCCATGCCCCAGGCTGCATCTCTGTTCCATGTATTTTCACATTCAAGGGCAAAGGCTAACGGGATGTCCTCTATGTGGAGCATACTCGTTTGGGGAGAAGGTCTAGCAACAGGGAGGCAATACATGTCATACTGAAAATATGTAATCTTCTTACAGCAAAGGTAGAGCCAAATAATGATTAACAATAACACAATCCTCCACAGATAGTATAAGAAAATTATAGACCAATTCACTTATAAATATTAATATGAATATTTCCATATATTAAAATAGTCAATTGAATCCAATTTTTAAAAAAATTTTTTAATGTTTATTTTTGACAGAGAGAGAGAGAGAGAGAGACAGAGCATGAGTGGGGGAGGGGCATAGAGAGAGGGAGACACAGAATCTGAAGCAGGCTCCAGGCTCTGAGCTGTCAGTACAGAGCCCGATGCAGGGCTCGAACTCACAGACTGCGAGATCATGACCTGAGCCGAAGTCAGACGCTCAACCGACTGAGCCACCCAGACACCCCGAATCCAATTTTTTTTTATTATAAAACATGGTCAAATAGAACTTATGCCAGATGGTTTACAGAAGGATGGTAACAAGTCAGAAAATTTGACAATGGGATGTACCACACTGGCATGTTAAGAGATAAAAATATATTATTATCTTAATAGTCTCAGAAAAAATATTCAATAAAACTCAACATGCCTACAATTCTAGCAAATGAGAAATGGGGGGAGGGAAACCTAAATATGTACCTAAAATAATAATAATAAAGTCCATAATAAACATAATACTTCATAGTTAAATTTCAAGGAAATTTCCATTAAAATTAGAAACAACACACAAATGCCTGGTATTTCTCCTTCTGTCTTTCTCAAGGTTTTAGTCATTTCAGCAGGCAAATAAATACATAAGAGGAAGAGGAAGAGGAAGAAGAAGAAGAAGAGGAGGAGGAGGAGGAGAGTAGGGGAGGAGGAGGGGGGAGGAGGGAGAAGTTAAGATGGCAGAGAAGTAGGGTGACGCTGAACTTTCCTTGTCCCTCTTACACAGCTGTATTAAGGTCAAATCACCTGGAACACCCAGGAAATCAATCTGTGGACTGCCAGAAGGATCTCCACAGTTGGAGGGAGACAGCATGGCAGGTGCAAGGTGCGTGAAAGTACATTAGGGGAGAGATAAAGGGCAGTGCCACAGGGGGAGGGAACCCTTTCTGTGGGGAGACAAAATGGAGAGAAAAAGAAAGAGGTGGAGAGACTGCAGCATTGGGTTCATACAAGAGGGCCCATGGACTGGGGAGCAAAAAGTACTGAGTGTCACAGGGTTTTTTTGCAAACAGGGTGTAGAATTGAAACTCTGGGGTTTTGGAAATGCATGACTTTCCACAGAGTGGAGCTATGGCCGGAGGTCCTGGGAGGAGGGAGCTGGCCCCAGAGTGCATAGGGTGGTGTAGGGATCTCTAGGGAGCACTGAGCGAGAACATTCCCCTTCCTGGAGTACTTTTGGAAGAGGGTATATTTCCTCCCCAAGGCACCAGCAAAAGGCCTTTCATCAGCAGGGGACAGAGGCACGCCCAAAGAGAATGTAACTTTTGCTGCCTTTAGTGGTACTACACCAGAGGTTCTGCCAACTACAGGCCTGGGACTGTTTCTCAGGGACCAAGGACATCAGACACAGTGTGGAGAAACTCTACTATGGAGGAAGGGGGGTGGGTCCACGCAGTGCTGGGTCCTTTAAGACTTCGGGTTTTGAATCCCAGTCGTGCACCCGAGAAAAAACACAGGAGACTGTCACAGGATGAGCTGACTGCCTTAGCTACTCTGTGAGGGTCACCTGAACAGCGGGGGGGTGGGGGGTGGGGGGTGGGGGGGGTGGGGGGTGCTGAGATCTCCGATTGGGGGACGAGAGATTGGGGTGGTACCATTTTCCCCCCAACGTCAACACAGCGACCCCCAGTGGAGGCAGGACCTGCTTACACCAAACCCCACTTCCCACCGCCCTCCCCACCGCCCCACCCCCACACCTGTGCCTGGAGCAAGACTGAGTCAGCATAGCCAGCTTCTCCTCCACATCAGCACAGCCAGCACCCTCCATGCACCAAGTGTACTAAAAATCAAGTGCTTCAAAACAATGTCTGCAGTTCTGGTAGAAATAGAACCAGGCTTACTTTTTTTCTTTCTTCTTTTTCTCTTTTGGAATCAGGCTCATAGTTTCCTGTTTGTTTGTTTTTTTCATTTCCTTCTCTCTCTCTCTCTCTCTCTCTCTCTCTCTCTGGATCAGACTTCTTTTTTCTTTCGTTTTTCTTTTCTTCTTCTCTTTTTCCTTTCTTTTTCTTTGGAATCAGCCTTATAGTTTTTTTATTCTCCGTGGGGTTTTTTTGTTCCCTTTCCTTTTCTTTTCTTTTCCTTTTTTTTTTTCTTGGTGGGCCAGTGCGGGTGGGAGGAATCGGGGTTTTTTTCCCCTTATTTCCAGACTTTAACAAGCAAAGCAAAGCACACCTAGTTAAAGTTCCAAACACTCCCCACTGCAAGCAAGGAGGAGCTCTGAGGAGGACAGACCAGTGGAGAAGAGTAGCCAAAACATAACAACAGAGTGCACACAGCATACACCAGAAACACTTCCTGAAGTGCCAGATGCTGGACAGTGTATGACCCCTTTTTAATATAGCATTACTCTCAGGTGCAGGAAACATACCAAGCTTTTAAAATATAGAAACTTAGCAAAAATGACAAGATGGAGGAATTCTCCCCAAAAGAAAGGTCAAGAAGAAGTCACACCAGGAACTTGTTCAAAACCGATATACGCAATATATCTAAACAGGAATTTAGAACAACAGTCATAAAACTATTTGCTGGGCTTGACAAAAGCATAGAAACTGCAGAGAAACACTTGCTGCAGAGACCAAAGACCTAAAAACTAGTCAGGCTGAGATAAACATGCTATAACTGAGATGCAAAACTGGTCACAATCACAATGAGGATTGAAGAAGCAGAGGAGAGACTAGGTGACAAAGAAAAAATTATGAAAAATTATGAAACTGAAAAGGAAGAGAAAAGGAAACTATAAGATCATGAGGAGAGATTTAAATAACTTAGTCATTCCAGGGGCACCTGGGTGGCTCAGTCAGTTGAGTGTCCAACTTTGGCTCAGGTCATGATCTTGCAGTTCGTGAGTTCAAGCCCTATGTCGGGTTCTGTGCTGACAGCTCAGAGCATGGATCCTGCTTCAGATTCTGTGTCTCCCTTTCTCTCTGCCCCTTACCAGCTCGCTCTCTCTCTCTCTCTCTCTCTCAGAAATAAATAAACATTGGGTGTTTCCGATTCTGTGTCTCCCTCTCTCTCTGCCCCTCCCCCGTTCATGCTTTGTCTCTCTCTGTCCCAAAAATAAATAAAAAAACGTTGAAAAAAAAAATTAAAAAAAAAAAAAAAAGGGGCGCCTGGGTGGCGCAGTCGGTTAAGCGTCCGACTTCAGCCAGGTCACGATCTCGCGGTCCATGGGTTCGAGCCCCGCGTCGGGCTCTGGGCTGATGGCTCAGAGCCTGGAGCCTGTTTCCGATTCTGTGTCTCCCTCTCTCTCTGCCCCTCCCCCGTTCATGCTTTGTCTCTCTCTGTCCCAAAAATAAATAAAAAAACGTTGAAAAAAAATTTTTTTTTAAATAAATAAATAAATAAAACATTGGGAAAAAAACCCCAAAACTTAGTGATTCCATAAAAGAAAATCTATATCATAGGAGTCCCAAAAGAAGAAGAGCAGGGGAAAGGAGGTAGAAGGTTTAGTTGAACAAATTACAGCTGAGAACTTCCCCAATCTGGGGAAGGAAACAGGAATTCAAGTCCAAAAGGCACAGAGAAGTCTTCTCACAATCAACAAAAACAGGTCAACACCACAACATATCATAGTGAAATTTGCAAATTACAAAGATAAAGAGAGAATTCTGAAAGCAGCTAGGGACAAAAGGTCCTCAAGCTACAAGAGTAGACACATAAGGATAGCAGCAGACCTGTGTACTGAAACTTGCCAGGCCAGAGGAGAGTGGCAGAAAATATTCAATGTGCTGAATGGGAAAAATATGCAGCCAAGAATTCTTTTTTTTTTTTTTTAACGTTTATTTATTTTTAACAAAAAAAAAAAAAAAAACCGGAAAAAACGCAGTCGGTTAAGCGTCCGACTTCAGCCAGGTCACGATCTCACGGTCCGTGAGTTCGAGCCCCACGTCAGGCTCTGGGCTGATGGCTCAGAGCCTGGAGCCTGTTTCTGATTCTGTGTCTCCCTCTCTCTCTGCCCCTCCCCCGTTCATGCTCTGTCTCTCTCTGTCTCAAAAATAAAAACAAAAACAAAACAAAAAAAAACGTTTATTTATTTTTGAGACAGAGAGACAGAGCATGAATGGGGGAGGGTCAGAGAGAGGGAGACACAGAATCTGAAACAGCCTCCAGGCTCTGAGCTGTCAGCACAGAGCCCGACGCGGGGCTCGAACTCACGGACCGCGAGATCATGACCTGAGCTGAAGTCGGCCACTTAACCGACTGAGCCACCCAGGCGCCCCAAGAATTCTTTATCCAGCAAGGCTGTCATTCAGAACAGAAGGAGAGATAAGGAGTTTTCCAGACAAATAAAAACAAAAAGATTTTGTGACCACTAAACCAGCCCTCCAAGAAATATTAAAGGGGACTCTCTGAATGAAGGGGGGAAAAAAGAAGATCAAAGCAACAAAGACTACAAAGGACTCGAAAATATCGCCAGAAACACCAACTCTACAGGTAACACAAAGGCTCTAATTTCATATCTTCCAATAATCACTCTGAATATAAATGGACTAAATGTTCCAATCAAAAGACACAGGGTGTCAGAATGGATAAAAAAACAAGATCCATCTATATGCTGCCTACAAGAAACTCATTTTAGACCTAAAGATACCTGCAGATTGAAAGTGAAGGGACGGAAAGCAATATATCATGCTAAGATGTCAAAAGAAAGCCAGAGCAGCCAAACTTATATCAGACAAACTAGATTTTAAAATAAAGACTGTAACAAAAGATGAAGAAGGATGTTATATCATAATTAAGGGGTCTACCCATCAAGGTCTAACAATTATAAATATTTAATGCCCCGGACTTGGAAGCACCCAAATATATAAATCAATAAACATACAGAAACTCATTAATAATAGTATAATAATAGTAGGAACTTTAATACCCCACTAACAGCAAAGGATGGATCATCTAAGCAGAAAATCAACAAGGAAATGATGGCTTTCAATGACATACTGGACTGAATGGACTTAACAGACATATTCAGAACATTTACACATTCTTCTCGAGTGCACATGGAACATTCTCCAGAAAAGATCACATACTTGGTCACAAATCAGCTCTCAACAGTTTCAAAAAGATCCAAATAATACCATGCATATTTCCATATCACAATGCTATAAAACTTGAAGTCAACCACAAGAAAAGATTTAGAAAGCCCTCAAATACAGGGTGGTTAAAGAACATCCTACTAAAGAATGAATGGGTTGACCAGGAAATTAAGAAGAAATTAAAAATACATGGAAGCCAATGAAAATAAAAACACAACACTCCAAACCCTTCGCGATGCAGCAAAGGCAGTCCTAGGAGCAAAATATATTGCAATGTAAGTCTACCTCAAGAAGCAATAAAGGTCCCAAATACATAATCTAACCTTACACCTAAAGGAGCAGGAAAAGGAACAGGAAATAAAGCCTAAATCCAGCAGAATAGGGAAATGATAATGATTAGAGCAGAAATAAATGGTATAGAAACAAACAGAAAAAAAAACCCACAGTAGAACAGATCAACAAAACTAAGAGCTGGTTCTTTGAAAGAATTTAAAAAGTTGATAAATCCCTAGACAGACTTATTAAAAAGAGAAGAGAAAGGACCCAAATAGATAAAATCACAATGAAAGAGAAGCAATCACAACCAACAACACAGAAATACAAACAATTATAAGAGAATGCTAAGAAAAATTATATGCCAAGAAACTGGGCAATCTACAAGAAATGAACAAATCCCTAGAAACATACAAACAACCAAAACCAAAACAGGAAAAAATAGAAAATCTGAGCAGACCTATAACGAGCAAAGAAATTGAATCAGTAATAAAAAGTCTCCCTATAAACAAAGTCCAGGGCCAGATTGTTTCCCAGGGGAATTCTATCAGACATCTAAAGAAGAGTTAATACCTATTCTTCTCAAATTGTTCCAAAAAATAAAAATGGAAGGAAAGCTTCCAAACTCATACTATGAAATCAGTATTAACTTGATTCCAAAACCAGACAAAGACCCCACTAAAAAGGAGAATTACAGGCCAATATCCTTGATGAACCTGGGTGCAAAAATTCTCAACAAGACACTAGCAAATCGAATTCAACAGTACATTAAAAGAATTATCCACCATGATCAAGTGGGATTTATTCCTGGGCTGCAGAAGTGGTTCAATATTTGCAAATCAACCAACATGCAATACCACATTAATAAAAGGAAGGATAAGTACCATATGATCCTGTCAATAGATGCAGAAAAAGCATTTGACAAAATACCGCATCCTTTCTTGATAAAAACCCTCAAGAAAGTAGGAACAGATGGAATATATCTCAATATCATAAAGGCCATATGCAAAAGACGCACAGCTAATGTCATCATCAATGAGGGAAAACTGAGAGCTTTCCCCCTAAGGTTAGGAACACTATACGGATGTCCACTCACCATTGTTCAACATACTACTGGAAGTCCTAGCCTCAGAAATCAGACAGCAAAAACAAATAAGAGATCTATAAATTGGTAAGGAAGAAGTCAAACTTTCACTATTTGTGGATGACATGATACTTTATGTGGAAAACCCAAGATTCCACCAAAAAGCCACTAGAACATGAATTCAGCAGTCATAGGACATAAAATCAATGTACAGAAATCTATACACCAATAATGAAGCAGCATAAAGAGAAATCAATGAATTGATCCCATTTACAATTGCGCCAAAAAACACAAGACACCTAGGAATAAACCTAACCAAAGAGGTAAAAGATCTGTATGCTGAAAGCTATAGAAAGCTAATAAAAGAAACTGAAGAAAACACAAAGAAATGGAAAAACATTCTTATGTTTCTTATGGATTATAAGAACAAATATTGTTAAAATGTCCATACTACACAAAGCCATCTACACATTCAATACAATTCCTATCAAAGCAAAACCAGCATTCTTCACAGAGCTAGAACAAACACTTCTAAATTTGTATGGAACCAGAAAAGACCCAGAATAGCCAAAGTGATGCTGAAAAAGAAAACCAAAACTGGAGGCATCACAATCCCCAACTTGAAGCTGTATTACAAAGCTGTAATCATCAAGGCAGTATGGTACTGGCACTGACAGACACACAGATCAATGGAACAGAATAGAGAACCCAAAAATGGACCCACAAATGTATGGCCAACTAATTTTCGATGAAGCAGGGAAGAATATCTAGTGGAAAAAAGGCAGTCTCTTCAGCACATGGTGCTGAGAGAACTGGACAGCGACATGAAGAAGAATGAAACTGGACCATTTACATTATACACAAAAATAAATTCGAAATGGATGAAAGGCCTAAATGTAAAACAGGAAGCCATCAGAATCCTAGAGGAGAAAACAGGCAGCAACCTCTTTGACCTCAGCCACAGCAGCTTCGTACTTGACATGTCTCTGGAGGCAAAGGAAACAAAAGCAAAAATGAACTATTGGGACCTCATCAAAGTAAAAAGCTCCTGCACAGTGAAGGAAACAATCAACAAAACTAACAGGCAACCAAAAGAATGGGAGAAGATATTTGCAAATGACATATTGGATAAAGCATTAGTATCCAAAATCCATAAGGAACTTAACAAACTCAACACCCTAAAACAAATAATTCAGTTAAGAAACAGACACAAGACATGAATAGACATTTTTCCAAAGAAGACACCCAGACAGCTAACAGACACGTGAAAAGATATTCAACATCACTCATCATCAGGGAAATACAAAGCAAAACCACAATGAGATACCACCTCACACCTGTCAGAATGGCTAAAATTAACAACTCAGGCAACAACAAATGTTGGCGAGGATGCAGAGAAATAGGAACCCTCTTGCACTGTTGGTGGGAATGCAAACTGGTGCAGCCACTCTGGAAAACAGTGTGGAGATACCTCAAAAAATTAAAAATAGAACTATCCTACGACCTAGCAATAATGCTGATATGAAGGGGCACATGCACCCCAACGTTTATAGCAGCACTATTAACAATAGCCAAAGTATGGAAAGAGCCCAAATGCCCACTGACTGATGAATGATAAAGAATATGTGGTATATATATGGTCATGTATACATACATATATATACACGTATATATAATGGATATATATATTGGAATATATATATAATGGAATATTACTCAACGATCAAAAAGAATGAAATCTTGCCATTTGCAGCAATGTGGATGAAACTAGAGTGTATTATGCTAAGCAATATAAGTCAGTCAGAGAAAAACAAATATCATATGATTTCACTCATATGTGGAGTTTAAGAAACAAAACAGATGAACATAGGGGAAGGGAAGCAAAAATAAGATAAAAATAGAGATGGAGACAAACCATAAGAGATTCTTAAATACAGAGACAAACTGAGGGTTCCTGGAGGGGTGTTGGGTGGGGGGATGGGCTAAGTGGGCAATGGGCATTAAGGAGGGGACTTATTGGGGCGAGCACTGGGTGTTATATGTAAGTGATGAATCACTAAATTCTATTTCTGAAACCACTATTACACTATATGTTAACTAACTTGGATTTAAATTTTTAAAAAAGAAGGAAATCTTGCCATTTGCAATAACTTGGATGGAACTAGAGTATATTATGCTAAGAAAAATAAGTCAGTAAGAAAAAGAAAAATATCATATGGTTTCATTCATATGTGGAATTTAAGAAACAAAACAGGTGAACAAACTGAGAGTTGCATCAAGGGAGGTGGGAGGGGTCTGAGCTAAATGGGTAATGGGCATTAAGGAGGACATTTGTTGGGATGAGTACTGGATGTTACATATAAGTGATGAGTCACTGGGTTCTACTTCTGAAACCAATACTACCATGTATGTTAACTAACTTAAATTTGAATAAATAAAATTTAAAGATAATAAGATGAAGAAATATGTCATACAAGAACTGGAAAGTAAGGGGCGCCTGGGTGGCTCAGTTGGTTGAGTGTCCGACTTTGGCTCAGGTCATGACCTCATGGTCACTGAGTCCGAGCACCGCATCAGGCTCTGTGCTGACAGCTCAGAGCCTGGAGCCTGCTTCGGATTCTGTGTCTCCCTCTCTCTCTCTCCCTCCCCTGATCACACCCTGTCTGTCTCTGTCTCAAAAATAAATAAACATTTTTTAAAAATTTAAGAATTGGAAAGTA
Source organism: Prionailurus bengalensis (assembly GCF_016509475.1). Lineage (NCBI taxonomy): Eukaryota > Metazoa > Chordata > Mammalia > Carnivora > Felidae > Prionailurus > Prionailurus bengalensis. Next base: position 18,483,585 of record NC_057354.1, read on the forward strand.
AAAGTTGTCATTATTTTCATTCTTGTCATTATTTACATTCTTGTCATTATTTTCATTCTTGTCATTATTTGCCTACAATCTGATTGCTACTCTGAAAATCCCCAAGAATCTAAAAACTACTAAAACACACGGGGTATTTGAGTTCAGTTGCTTAATTTAAATTCAAAGTTTTTTAAATCCCAGCAGTTATTTTTATACACCAAATACAGCCAAATTATAAAAGGTATATAGAATTAAAAAAAAACAACAGCATTCACATTAGTCAAAAATCATAAGGTAACTGGGAGTAAATCTAACCAGAAAAGTGTAAGACTTTATGAAGAAAATTACAAAACATATTAAAACACTTTTTGAAGGTCTGACCAAATGACAAGTTCTATTATGAATAAGAAGGAAGACATGTCATAAGGATGCCAGTGCTCCACAAATTAGTTCATAAATTCCATACAATTCTAAGCAAAATCCAAATAGGGCTTTTCATGGAACATGTGCTAATTCCAAAATTCACATATAAGAGTAATAACCTAAGAATAGCCAAGGCAATTCTGAAAAGGAAGAAAGTGAGGTGAGGGGTTTATCTGGAAAGATAGGATGAACCTATCATAACTGGGGCAGTATGGTATTGGTGCAGGAATAAAACCATAGTCCCCTGGAACAGAACAGAGAGCATAAAAGCAGACCTACCTATGTATATGAATGAAGAATATGAGAACATTGCATATCGATATAGCCATTACCAGTTTGGGAACAATTTGACTTCTGCATGCAAAAACAAAACATTATACCTTTGCTTTCATGCCACATATAAATTTTAAAATTGCAAATGGTTTGGGGACCTACATGTGAAAAATTATTTTTAAAAGAAAATGTACACTTTGTGAACTCACGGTTGGGAAGAATTGCTTAAACAAGAGATTAAAAAAGCATAAACCATAAAGGAAAGATGGACAAATTAAAATTAAAGCCTTCTCTGTAGGGAAAAAAAAGATACTATAAACAAAATGAAAACGAAAAGACTAGACAAAGTGAGGTCACCTGTTTGTAATGCACACAGCCAACCAAGAATTAATACCCAGAGTATGTAAAGAACATCTACAAATCAATAAGAAAATACAGTGTTCAAGTATGATCCCTAAATCGAAAGTTACAATAGCAGGTGTCCCAAATTGCAGGTGCTAATTTTTGACCAAGCAATTTCTTACTATGGCACCTTTACACCCTATAGCACAATAAAGCTCAGTTTGCTGGAAGCTGATAAGTGCCTATGTCAATCAGAAGTGGATAGAGGTTTGTGATAATATCAAGATTTAAATGGAGTAATTTGGTGTTTCTGGAGGACAGGGCAAGATAGAACAACCAGATATGGGAAGTGAGAAAACAGTGAGAAAGTCATGGTTAAAATAAATAAACAAACAAGTAAACTCAGGCTCCAGGAAAAAATGAGACAGTAAGCTTATTGACAGAGGGATGTGAGGATCGATAAGTTTATCAAGGGTATCTGCCCAAACCCAGGATGGGGAAACTGTCTTAGCAGTAGTGCCATAGGAAAAATTCCAGAGTTGGAGTCATCAGTGAGGTCCATGTGAACCAACAGTGGGATATCACTGCCAAACAGGCTACAGCCTTAGCCACACCACTAGGAGTATCATGTCCATAGGAAAGAAGGTTGGAGCTATTATCTTCTCACTAATCAGACCACACTTGGAAATGGTGCTCTGTTTCAGGCCTCCCACTATGAAGAGGACACCTAGGAAAACATACTTTCCCATCAACAAAAGGTTAAAAGCCATTCCCATTGAGTAAATGTGTATGGTAAACCTACTGTTTGTTCATCAGAGTACTAGGTGCTGGGTTTAGGATGATGATCAAGACATGTACAGTCTCCACCCTTACAGACTGGGTATGGAAGAAGGGAGCAAATGGGAGAAAGTTAAACAACACCTCACCAGAAGGGTCCATTTTTAATTTAGAAGGTGCTAAGGGAGCAGAAGGAGAGGCATTGTATCAGTCAACTTCGACCATGTTCAGCTGTAGTGACAATAATTCCTAGGTTCCAACTGCTTATAACCACAAATGCTTAGTTCTCGCTCTCACTGATGTCCATTGTGGGTCAAGATGGCTCTCTATTCTATCTGCTCTTCATTCTAGGACCCAGAATGGAAGATTAGCCTCTCTGCCAATCTCATATTAGAGGGAAAAGCACAATGGCAGAACCATGCGATCGTCCTTAAAGCTTCTAATCAGAAGTGGCGTGCATTCTGTCAAATTTCATTGGTCAGAGCAGGTCACAAGGCCAGCCGTTGTGACAGTAAGGTGGAAAATAAAATCCTCCTGCAAGAATGGGTCCAAAGAACGCCTGGATGGCTCAGCCGGTTGACCATCCGACTTCGGCTCAGGTCATGATCAGGTCCGTGAGTTCGAGCCCCGTGTCAGGCTCTGTGCTGACAGCTTGGAGCCTGGAGCCTACTTCTGATTCTGTGTCTTCCTCTCTCTCTCTCTGCCCCTCCCCTGCTCATGCTCTGTCTCTCTCTGTCTCAAAAATAAATAAACGTTATTAAAAAAAAAAAAAAGAATGGTTCCAAAGGGGAAAAGCTCAGAAAGAAGAGGCAACAAATATTTTAGAAAAACAAATAATAAATAAAATCTATCAGTAAAAAAAAGAAATGTATAAGAATATATATTTACTTAGGAAATGGATAAGAATACATGTGATATAAAGAAAAAATGAATGTATATGTTCAGCAAGAGATACTAATGATGATGGCAGCAATATTCTTAATAAAAACTGGACACAACTGAAATGCCCATCAAGAGTAGGCTAGATCTGGGGCGCTGGGTGGCTCAGTCAGTTAAGCGTCCGACTTTGGCTCAGGTCATGATCCCACGGTTCGCGGGTTCAAGCTCTGTGTCAGGCTCTGAAGCCTGGAGTCTGCTTCAGATTCTGTGTCTCCCTTTCTCTCTCTCTGCCCTTCCCCCACTTGTGCTCTGTCTCTCTCTCTCAAAAATAAATAAACAGTTAAAAAGTTTTTTAAAAATAAAAATCAGTAGGCTAGATCCAAAACTGATGGCATATTCATACAATGGGTCATACAGTGGAATAACACACAGAAAAAAATAAAAGAATGAGCTACCGCCACATTCAACAACACAGATGAGTGCAAGGAGCCACATACAAGAAGGGAACATAGCATGCTTCCATTTATATGAAATTTAAAAGAAAGCAACATTAATCTATGGTGATCAAGGTCAGAATAGCAGGTGCTTTTGAGAAGTATCTTCTAAGAAACATGAGGGTCTTCTTAGCCTTTGAGGTGCTAGGGACATTTTATATCTTTACTTGAATGACTATATACTTAAACTTAATTCACTTAAGTGTATGCAAGTTACTTTAATTAAAAAAAGAAAAAGCATTTGCCATAGACCCCTAACCTGGAGAGAGGGTCCTCTCAGTGAAGGTTTGCCAGAGGAAGTTACTAATAAACTCAGACGTGAAAAATGAGCAGAAACCATCCAGGAGGATCAAAGGAACACATTGTAGGAAGAGCAATACATTTATGTGCATCCTGGGGGACCACAGAAGTCACGGCACAATCAAGATGCTAAAATACTTTCTAAATGACTAGTATGTTTGCTGCCAAAGGGAGCACTGAGAGAGAGCCATGACTGGAGAGGACCAACATTGCCAACCTTGAGAGGCAGGTTAAGGATTGGGGTCCTTTATGTGAAGAGCATGGGAATCCACTGACTGGTTTGAAACAGGGAAATGGTAGAGTACTGTTACATTTTGGAAGAATAGCTCCACACACAGTAAAAACGAAGATGGAAGGGGCAAAAGGGAAGCTGGGAGGTCAGCTAGGACACTGCTGCATTTGTCCATGGCCAGAGAAGAAAGAGGTCCAAAACAGAATAACTGAGGGGCGCCAGGATGGCTCAGTTTGTTAAGCGTCCAACTTCATTCAGCTCAGGTCATAATCTCATAGTTTGTGGGTTCAAGCCCCGTGTTGGGCTCTCCACTGACAGTGCAGAGCCTGCTTGGGATTCTCTCCTCCCTCTCTCTGCTCTCTATCTCTCAAAAATATTTTTTAAAAAATAGAGTAACTGATAGTAATAGCCACATAGCTTTTGTCTCATTATCTATGCTAATGAGCCATGGAAGTGAAGACAAGAAATCAGATTCAAGAGATAGTTAGGAGGGAGAATTGATAGCACTGCAAGATGTCATGTGATAAACAGCTAAAGAAACCAGGATTTACTCATTCTGAAGGGGAATACGCAAAGTGCCAGCCCAAATATGCAGGGTTGCTATGCAGAAGAAGCAGAAATACTTGGGGACAAACCAGACTGCATGGGCAAAGTCGCAGGAAAGTGCTTTCTCCTGTCTGTACTCCCCAGTCAGGGTGCAGACAGCACCAGATGTAGTGCTAGGAAGTGCCAAGCACAAGCTGGATGATTACCTTGCAAAGATTCTGCGCAAACGAGCCAAGCAAAGGTTGGACCAGTGACATCCGAGGTTCTATGATGCTCAAGTCCCGTGGACAACAGGCAGCTCATTTGTCTCCTGTGAGGCTGAATCTTCTAACACTGCAGGTCTGGTCTCTGATGATATTTGCCACAACTTACATACTGTGATCTGGGCTTTCTGCCCAAAATGTGCCCATCATCCCCACATGCCTTAATTCCTATATATCCTTGAACTTGTCAGGGTATATTTTAATTATCTTTTCCTGTGTTCATCAACCCCCAAGAGACTGTGAACTACACTCTCTGAGGCATAATGTCTGACTCATTTTTATTTCCCAGAGCCTATCACATGGCCAGATGCTATTGAGTGGATGAGCAGACTACCTATATTTTTAAGTTGCATAATATTCCATTGTATGGATGTACTAACACGAAACTGTATTCCCTGGTACGGATGTAGCAACATGAAACCCCAGCACTTCTGAAATCAGGTGGGCTGAGGGGGTGCAGCATGAGAAGAGTCTCATGAGAACCTACTATGTTTATCATTTTTATTTATTTTTGGCAAAAAGTGTCTATCAGGGCACCTGGGTGGCTCAGTCAGTTAAACATCCAACTTTGGCTCAGGTCATGATCTCATGGCTCGTGAGTTCAAGCCCCGCATCGGGCTCTGTGCTGACAGCTCAGAGCCTGGAGCCTGCTTCAGATTCTGTGTCTCCCTCTCTCTCTGTCCTTCCCCACCTCCCTCTCTCTCTCTCAAAAATAAATACACATTAAAAAAAATTTTAAGTGCCTATCAAAAATGGCCATCACTTGCCTATTGAATGACTCCTAGAAATCAATACACATTTATGAACAGAAACGAGAACCTTCTTCTTTAAAAAAAATATGAAGTAGGACTGAACTGTTGGTAGAAAATGTAGGTTTTTAATATGCAACACCTCAGTGGGAAATGCAGGTCTCCGTTCCTCTGGCTGACAGTTCCTAATGACAGCAATAAACCAAGGTGCCCCCATTGGACAAACAGATGTTCTGAGTTGACAAAAGGGGACCAAACACTGCCCCAGAAGTGCTATCGCTTCTGTTTTCTAATTGGTGAACCCTGTTTAAAGGCCTAGGCTATAATAAATATGTGCTTTAGCACCAAAGAAATGGATGTACATACAACAGGAACATGTAGCCTGGAAAAAAAAAACAGGAAGAGGATGTTATCAATGTGCCAGTGAAGGTAGGTAGAGGAGTTCTGACTGCTTCACTAAGATACTTCAAAGCAAGTTCAGAATGAACTGGAGTGGAAGGAAGTGGTGAGCAAAAACAGAGAGATGTAGTAATTAAAGTTAATTACTCTTGTTACTATGGTAGCAACCCAGAACAAGCAAAATTAGACACACATTCAAGGTGAATTCTAAACAGGGCCCTGTGCTTTCCTGCACTAAGAAGCTAGGAGCAGACCGTTATTTAATGGAATTAAATTCCATCGTTAACCCACTTTACTCCAAAGACAACCTTCTTCCATCCTTTCAGGGCTGCAACAGCAAAAGTGTTATCTGACTCCTAAGATCTCCTACCCATATTTGCAAAGGCCATTCTTTTCAGGATGGCCAATTTAGGTGATGTCTTGGTTGGAGTCCCCCAGAAGCTGATCCTGAGATAAGGATTCAAGTACAAGTAATTTGTTGGGGGTGGGGCGGAGTGAAGAAGTAAAACAGGAAAGGGGGCCGATAAAGGGTGTGTCTGTTTGGTTTTTTGTTTGTTTTTAATGTTTATTTATTTATTTTGAGAGAAAGAGAGAGAGAAGGGGAGGGGCACAGAGAGAGAATCCCAAGCAGGCTGTCAGCATAGAGCCCGACATGGGGCTCAAACTCATCAACTGGGAGATCATGACCTGAGCCAAAACCAAGAGTCAGATGCTTAACCGACTGAACCACCCAGGTATCCCAAAGGGTGTGTCTTAAGGCAAGTTTCCGTTCCAGGCAACTGGAACGCGATCCCACTGGGGAACTCTGGAAGCCAACTTAAAACATGTGCAGATAACAGAGTTATCCTGCCCAAGGTTCGAGGGACTGGGATATTTATCTAGCTACCATGAGTCATGGCTGAAGGTGCTCCTGAAAGGTGTTAATCCCCTGGCACTTCCACATCTGCATTCTGGCCCATGAAATGGGAGCAAGAGGGATATGCATCATTTCCAACTCAGCACATGAAATCCTCTCACTGAGCCTCTCACTGGCTCATCTCTTTCCACTTTCTCCTCTGCAGATGGCAGGTGGTCACAGAAGCCACAAGTTGAAGAAGGAAGAACCCCGAGACGACAGGGACTGGAGCCCCTGAATGGTCAGCTAAAGAACTAGGAATGCCCATCCTGGACTTTGTGAAACCCAGAACTGAAACTAATTTCTGAGCCATTAAGGATTTTTGGTGTGTTTGTTGCAGCAGGTAACGTTACTTTAATTAACACGTTATTCTCTTAATATTTACCAAACTGATAGGCAAACATCTCACTCTTGCTTTAACCTGAATTTCCCTGATTACTAGGGAGGTTATATATTACTTCATGTATAGTTCAAATGTCCTCCACTCCTCTACTTTTGGAGGATATAAAGGTGGTCATTGTATCAGTGAAATCAGAATTCCACTGCCCTCCCTTGTACGAGATCAGGTCCCCATCCTCACCTTTTTTTTTTTTTTTTTTTTTTTTTTTTTTTTGGGACAGAGAGAGACAGAGCATGAGCAGGGGAGGGGCAGAGAGAGAGGGAGACACAGAATCGGAAACAGGCTCCAGGCTCTGAGCCATCAGCCCAGAGCCCGACGCGGGGCTCGAACTCACGGACCGCGAGATCGTGACCTGGCTGAAGTCGGACACTTAACCGACGGCGCCACCCAGGCGCCCCCCCATCCTCACCTTTATACGTATACACACACACTCTATGACATCCCTCTCTAACCCTCCCCAAGAAGTATCTCACAAAAGGTCCCATGTCATCCTACATCCCCACCTGCCCCTTCCCTCCCCTGGCTCTAATCCAGGCACTGACCTGAATGACCCTCAGGTCACATCTGACCTGCTGCTGACACTACCCCAGATTTCCTTGATGTTTTGGCTTTCTTCTGTGCACGCACTTCACCCTGCCAGCAGAGACACCCCTTCTCTTTCTTTATCCCCTCCTCTTGTAGGGGGATCCCACAGCAGAGATAGCTGGGGGTCTAGCATCCTTAGGTATTTTTTAACACGCATAGCCCTCTCCCCTTCCAGACAGAAAACATACACACAGAATGATTGGGAGAGGACTGGAGTCACGTTGTGTCTGAGATCCCTAGTTCCCTGTCCTTTGGTAAAGATGAACACAATCGCTCTGTGCTTTCTCTTCTCATGACAAATTCTCTCCCAGGCATTCAGATCCCCCTGCCTAAAAAAATCAGCCTCTGTTGGGCCTGCCTCAAGACCATCAGATGTATTTGAACCCCAAGGATGAACCATGCTCAGTTTCTTTCACAGGAGACTCCTGACATCTATGAAATCAGTGGATGTGAGTACAAAGGAGTGAAAAAGAAGAATGCTCTCAGTTCCTGATTTCTGCAAGTCTGTTTCAGCCTCGGCTTTGATCCAGCTGGAGCCACAGTCACCCAAAATGTATGGATCACATGAGGTGGTTTTTCTTTAAATTGTTGCCTATCACATAAGAGTAGTTTTCTCCAGGGTAGAGTTTTCTGACCAGACAGAAACCCCTACCTCCATCTTCCCACCCCAGATTCCTTTCTGATCCTAGGAAATGAGAGTCTTTCCTCTCTGGGTATCAAGTCCAGCCTCTGATTGGATGACTGGCTCTGGCTTGGGCTTCTTGGTCTTAAGCAAGAGTGAATCCCTAGAGCAATGCCTATAGCTTACTACCTGGAAGGGCCAGTCTTGGCCAAGCACAGGCCCCTGGGCCCCCCTGAGCACACCAGGCAGAAAAAAGACATCCAGGTGACTCAACTCTACTTCTAAGACTGAGATTGTTGAGACCTCATTGCCATGCTCAGGATGTACCCAGAACCAAGCACATAAAGAACGCTGCCAGAGACCCCGGCTGAAGTAGAGGGTATGAGTCAGGGTCCCACCAGGACATGGATTCATCCCAGATGGTTCAAATGAAGACGTTAGTAAAGAGAATACTTACAGCTGTGGGGCTCATACTTGAAGTGCATCAGAATCACCTAGAGGGCTTATTAAGAACTAGATTGCTTATTTCCCCGATGGGGTGTAGCCCAAGAATTTGTGTTTCCAACAAGTTCCTAGGGGATGCTGATGCTGCCAGTCTGGAGACTACCTTTTGAGAACCACCAGTTTACAAAGCTAAGAATTAGGGGATTGTGGTCTTTCCATACAATGGAATATTATTCAGCCGTAAAAAATGAATCGAGTGCTGACCCATGTTACAATGTAGATGGATCCTGAAAACATTATGCTGAGGGAAAGAAATGACATAAAAGGTCACATACTGTAAGATTCCTTTCATATGAAATATCCAATAGGAAAATCTATAGGCACCAAAAGCAGACTCATGGTTACCAGGAGCTGGGGAAAGAGACAATAGGGAGAGATCATTTAATGGATATTTTTCTGGTGATGAAAAGGTTTTGAAACTAGAGAGAGGTGGTGTTTTCACAACACTGCAAATGCACTAAAAGCCACTGGCTTGTATACTTTAAAATGGTTAATTATATGTTATGTGAGTTTCATGTCAACAAAATGTTAAGGAGGGGGGAAAGGATAGAAAGACACTCAGAAACCAGCAACACAGCAACTCTCACTACCCTAGGCCTGAAGAAACAAGGGGAGGGTATAGGTATAGCAGTGGTGAAGCCCAGGAAGAAACAGAACCATGGTAGAGAGATCACTCAGTGAGCAGTAGACATGAAAGGGGCAGCTAAGGTCAGAGACATGGGACCTATGCAGAAAGGGAGAGATTAAAGACCCAGGTCTCTGTCTCACCACCCTCTGATCTCCTCTCATTGGCCAAAGCCAAGCAGAAGCCAGGTAGCACAATCCATATAGAACAGCCCCACATGTCGCGGAGCAGGATGGAAATGTGTGCAAAATGGATTGAGGGTGGGCATTGGGGGGAGAGAGCCAAACACGGGGTAACCAGCACATCCAGGCTGGCTGATAGAGCTAGGACAGTCTGACCAAATCTTAGCCAGTTTCTTTCAAAAGCTGAATAAATCCCCCTTTCGAAGTTCATAAAGGAAGATGTGCTTGGAAGGAAACATTCCTCAAACCCAGCCAAGACTGAGAGCCCTAACAAGCTGCATGACAGAATTCTTAGAAGCTGACCTCTTAGCCACTACAACGAAGCAGAAAGAGCTTTAATTAAAAGCAGTACTTCCCAGGCTGCTGCCGGACTTCAAACAGTCCTTTGGGCTCTGGCTGCCTCCCCAAGTCACAGAATACCTTCCACCCACAGAGTGGCAAAGCCACTGCCACCTGCTACCTGCAGCCCCCCTTGTTACCCACCCTCCCACCCCCTTGAGGGTAGAAACAGAAACATCCCGGAGCAACTTGAGGTTGTACACATCACCCTTTATTAATCCCCAGATGCACTGATCATTTTCCCAGTGCCTTGACCTTGTATGGCTTCACCCAGATGCCAGGAGGCATCTTTAAAATAAAATAGGACCCTTTCCACACATGCTTACAAAAGCAGTGTCACTTTGACCCAAGACAATCTTGGTCTGTGTGGTCCACAACCCTGACTCCACACAGCCTCCCATGCTGTCAGAAGGCCAGGTGGAGGTGATATCAGGCCGCCGTGGCTGCTGCCGAGGCTGCTGTTAAAAGTGGCCTCCCTGGGTGCCAGCCACAATTAGTTGTTCTGTTCCACTGAGGCCCCTATCAAAAGGAGCTGCAGGGGGTATTTTCCCAGACCACTGCTTCCTATTGGTTCTGAGTTACCAAGAAAACACAGAAAATCACACGAACCAAGGAAAGGGAACTTTGGACTGAAGCGTTGCAGGAGTCACCACAAAGCGGCCCCAAGGAAAAGGCCCCCCTGCAAATGAGGTTGAACCCCATGTAACCCAAAGCCAGAATGCTGTCCCTTTTGCTGGTTTTTCAATCCCAGATTTAAGAGATTTGATTTATTAAAGTTTTTAAACTTTAACCTCATAGATGAATTTCTCAGCCAACATTGATGAATTTCTCCCATCCATCATCATGTTTTAATGTGACGTGACTCTTGCAAAACACTTATGCCTCCAATTTTGTTAAAAAATAAGTAGGAAGGAATGAAGGGGAAATCTCAGAATTCTGTTATCTCGGAGACTCAACACACACATACACACACACACCCAAAATCACCTAAGGCCCAGACTCCTGCTACGGGGGTTGGAGGAGAGAAAGACTATAACAAAATTATAGAAATAGCCTTGGTCTTTTCCTGCAAAGTTTCCTTTGCCCTCAGAAAACTCTTATTTATCCTTCAAAACCCAATTCATAAACCCCTTTTTCTTTGTGTTCTCCCCTAACCATCTGATCCCCTCTGGGTCTATTGCGCTTTTCACACTATTGTAGCTGTCATTCATATCTATCCCTTCTAAACTCGGCAGAGTCTCTGATTTTGTCACCCTAGACTCCCAGAACCTAGCATGGCACCTGGCACATAGTAGGCATTTCATAAATGCATGTTGAATTTAATTGAATCAGGGGGCTGAGGTTTTAGTTCTAGCTCTTTGTCCTTATATAGTTCCACCTCCTGACATCTCAGTTTTCTTGGGTGTAAGATGAGTTCAATCATTTCCTACTCTGCTATCTTAGCTCAGGCTGCTATAACAAAATACCATAGACTAGGTGGCTCAAACAGACATTCTTTCTCACAGTTCCGGAGCCTGGGAAGTCAAGATCATGGTGCTGGCAGATTCAGTTCCTGGCAAAAGCTCTCCTCCTAACTCGTAGATGGATGCCTTCTCATTGTGTGCTCACATGACCTTACCTCAGCGCACACACATGGAGACAGCAAGATCTGCCTTCCTCTTCTTATAAGGTTACCACTCCCATTGTGAGGGCTGCACCCTGACGACCTCATCTAATTCCCAAAGGCCGCACTTCCAAATACCATAAAACTGGAAGTGAAGGCTTCAACATATGAAAGTTGAGAAGACACATTTAGCCCTTAACACCTGCCTACTCCCTAAGGCTATTGTTAGGGTCATGGAAGATGAGCTGGAGTAAATGGCACTGAGAACCTTGGAGCTCTGCTCAGGTGTGAAGGATGATTTAAGGATGATTGCGAAGCAATGCCAAGACCAATGTGTAGCCTGCTGTTTGGCCAACCTTGCCTCCCTCTTGACCTCCAGAGCCGGAAATCAGTAACATCAGTCAAGTCAGACTGTGCCAGTTCATCTGTCATAAAATGCTATTCACAAAGTCAAGCGACCTTCATTTGATGGATGAAGAAAAGAGAACCTAATTTTTCTCCTAAAAAGTCTGCAGGGACTCATTCCCTAGAATTCCCTAGACTGATGAGCTTCTGATGGTGAAATGATCATTTTGCCATCAAGTGTTCCATAGAATCTTATCCCAGAAAATGCGAACTGGTGATCTGTCACAAAACAATGCAGGATAGATGGATTTGTGGTCCCAAAAGGTGGGGAAACACTGGGTTAAGCAAAGATCAATGAGTTTCTTTTCTGCAGGACTTCTCAGAGCCTTTATTATTCAGATAGGCATTGCTAATCCTCAGAAGTGCAGCTGAAGCATGTTTTCTTAAGAAATTAGCCAAGAATGTGGGGTTTGGGATCTTGGTTATGCCTGCTTCTATCAGTAAGAGACAAGAGTAAGCAGTGAATTGGGGAATGAGTGAGGAATGGATTAACCCTATAGGTTAGAGAGCATTCCCTCCTGCACCCACCCCACCTCCCCTCCCCTCCCCTCCTTTCTGCCAGGCTGTTGCATCAAGCATGACTTTGCCAATTATTTCTGTAGTATGGGAAACAAATTTTTTCTGCCTATGACTATCAGAAACTTTCTTAAAGAGTAGCCATAGTAATGTCAGAACAAACCGACGTAGTTTTACATTCAAAAAGAGAGAACAGCGTGCCCTGGGATCATTGAAGCATTTGCTTCCAACCATAAGTGAAGAATCACACTGTTGTAACTCCTCAGCCTCTGTGGACCTTTTGAAGGTAGGATAAATATATTGGATTTATTACCATATATCATTCCATTACAAAACCAAGATGAACATCCTTGTTTTGCTGAATTGTCTACTGATATAATTTCCTATGATTATTTTCCTTACAGTTTGGTACAGACAAATGCACTTTCCTTAATCTCCTATGCAGTGTGAATAAATGAACCTTTAGAAAACTTTGGTGTTTTTATTTGAGCTGTATAAGTTTCCTATATAAGGAAACTTATCTGTGGTCCTGCAGAAAATAAAACTCACTCATCTTTGCTTAACCTGGTGTTTTCCAACCTTTTTGGACCACAAATAATTTTCCTCTCTAAGGAAACTTACACACTGTAAGTTTCTATAAGTTGTCTCTTATAGATAAGAAACTATAAGCTATATAGTTTCCTATATAAGGAAACTAAAGATGGAGAATTTACCACGTAAATGTAGCTCCAAGACAAGTCTACCAGCCCCTCTTGCCCTAGTTCCCAACAGATTTCATCCCTGACTTACATAGAGATTCTGCAGCTCTGGATCTCCCATTAACCCCCAAAAAACTGAGGTTATGCAGTTGGGCAGCTTACCCAGGGTCACACAATGAGCACACGGTAGAGTTTTTCTCTCTCCTTGTGTAGGTCTACTTCTCAGGAACAAGGCAGATGAACCATTATCAGGGCTTGAATGTAAGGTCAAGGCCAGCTTGGCCATGATAGCATTTGGAGCTGAAACTCTAAAAACTGGGACTTAGGCTGCCATTATGCTGTCCCTGTCGGTCTCAGTGGCACCTTGTTGAAGGACTGCACCAAGGCTGAGCCTGCAACTGGAATCCAAGGGACCGAAGGAGGTGCATGAAGTGCAAGAAACCAGAGGGGAACAAATGGATGATTCCCATCTTTACGGGCCAGGGTATTCCTAACCAGCATCATAAGGTGCCAATCCCTCCCCTGCAGTAACCTCCTCTTACTCAAAATTCTGGCATATATGGATGGACTTCTTTCTCTGGGCCTCTACTGCACCTGTGAGAATTTTGGATCAAGTTTGCACATGACTTAGTAGTAGTTACTTGTGAGTCATGACTTAGATAGGGTGACTTAGTCCAAATCATAAAATCAGAAAGGCATTAAGCATTGAAATGGAGGATTGGACACTAAAAGAAAATGTCTCTGAATATGCTTATTATCTTCAATGGAGCAAAACAGATGTGCACGTATTCCGTTGAAACTATAGGGAAGGACGATACTGAAAACTTCCAGAGAGCCATAGTAAGTGGGAGTTAACGGTACAGTACCTATTGTCGCTCTTTCACCAATTCAAGATGAGGAAAATGTCATTGACGACACCTTTATTCAGGGTGCTATTATTGCCTTAATTTTGTGAGGGTAAAATGTATTCCTAGGGGTTTACATAAGTTTGTCTCTGCCCTGGTCCCCGACCCTATTTTTTCCATGAATTTCCCAATTGTACAGTCTCTTACCAGGAGGATGTTTGGAACCATTAGTCTAGCAGTTGGAGAGAAACTAGTTAAGCGTTTCTTCATGAATGGAACCATCATCAACCCAATCATCTACACCATAGACTAGGGTCATCCTACTAATTTCCCTGTAATTATCCTCCTTCCTCACCCCTGCATTAGATCAGAGCTGTAATTTTACCTCTTTGACATCTATTGACTTTATCCCCAAGCTGCCATTTGCACTGTCAAGGTATTAGTTCATGTCTTGCTTGAGTTTTTTCTCCAGGTTCCAGCTGGCCTCCTTGCCTCTAGAACAGACTTCTAAAAGGCCATCTAGACGTCCTGCTTCATCTCTTATCACTCCCACACACACCCTAATTTCTGCCCTATGGAAGTTCTTTTGGCTCTACTGCCTTTCTAGCCCTACTCTCAGTACCTCTTCTGGAACCCCATTACCCCCTAGGTGTGGTCTCCTTAAAGATCCATCTCATTATCATCTGGAAAGCCCTTCCCAGTCCCCTTCCTGCCTCAGAGTGAGTTAGGAACTCCCTAGTCTAGACCCTCCAAATAGAACCTCAGTCAGCTGTGTGGCTTTGGGTTCATCACCTGCCCTTCATTGGTAAATGGATAAAACAACTATTTTACGGGAGCAAAAGGAGACACAATACCAGATGACTCACATTGCCTTTATAATATCCATGATTTCAGGCCCTATAGTCTCCCTTTACCAGAAACTGTTAGTTATGCCCCCAATTCCCATTTTCTCCTTTTTCTATAATAACAGAAACTGCAGACGCAGTTGGACATATCATTGGCCAACCAAAATAAATGTTGCCATTCTCAGCCTCTCTTGTAGCTAGATGCGGTCACAGGGTTAAGATGCTTAAGTTCCGACCAATAGGATTTGAGCAGAATGCAACTTCCAGTTCCTGTCCTTACATAGAAGTAAGAGGCACGCTCTGCTCTGTCCCCTCTCTCCTCCCTCAGCTGACAGGGTGTGGTGATGGCACACCGCATGGGACCATACGGAGACAGGCAATATCCTAGGAACGAGGGAGCAACAAGTGTTGAAGTAGCCTGAATCCCTGAGCACCTAGCAGAGGACAGAGCGGCCACACCATCTTGGACTTTTGTGTGAGAGAAAAATAAACTTCTCATTTCTTAAGCCATTGCCATTTTGAGTTTCTCTTAGAGCAGCTGAAACTCTATGCCAACAAATACAATTTCAAATACATTTCCATTTGGCTTTTGACTCCACAATACTACCAATACCAGGAACAAGGAGGGTCATTTCTTCTCCATTCACCTCTCCCAAACTACTGCAGGTGAGTATCCAGATGAGGTAAGCCATGGCTTTCAATCAGTAAAGCTAAAAATTATAAAAATGCCTGCAGAATTACATGCCAAAGGCTTCTATTATTACCATATCACTACGTCAAAATTGAAAGGCATGTAAGATTTCTCCAGAGAGGCCATCCATAATGCATTGCAGAACTGTGTAGGTGTTTTATGAAATGTGTTTTATTCAAGCTAGGGTATACAACACTAACATTATTGAAAGAAATCGAGGGTCTGGTCGTCTCCTTTTAACATGTTCATTATTCATGTTATAGTCTTTTAACAAAAAAGTAAAGTCATATACATATTCAATTTAATTTAAAATTTTATTTTACCTGCTATTCATCTTGGGTGTCCAATGAAGAAGAAATATTCCCTTATTACCCTTATATTAGTTTCTGACAGTTCAATTTCTCTGACTGCTACGCCTCAGACAACCTCCACTGAAAAAGCATGTAGGTAATTGCTTTGATCAAAATTTCATGCCAAATCTTTTAGATTCCATGTAGATCACAGCCTGTGAACAGAGACACGTGGTACCACAGCCCACGGAGCCAAGCCTGAGAAAGTTCCCCCATCTAAAACATGGCTGCACTTTGGGAATCACCCAGGAGCTTTAAAATCTACTGATGCCCAGTCCCACTCCAGAGCTTCTAAATGTAGCTGGCCAGGGGTGCTGGGCACCAGGATGTCAGTGAAGAGCCTGTGGTGAGAGCCACTGATTTAATAGTTTGGTGGGGTGTGGCAGAAGGGTTATAGGACCTAGACAGGGAATGCCTGGTTTGGACCATTGACTCTACCACGTAGGTGGGGGGATTTTTTATGTTCATTTTTAAGAGACAGAGAAAGAAAGAGACAGAATGGGATCAGGGGAGGGGCCGAGAGAGAGAGAAGGACACAGAATCTGAAGCAGACTCCAGGCTCCGAGCTGTCAGCACAGAGCCAGACGTGGGGCTCAAACTCATGAGATCATGACCTGAGCCGAAGTCAGATGCTGAACCGACTGAGCCACCCAAGCGCCCAAACACATAGGTGTTTTAATTTGCTTTGTTTGTTTGGCTTTAGTTTTATAGAGATATTTACTTGCCATGAAATTCACTCATTTAAAGTGTATAATTCAATGGCTTTTACTATGCAACCATCACCACAGTCGATTTTGGAACATTTCATTATCCATAACCACCCCCCCACAAAAAAAACCCTACATCTCTTAGCTTTTACCCTCCCTCACTCTCCCCAATGCTCCTCAAGCCCTAGGCATCCACTAATCCAATTTCTGTATCTATAAATTTGCCTACTATGGGCATTTCTTATAAATGGAATCATACAATGTGTGATCAACCAATAGCGGTTGGCTTTCTTCATTCTTTCACAAAATGTTTTCAGGGTTCATCCATGTTGTCGCATAGATCAGCATTTTATTTTTTATGGCTGAATAACATTCCACTGCATGGATATGCCAGATTGTTTAGCCATTCATCAGCTGGTGGGTATTTGGGTTGTTTCCATTTTTTGGCTACTATGAATAATCCTGCTATGAGCATTCACTTAAAAGCGATTACATACACCTATATTTCATTTCCTTGGGTATATACCTAGGACTGGAATCACTGGGTCATAAGATAACACTGTGCATAACCATGTGAGGAACCACCAGACTGTTTCCCAAAATGGTTGTGCCATTTTACATCCACACCAGCACAAGTGTTCTAATTTCTCCACAATCTCTCCAACACTTGTTATTATCTGTCCTTTTCATTACAGCTGTCCTGCTGGGCACTCCCCACACAGTTGCTATGAGATCTTCAGTAACTTCTTTCACTTCTGACAGCTCAGTTTCCTCATCTGTAAAATGGGGTATTAAAAGCGATGTCACAGGGTTTCTATGAAGATCAAATGAAATGAAACATGGAGAGTACTTAGTTTAAACCAAGCATTGTGGTCATGGATGAGATCATTAGCGAAATCTCAGTAGCAATAATCATGTGCAAAATTAAACAAACAAACCAACAAATCATGACCAGAACCCGGAAAAACTATTTGAGTCAGTTATTTTCTGCCCAGGGGGAGAACTTTTTCAGGGTCGACCAGCCAGAACAATTATCTTCTCATTTAAGTATGATCTTTGGCAAGTTGCTTATTTTTTGAGCTTCACTTTTTTTCAAGTCTATAAGAGGGGTGTGATGAGGTTTACCTTACACTATGGGAGGTAAGGCTTAGATGAGAGCACATAAACTAAGCAGCTGGTACTTGACCCAAAGCAGGTAACCATCAAAGGTTTGTTTATTCTCCTTCACTTTCTCTTCATAAGAGCTAGAAAGGGGTCAGCTTCATGGGGCTGGGAGAGCTTGATCAAGTCACCAACAACAAAGCAAGAAGGAAGACAATGTCTCCAGATTTTAAGGTTGCTGTGAAGGAGAACTGTCACAGGCTGTGGGGATTCCTGCCTTAATTACTGCTTCAGAGACAGAATCCTGGGCTTAGTGGCATATGGATAGGACCCAAGGAAGGAATCTTCTACCTGTAGCTTCTAGAGGCTCAGTAAGGGGAAAGAAGTCAGAGGGAAAATGGTGGTCATCTAGGCCTACTGACACCATAGGACTGGTCATTGCTCCTGGTGGCAGGGAAGTATTTAGAACTGTAAAAACAAACAAACAAAAAAAACAAAAACAAAAACAAAACTGTAGGTAGACTCTTTAGTAAAAGGCAAAAAAGTTATACAATCAGAAGACAAACCAGAGTATAAGTAGACGTCTTAAGAGAGGCCCAAGAGAAGAATGTGTCCAGCTTAAAAACTTGTCCAGTAGTCTGTTACATCAGAACTTCTCAAACTTTAAAGTGTGTATAAATCCCTTTGGGAATTTTGTTACAGTGCAAATTCTGATTCGCTATCAGCTAAGTGGAGCTCAAGGTTCCATTTTTTGCAAAAACTCCCTGGTGACACCCATGCTGCTAGTTCAAAAACCATGTTTTTGAAGAGCAAGATATTAGACCTTCCTTGTAATTTTTATTCTACTCAAACAAGAAAGAACCCAGCTGTGGGAGTGCTGGGAAAAGAAAAGGTGGGGACAGATTTAAAGAGATATAGGAATTGACTGGGGCCGTGGTATGTCCTCTGGGCCCAATAACTGTTTCCTTAACCTTAATAGTGGAAAACATACCCATCCCCTTCATATCCAGCCATGCCGTGAAATCTTAAATATCTGGTTGAAATTTTTCAATGCATTAGGACATGCCATTGTTGGGATGCCTGGGTGGATCAGTCAGTTAAGTGTCTGACTTCAGCTCTGGTCATGACCTCCCACTTTGTGAGTTTAAGCCCTGCATCAGGCTCTGCGCTGACAGCACAGAGCTTAGAGCCTGCTTCAGATTCTGTCTCCCCCTCTCTCTGCCCCTCCCCTGCTCATGCTCTCTCTCGCTCTCTCTCTCTCTCTCTCTCTCTCTCTGTCAAAATAAATAAATATTTTTAAAAAAGGATACACCATTACCAGTATCTTTGTTAACATATTGTACTATAGTTTTGCAAGGTGTCACCTCTGTATTGTTCCCACAACTCTGTATTTCTCTATATTATTTCTTACAAGTGAATGTGAATCTATAATCATCTCAAAATAAAAGGTTCAATTTTAAAAACCCACAATAAAGCAAATGACTCTAATGAGATGGTAGCCAATCCTTGGGGAAGTCACAGTATCCAATTCTATACTTTCAACAAGATTGAAAAAGTACTTAATTGAGTTGTTGATCATTAAAAGTTCTTCATGATTAAAAAAAAAAGCACTAGAGAGAAAAAGTGATTCAGAATTGTACTTAAATAAAAGTCAACCTTAGGTGTAGAAGAGGAAAGAAAGCAATGGGTTTGTGTTTGAAATATTTAGATTTAAAAACACGTCAATCTCATTTTATAATGAGAAACACAAAAGTCTGGTGTCCAGTCATAGAAAATAAACCAGTTTCTAAATTTCCTAACATGGTCACTGAATGAAGGAGCTGAGGAGAAGGGGAAAAAATATGAAAGGAAGGGCAGAAAGAAGCAGAGAAGGACCTAACATGAGAGAGACCCATTTTTCATTTCCAGACTCCCTTGCAGCTAGGGTGTGGCCATGTAGACCCTGTTGGAGGCAATAAGATGGAAACAGATTATTTTTCTAATGAAGAGAGACAGAATTCACTCACACACAGTTTTAGCTTTTCTCCATCCTCCTGACATCTTGCAACCAAGAGGATAAAAGTCTCATACCAGAGATGGTGGACCAAGAAGTTAGATGGTGTTTGGATTCCTGGCAACCTCATCAGCCAGCTTCCCAGCTCTGGACTTCTTGTCATGTGAACAAAAGGAACCCCAGCTTGGTACACCACCGTGGCCAGCTATCTGTCACACATAACCAACTGCAATCCCAGCTACCAGACAACCCCTCTGTGGTCAGATGGACAGCAAGTTAGAAACATCTTCTGAGTTTTCTGGCTAAAACAAAGGTTTGTCTCCCTGTGGAATTTTATAGTTTTCGTATGTGTGTAAAGAAACAATTTACATTTTAGCAACGTGTTTTGGAACTTTAGAAACATCAGCTCCTTTGACAGTCAGCAGCTGTCTGATTGCCTTGCATTCATTCTTTGAAAGATGAGACCTACTATATTTACTCGGAATCAGTGTATTCCCTATCTTTTGCAAAAATAATTTTAAAAAATCAGATTCCAGTTTGGCAGATCCACATAACTATGCTGTATGTCAAGAGTCCAAAAACCGCCCAAACTGATACTGTTGCAAATATAACCAGAAATCAGTACTACCTGTCTTGAGGAATACTGACCAAATATTTTGGTTTGTTTTAGAAAAAGTGAATCTTCAAGATAACTTTCCTCAAAACCCCCAGGATCCGGGGTCTGAAGTCTGAAATACTGATATCTCATTGCCAGTCACATCATGGGGCCTGAATGACAGAAGGGATCTTCAGGCATCAGTTTGTAAAGTCCCCACGGTCTTGTTTTATTTTAACGAAATAAACTTTACCAAAATGGCAGCCTAAAATGCTAAAGATATTCTAAAACAAAGTAAAAAATACATGTATTTATATATTTAAAGCAAGAATTTTAGGTTGAGCATTTAGTTCTGCTCCTCCTTCTTGAAATGGAAAATAGTACATTTATTTTTTTTTTATTTTTTTTTCAACATTTTTATTTACTTTTTTGGGACAGAGAGAGACAGAGCATGAACGGGGGAGGGGCAGAGAGAGAGGGAGACACAGAATCGGAAACAGGCTCCAGGCTCCGAGCCATCAGCCCAGAGCCTGACGCGGGGCTCGAACTCACAGACCGCGAGATCGTGACCTGGCTGAAGTCGGACGCTTAACCGACTGCGCCACCCAGGCGCCCCAGAAAATAGTACATTTAAACGACCTTTCTGAAGTGCAATTTGGCAACAAGCATCAAAAGTTCTGGAGCACCTGGGTGGCTCTGTTGGTTGAGTCTCCAACTCTTGATTTCAGCTCAGACCATGATCCCAGGGTCATGGAATCGAACCCTGCATTGGGCTCCACACTGAGCACGGACCCTGCTTGGGATTCTCTCTCTTTCTCTTTTTCTCTCTTTCCCTCTCTCTCTCTCTCTCTCTCTCTCTCTCTCTCTCTCTCTCTCTCTCTCTCTCTCCCTCTCTCTCTACCCCTCTCCCACACTCAGGTGTTCTCTCTCTCTAAAAAATTAGTTAATTATTTAACTTAACTAAATTAAAAATTTTGCCACCCATTGCCCCCAACGATTTTGTTTCTAGGAATTTATCCTGGACAAGTGCAAGAACCTAGCAGCACAGTTCCCAAGACGGAAAAATTATAAAACAACCTAAATGCCCAACAATAGAGGATTCATTAAAATGTAGTATACCCATGTAATGAGGGCATTAAAAAATGGTCTTGTAGGGACACCTGGGTGGTTCAGTCACTTAAGCCTCCAACTTCAGCTCAAGTCATGATCTCACTCATCATGAGTTTGCTCATGAGTTTGCTCATGAGTTTGAGCCCTGCATTTGGTTCTCTACTGTCAGCGCAGAGCCTGCTTTGGATCCTGTCTCCTTTTCTCTCTATGCCCCTCCCCCCCACTTGTGAGCATGTGGGCATATGTGCTCTATCTCTCTCTCTCTCTCAAAAATAATAAACATTTTTTAAAAATGTTCTTGTAGAGGGGTGCCTGGGTGGCTCAGTCAGTTAAGCATCCAACTTGATTTAGGCTCAGGTCACAATCTCATGGTTCATGAGATCAAGCCCTGTGTCGGACTCTTGAGCTGACAGCATGGAGCCTGCTTGGGATTCTGTCTCTTTCTCCCTGTGCCCCTACCCTACGTTCTCTCTCTCTTTCTCTCTCTCTCTCTCTCACTCTCCCTCTCTCACTAAAATATATATATATATATATATGTATATATATATATGTATATATATATAGTCTTGTAGAAGATTGCTTAACAACATGGGAAAATAGTCATAATAAGTGAAAAAGCAAAAATATATATGAACCCATTGGATAAATGTGTTATGAAAGGACATGCACAAGAAATTGCTTTTTTATAGATAATTGTTATTTTCTTTGTGTTTATGTTTTAAATAAACACACAGGATTTTTAAAAGAAGGCTGTTGTTTTTTTAATTGCTACAGCAGCTGCCACTCCCTCCCACTACCAAGTGAATTATTCTTAAGGGCCTTTCATATCTCATCAGAGAGACTGGCAGGAAGAAAGCTCATCAACTGTGAGGATGGTAAGTCGCTGAAGGGAATGGCAGGCATGTAGGGCGGCAGAGAATGATGACCAGAACAGACCAAATCAAATGTAATAGGTCTAAGGACAAAGTCCAGGCTGCCTGGGAGACCATGAAAGCCTGTCTGCACCACTCCAGAATGGACAGGCTTAGTTTCAGAGCTTCATGGATGAGATAATCTCCCCCAAAACCAGGCTACAGTTAGAGAAATTACATCAACTGCATTTTAAGGAGGACATGAACAAACTGGAATATGTCCTAAGAAAAAGGGCCAGGACTCAAAGACAGCTGGGAGATGTGTAGTGAGAGAGACAGCTGAAGGAACAGCGAGTGTTTAACCCAGAGAGGTGACACGTGAGGGGCAAACAGGGGACATGGGAATCACCCTCAAACATTTGAAGGACTATCATTTGGAAGACAGTTCGTCCAGAATGCTGAACTAGATCTAATAGGTGGAAGCTTTGGGGAGACCAATTTTAATTAAAAATGAGGTGAAATTTTTTTAAATTAAAATTACCCAACAACATAACAGGCTGCCTTATGCTGTAGTGAGTTCTCTACCACTGAAGACATTCAAGCAAAAAATAGGTAACTATCAACGTATTCTGTAATGAAATCTCCCCCTTCTATGGGAAATGAGACCAGAAAAACCCTGATGTTTCCTTCCAGCTCAAAAATGATTGTAGAGTAGGAAATCCTATAGAGGATGGCATCAGTTCCCTGCTCACCAATTCTTACCAAAAATTCCCTAGAGATTAACTCCTTTGGTGTCATCTTCTTTTGATATTAAATTATCATTTGAGATAAAAAGCTATACTTGAAGCTGTTATCAGTTATGATCAGCTTCATGTGAATGAGTCTACAAGATCCTTTCCCAAGAATAGATTTCCATGGTGATTGGCAAGGGAGATAATATGTTCCTGAGCTATGAAAACTCCCGTATCTGGAAGCCACAGAACAGGAGAGAAAAAGGATGCTCCGAGGACCAAGTTCACAATCTTGTATATCAACACTCCAACTTGGGTCTTGAAACTCCATCTTAACCTCCACCCCATGGTCCAGTGCATTTGCCAATTACTCTATTTCTTTAATCCAAGGGTGGTTATTGAGCACCAGACCAGGCTCTCTCCAACGATATGTGAGTGTGCCCACTCCACAATTGCAAGCCAGCTGTGCCGCTGAAATTAACTTGTTCAGCTGGCCCTCCAAATAAAGCCATTTAAAGAGTGCAATGTACCATAGAAAGCAATTTGTTTCCTTAAGATTTAGTACCCCACGTGAAGATTGATTTTGATTTGAAAGACAGAAGCTACTGCAAGGTGAATAATTTTAAGTTTAACATATTCCTCCTCTCAAGGAGCCAAATGCATTAAAATTAGGTGCAAAGTGCTTCTAATTTGTCAATCACTCCTTGGATAATTCTGTTCCTGCATTACGGGGGAAATTGCCCAAGAGACCTGGCTTTTGGCTCCTTTCATCTCCACTATTCTTTTAACTTGATCATGGCTGCGGTATGCAAATGTGGCTCTACTTCTAGGAGGTGGGTGAGGGGGGATCCAGGATAAAGACAGTCCCAAATCTATGTTAAATTTGTCAGAAGATCAGAGGTGGGACAAGCCTCCTAAGTTCCGTCACACATCATGTTGTCGGACAGGGCACTCAATGAAACAGCTGACGCGGAAGGCATGCCTCCTCTGTCTGGGATCTCGAGACAGCTCGCTTGTTCCCTCCGTCCACTGGCAAGAACTCACCGAGGATCTGCTCTGAGTCACACTCTGTGTTTGGCCCCTTGGCACACAGATGACCAAGGACAGGCCCTGCCCTTGAGAGACTCAAACATCACAGAAACCAGAAAACCACAACTGCCCCAGTGGGGTTCAGTACTGTCAGAAGTAAGCACAGGACACTCTGAGACCATTAAGGAGGGTACCTGTCCCAACCTGAGAGGATCGCACAAGGCCTCGGGGTGGGGGGGGGGGGGAGGATGAGTTTGAAGAACGAGCAGTGAGCGAGCCAGACTGTCCGGGTGATCTAGGACACTTCCAGAAGGAAAAATGGGTATAGAGAGCGCGTAGAGTCATACCTGGCATTTGTGCTAAGCACTTTGTAGTTTGGAGTCTCCTTCAGTCCTCACAAAGGCACTACGCAGTCAGCTCTATTACAAGGAAGGACTATCATTACCCCTATCATACAAATGAGGAAACTGAGGCACTGGAAGGTTAAATAGCATGCACACGGTAACCTAGCTTCTAAGTGAAAAAGTCAGGATTCAGTACAAAGTCTATGTAAATGTATTGCTTTCCAAAAGACATGGATTGTTGGGAGAAGTCAGAGACAGAGAGGAAAGCCATGCCATGTGGTGGTCAAGGCTCAGGAAGACCTACGGATGGTCATGTTCTTGGAATCCATGACACAATGTATGTGGAGCTCTCAGCACAGGACCCAACATGTCATAAGTGCTCCATAAACTTTATCAATGAGGAAAAATAGGAGTGCTTGTGGGATGATGGAGCCAGATGGAGTCAGATGCCTCAGCAACTCACGGAGGGTGTCAGGGGTCATGCAAGGTCTAGACATTACCCTGAAGGCAGCAAGGATTCATCCTGGCTGAGGAAGTGACATGCTTAAGGTCTGGGCATAGAAAGGTGACCAAATAAGAGGCAGATTTGCAAGAGAGGAAGCAGAAACTGAAGGATCTTGGAGGTTGTTTCGCCCCAGAGGAGAAACACTAGAACCGGCTGACACAGAGCAGGGAGGGCAGGAGACGGTTTTCAAAGGATATTTAGGTGGGAAAACAGACTTAGCAAGAGATGAAAAGAAGTAAGAAGTGACTATTAGGAGGTACACGTGGGGCTGCCCAACAGATCTTTAAAAACAGGCAGAACTGGGGGCACCTGGGTGGCTCAGTGGGTTGAGCATCTGACTTCAGCTCAGGGCATGATCTCGTGGCTAATGAGTCCGAGCTCCGAGTGGGGCTCTGTGCTGGCAGCTCAGAGCCTGAAGCCTGCTTCGGATTCTGTGTCTCCCTCTCTCTGTCCCTCCCCCACTCATTCTCTGTCTCAAAACTTAATAAACATTTTCAAAAAAAAATTTTTTTTAAGAAAGAAACAGGCAGAACCGAACCCAACTGATTGGCATGGAACAAAATGAAAGTGTCTATTCCTACATGGCTCCAATAACCATTCAGGCCAACCCAGACTCCCACCCACAGAGCACAAAAGGAGGCCTCCAACACATCCATGCCCTCTATGTCGTTCTCAGTCCTGGCTTGCTTGTCCTGATGAGCTCTGCAAGCCACAGTGCAACCTGCCTTCAATTCTGCCAAATTCTGGTCACTTGATATGCACCCCATCTCTCAGCCACAGGCTTTCCTTCCTCTCTGTCTAACCTCCAGATTCTCTCTCTGGCCTCCCTGCTTCAGGACTCCCCAGAAAAAGTCCCACAGCCTTCCAACCCAGCACCAAGCACCTATGGTCAGTGCCTATGGGAGTCTTAACCTGTACTTCAATAGGAATGTGAAGAAGAATGGAGTAAGATGGAATGGAGTGGGGCGTGAGGCCAGCAGAGTATAATTCCTTATGTGGAGTCAACAAGCCCCAAAATCTCCCATCCATGCCCACAGTGTGGTCCTGTGCCCCGTCTTCCATGATGCCAATCTCTTCAATCTCTTGAGATGAACTTGAGCTTTATTCTTCCTGGACTCAGATTTGGAGATTGTGGTTTCTGGAGGGAAGATGTGAACAGAGGAAAAGTGAACTGCTCTTGGCCAATCGGTCCACCTGCTGCCTTTGCTGGGAACAAGGGAGGCTGGAGCTACCAGGAGTGTGAGCCCTCCCCCTGCTCAAATCTCATGCCCACCTCATGTTCTCAGGCATTCTCTCCTCCTCCTCTCCTAAAAATGCACAAACATGTCTATTTATGGACATGTCACAACTCCAGGAGGACTCCACAGGGACCACCTTCCTGTAATGGACAAGACGTGACTATTCGTGTACTCATGTCAGTGAACCTGAGACATGGTTGCAAACACAGTCAACATCCAATGAACAGAGGAATGAATGAGTTCCCATTCCATGTGTGGTATTCAGACTTTTCGGCTATTGAATTAGGCTCTTCTCAAGAGGTAATAAGTGCTCCAGTCTTGGAAACATCCAAATAGATATAAAAGATGGACAAGCAAAGCTGAGGCAGAGGGGACAAGCCATAGCTGAGCCATTCCAACTCTATAAACATGTCTTTCTGTGACCTGTCTGAGGTCGAAAGGCTAGAAAATGGTCCCCTGGTTTCCTCCACCCAGGCCCAGCACCCTGGTGTCTTGGTGGCAGATTACTGCCAGGATATAGGCACTTATTGGCCACCCCCTCCCGCAAAGACAGCTATGCACAGCCAGTGCCCTGCAGCACAGAAATATAGGCATATTTCCTACTACCCTGCATAACTGATAACCATTCTGCTTTGGAATTTCATTCACCAGTATTAACTCCAGGGGAGCCCTCTGCTGCTTTTGTTCCAGAAATACTATAAATTATTGCAGGTTGGTGAAGGAATGGGAACTGGCCAAAGTGAACTGACTAATAAACTACTCCTTATTCTTTCCATATGAAAAGAAAAAGAAAAAGAAAACAAAGAAAAAGAGCAATTAGGCACAAGGAACCTGGGCCCACCAGCCCAGACACTGCTGGGCTGGCCCACAGACGGGTCCAGCTAGCACTCTATTAGACATCTGGCACACAGACACATTTGTTTCAGGAACAAAGCACCTGGCATTGCCTGCCCACAACCGTGGTTCCCTTTCCACCCACAGCCAAGGCTGAGCATGCTTTGCGCCCCCATGGAGCTCTCAGCCCCAAACTGCTGAATCATTTTTGAATTTTTATAGTAATGGGCTGTCAGTGGGGTCATCTTTCCAACTATCTGTTCCAGCAGCAGCTTTGCAAGAGGAGATTTGATCATTCCTGGCAGCAAAGCTGGTGCTCCAAGCAAGGCATGAAATGACAAACAGGCACATTTGCAGCAAAGACTCCCGGGTGGATTCACCGGCAACGATGAGGCTCAGGCACATCCCTCGATACAAATCTCATCTTCCTTTAGCCCCACAGGAAGTAGCACCACTAAAATCAGGAGGCTCATTAGAGGGGAAGTTAGAGGGGACATGAGTGGGACCATGTCAGCTCTCAGCGGGAATCAAGCTGACGCCTGTTGACTGGGACAGAAGCTCTGTGAAGCACCACACAGAGGTGTTTATGACCACTGAGAGGGGCACCCCGCAATGGTGTGTGCAGGGACTGGGCAGGGAGGGTCCAGAAGCAGGGGAAGGTGGAGAGCAGAGATGGTGGGAACAATTAGCTGGGTTGGCGACCCTCAGCAATGAAGCCAAGTGTGCTAGGTGTTCTGTGCAAGCTAATGGATTGATAAGAAACCCACTTCTTGGGCTGGAATCAGCAGCAAACCTCTCAAACAGAAGGAATATTCATGGTCGAACAAGAGCAAACAGGAAATCTATGAAGCATTGCCAAGAATCAAGCCCAGCAAATGACAGGAGGTATAGACTCATAGACACTCCTGAGGATGGAGGACTCGCAGAGGCTGAGTATCTGAGGCCAGTCATGTGACTGAAGTTCATAGAGACACTCAGATCCAGCAAGGAATTAGAATGCAGAAGAGAAACTGAGGCAGGTGTCCAGGGATGAGGGAAGACTGCAACTCAGGAGATGACCACAGCTCGGGAGTATCTGGCATAAATAATTAACAATGTTGCTCGAGCCAGAATCTGTCATGTATTATATTTCTGTTTACATTTTTACTAAGATACACATGAAGATGGGGCGCCTGGGTGGCTCAGTCAGTTAAGCGTCTGACTTCGGCTCAGGTCATGATCTCACGGTTTATGGGTGTGAGCCCTGCATCGGGCTCTGTGATGACAGCTCAGAGCCTAGAGCCTGTTTCAGATTCTGTGTCTCCCTCTCTCTGTGTCCCTCCCCTTCTCATGCTCTGTCTGTCTCTCTCTCTCTCTCTCTCAAAAATAAATAAACATTAAAAAAAAAAAGATACACATGAAGGGCACAAGTCTTAAGGGTCAGTGAGTTTTCCCCAATGGGTACATACACATAACACCACTCAGATCAAAATATATAGTACATTTCTAGATGTAGTACACTACCCCAGAAGGTTTCTCGTGCTCATTCCCTATCACAAAGGAACCACTATACTGACTTCTACACCATAGATTAATATTCCCTCCTTGTTTTGAACATCATATAAATATGTTCAAAATTACTTTTTGGTATGTACTTTTGGTACTAGCTTTTCTCATCAACATAACAATCCAGTCATTGTGTGTAATGGTATTCATTCTTTTTCATTGCTGTGTAGTATCCCAATGCATGAATACTCTACGGTCTATATATCCATTCAACGTTGGCAGACACTGTGTGTTTTTCTGTTTTCTGGCTGTTGTGAATAACGCTGTATGAACATATGCCCATTTGTCTTAGCCATTGGTGTATAGGGGGCATATGCACTCACGTCTCTGACATCTGTATCCAGGACTGGAATTGCTGCCTCATGAGGCAGCCTATGTTTAGTCTTGCTGTTGTCCTTTATATATCTTTGTGCCCATGTCTACACAGCATAACTGTGCCCTCTGCTATGTATTCTCCTTGGATTGACCCTTTTATCATTCTATAATGTTCCTCTCTGTCTCTGGTAATTTTCTTCATTCTGCAGTCTACTTTATCTATATTATTAATATAGCACTACTCAACCTGGAAAAAAAACACAAATTTTCAATGGTGACAATTATTAGGAAAAGGCACATTGTGGGGGAGATACATGATGATAAAGCTTTTCAAATGACAGTTTTGTAAAAGTATCTACTGAAAAATGTACATACATGCCCACTGACCCGGTGATTTTAATTACAGCAATCTATCCCTCAAAAAAAAAAAGAATTAGACACGTGCAAAAAAAAAAAAAGCTGAATGTACAGGATGCTGATTGCAGCATTGTTCATAACAGTAAAAAAAAAAAAAAATAGAAACAACCTAAATGGCTATCAATAGGGAAATGGCTCAACAGACTATGTCGTGTTCATATTATGGAGAGGCTATGCAGCCAGTAAAAGAATGAGGCCAGTCTCTGTACATGACCATGAACAGCTGTTCAAGAACTTTAGAGAAAGTAAAGGTGGAAGAATGATAAGCATGGCATGATACAATTTATATTTTTAAGCCACAAAACAGTAGTGCACTTCCAATCTTACCCACGTGTTTGTGTGAACAATGACCGCATACAGAAGCCTTGAAAGATGAATACCAGAGTTGCAGCAGAAATTGGGGTGAGGGTCCTGAGATTAGGATAGAAGATCAAAGAGAACTTTACCCTAACCTACACTGTTTTATTTTTACTGGGAGAAGGGTTTTTATGCATCACTGTGTAACTAAAAATTAATAAATGTTAGTAATGTTGGTATTGTAATAGTGTTGTGTGGTGACAGACGGTATCTATACTTGTGGTGAGACTAGTTTTAAGCATATAGTTGTGGAATCACTATGTTATACACCAGGAACTAATGTAACTTGTGTGTCAACTACACTTCAATTAAAAAAAAAAAATAGTACCGGGGTGCCTGGGTGGTTTAGTCGGTTAGGCGTCCGACTTTGGCTCAGGTCATGATCTCACAGTTGGTGGGTTCAAGACTCGTGTCAGGCTCTGAGCTGAGGACAGACCGAGCACAGAGCCTGAAGCCTCCTTTGGATTCTGGGTCTCCCTCTCTCTCTGCCCCTTCCCCACTTGCACTCTCTTAAAAATAAGTAAAAATGTGAAAAAAAAAATTTTTTTAAGTGCCAATGTTGATTTCTTATTTTGACAAATATACCATGGTAATATAAGGTGTTAACCTTAGGAGAAACTGGGTGACAAATATATAGGTGGTCTCTGTATTATCCTCACAACTTTTCTGTAAAACCCAAAATGATTCCAAAATAAAAAGTATATTTAAGAAAACTTCCAAAGATAATTGACTGAAATGCCAGAAAAGAAAGCACAAATAAATTGTAAGATATTTATATTACGGGTTATTATGTAGCCACAAAATATAAATCAATAGCATGATATTCTGCCATGAAATTATCCCCAAGATATATAATCAAGAAAAAAAGTCAAGTATAATAACAATGCCTATGGTACAACCTCAATCATGTGCACAATTAGAGGCTATGAACACGCCCAGTATATACATCAATAGAAAAAGGCAAAGAGTCCATAATCTAAATCAGGAGTTGGCAAAATTCTGTAAGGACCAGATAGCAAATATGTTCAGCTTTGTAGACCATCCGGTCTTTGTCACAACTATTCAACTTCACCGTTGCAGCATGAAAGTTGCTATAGACAATATATAACTGGAAGGGTGTGGCTGTTTTCCAATAAAACTTTATTCACACACAAAAAATTTGCAGGATAGATTTGGCCCATGGGTTGTAGTTTGCCAACCCTTGTCCTTCTTACTCTGTTAGCAGAGTGAAAAGTGAATTGTTTATTGCTAAAATCATCTACCAAAAAAAAAAAACCTTTCAATGCATTATTTTTATTCAAAATAATATTAATAAATGGAGTGTCCTAATCCAGCACCCAGCATAAGACAGTGTTCAATAAATTTTGTGCCTTATCCCCTTTTCCACCAGTATCCTGCAGCTAAAATCCCAGAATGCCTTCATGGTTAGCCTGCCAAGTTGTTACAATTACTTGACCCACACAACCCAGGGCACCATTCAGTTTTGAGATTATGAACCAGGTGCCCAGGGAGGGAACAAGAATACAGCAGGTGCCACAGCTCAGCACCGAAGTAAGCTCTGGCTCCCTTATCTGCTTCCCCTCCCACCAAGGCTTCATGGGAGGCTCCATGGGAGGCTCAGCCAGGTACAAGAATCTTCCAGAAATCTCTATGCCCTCTCAGGGAGAATGGCAGAGGACTGTGCTAATTGGCAACCAGGCTGAGTGACAGTTATATTTGGGAATGATTTGCAAATCGCATTCTCCTAGAGCTTATTAGGGGACTCATTAACAGTACAACAGTACATTACTTTCTGAAATTCTGATCTAGGCAGAAAATTAAAATTATTTGTTAAATGACCTAATAAAATTGAATAAAATGTGCTGAGAGAATGAAAACCGCAATAGATCATCCTGCAGATTTCGGCTAAAAATAATATCTATTCCCTGTCATTGAGAGGCAACATTGTGCCCTTCATGCAGCCCTGGGAGGACCTGGTGCAGGACTCAGAGCCTCGATGATCCCACTTGCAGAATGACTCATCAGGCAAGGAAGACCAGACTGGGTGCCAGCAGGAGGTTCATAATGTGAAGTGCGAATCCAGGCTGAAGGCCCTATTCGGCCTCCCACATATCCACCCCCTTACATGCACCTACTTGGGCCTCCCCCTTCATCTGTTGCTTCAACTACCTCGGCCACCACCTAACTGATCTTTTTGTCCTCTAACTACCTACTCCAACGTGGTCTCCACAATTTCCGCCAGAATGCTCCTTCCAAAATGCAAGTCTGATATTGTCACACCCCTTAGAACATTTTCAGATGCATCCACTTACTCAAAGAGGCAAACTCGATAGCAGAATTTCTCAAAGTGCAGCCCCTAGGCCAACAGTATCACCCGGGCACATGTCAGAAATGCAAGTTTCCACAAAAGCAAAAATGAACTACTGGGACCTCATCAAGATAAAAAGCTTCTGCACAGCGAAGGAAACAATCAGCAAAACTAAAAGGCGACCAACGGAATGGGAAAAGATATTTGCAAATGATATATCAGATAAAGGGTTATTATCCAAAATCTATAAAGAACTTATCAAGCTAAACACCCAAAAAACAAATAACACAGTGAAGAAATGGGCAAAAGACATGAAGAGACACTTCTCCAAAGAAGACATCCAGATGACCAACCGATGCATGAAAAAATGCTCCATATCACTCATCATCAGGGAAATACAAATCAAACCCACAATGAGATACCACCTCACACTGTCAGAATGGCTAACATTAACAACTCAGGCAACAACAAATGTTGATGAGGATGTGGAGAAAGAGGATCTCTTTTGTGCTACTGGTGGGAATGCAAGCTGGTGCAACCACTCCGGAAAACAGTATGGAGGTTCCTCAAAAAGTTGAAAATAGAACTACCCTATGACCCAGCAATTGCACTACTAGGTATTTATCCAAGGGATACAGGTGTGCTGTTTCGAAGGGGCACATGCACCCCCATGTTTATAGCAGCACTATCAACAATAGCCAAAGTATGGAAAGAGCCCAAATGTCCATCAATGGATGAATGGATAAAGAAGATGTGGTATATATATATATACAATGGAGTATTAC